>NW_013531688.1:2621955-2791330 GCF_000836235.2 Papilio xuthus
ACTGCACTTCACAATTCCTTTCACGCAGTTCCCGAAGTCGGAAACAATAGACGTTGCTATGTTATTAATAAGAAACTAGATAATTGCTTGCCAGGTGGCGGTGCAATAAATAGTTCCCTAAGGAACAAAGAAATGACGACGTTCTACCTCGAAACTAGGATTATCGCTTGTCAAATGACGGGCGCAATAAAAATTACACCAACACAATCGGCTCGCGAACAAAGGATGGCGGCACCTTTTACGGCGCGCGCAGGTGCGGATTGCTCAACGAATTGTTGGGCGGTGCGACAGAAGTGAGGCGAGCGGACACGTCCTTTCACCTCAGCGGTCTGTAGCGGAGTGATTGAACAAACAAACATCCAAACATTCGTATTTATAACATTAACAAGTAAGAATTAAGATTTTAGAATACAAAGGACATAAAAGAAGACGTATGACTTTTTTTAAGTATCAGTACATACATTTGATCACACAGCTTGTGCTTTTCAATAAAACATTTGAAAAATTAAAAAAAAATCTCCTTTTCAAATTAAGTATATATCTTACTTGTACCGTATAAAAACGTCAAACTTGGCATATACCCAACCGCGGGACAAACAACTAGCGGCCAAGTCTTTATGGATACGGGAGGGTGAAACTTTGCTTGTTAACGGAGAAATATCTTGAGTCACAACATATCTGCGAGCCTTTATAGACCAAGTTTCGAGTACTGCACACGTTCGAGTATTGAATCATTGACCCGGACCGATCCTATTGCAAGTTTGCTGTTGAGTGGTAAATATAATCACATATTGGGACGTCGTGGAAATATTATATGAGGTAAACTTAGCCCTTTGATTAAACCCATTTATTGGTATAAAATTTTCAACTCTAGTGTATTATTTAGTATACAGATTAGTTACTTAAAGACGTGTGCGTCGGTGGCTCAGGGGTTTAAGCACTTGACTTGTAATCTGCAGGCCCTAGCAAGCGTGGTTGACTATGGCCTAGTCACCCCTAACTTAGGGTAGCCTCCCCTCAGTGGGGGAGCTGATGATGATAATGATGAGTTACTTAAATCCCTTGGTGTAGTATGAGTAGTATGAAAATATAAAAAAAAATGTTTTCTAAGTAAGCATTAAATAAAAGAGGAAATTTTGACATCGGGTAAATATAAAAAGTTTATCTTTATAGTTAGATTTATTCTGAACGGGTTCTTTACTTTCCTAGCTAATTTAACTTGCTTCAAAGAAATCTTTGGAACGTCCTGCATATTTTCAATAATTCATCCTACTAACGAGGTATCACAGGTTCTACAACGTGGCGGTATCAGGCAAGAAATTTCGCTAAAAATTACACTTTAACAGATGTAACTTTAATTGGATTCAATTATTAGAATTAAAAAGAAAAAAACTGTACACTTGATTTCCAATACGTCTTCTTTGCATTATGCTATTTATAAGATTGTATACAATAACAACAATATAACGCTCGCCTCTAACCCAGAGGGGTAGGCAGAGACCATGGACCTTTATTAAGCGTGGTTCTGACACACCTCTCTTGCTTCCCTATTTTTTTAAATCACGAATAAAAACGACGTTATCCTTTAATTGTTCATATAGCAATGTCATTTCCAAATCGTGTCAGTGCTATGTAGGGGAGGAGGAGGGGGGTACAAAGTGCTGGCGGCCACGATCATTAACTGTCCGTACTTTCATTAATTACGACCGCTCGTCTTTGCCCCTTTGTCACCAGTTTGACATCTGATTGAGCAAAACGACAAGTTTACCGACAATATCAAAGATATTTTGCACAAATATAATCTAGTCTTAGACCACTAAATGTAACAATAATTTCGTGGCAATATTTAGTAAAATAAATAGTAATGCTTGTAAGTAAAAAGTATAACTATATAAATAAGCTATCATTCTTTTCATCTTAGCGTTGTTTTTTCCAAATAATTTTCCGGAAAATAAATATTTTATTTCGTTTGTAATATAATTTCGTAGATTGTCCATAATAAATGATTTAATTCACTAGTGCGGTATAAAAATGCATTGAATAGGACTTGAATTTCTCTAGTGGTGTGAATTTTTTAAAATTTCCGTGCAAGGTAACATTGCAGCCGGTGCGGTAGTGATCGCTTCCTATCGCCACCTAGCGGGGGATTCAATAAATTTTCACGGACGACACTACAATTCTCCTTTCCGAATTTAATCGAACTAAAAGCATTTTAAATTTACATGAATTTATTAAAATTTGCATTTAACATATTAATAAAAAAAATTCAACGTATGTTTTTACCTTACGATTAGCAAAGTCGCATACGTGTTTTTTTATCTCAAAAATGCATCTATAAATAATACTAATCGTTGATTTCTGAGATCAAAATCTTTGTATGAAATATATATTTCATACAAAGATTTTGACAGGGATGACGATATCGTCATCCCTGTCATTATCTTTGTCAAAACAGAGATAACAATATGTTTTAAACAGGGTTTTAGTCTTAGAAACCAACGGGAAGTTATTTGGATTAATATCTACAAGTTTTCGTACACGACACTACAATCTGGATGCGTATTTATAAAAGGTCCTTGTGAGCACACCTTGACATTTTCCCTCAAGCTCAGGCCTGTCATGAGAAATTAGGTTCGTTTCGTGTAGTGTAGGCGTTAAGGTTGATGCGAACCATTACTTAGCATTTACCCTTATCATTTTTTAACTTCAAGTTTTACTCTGACATAAAAAGCTTGTAGGATAAATGTACATATACGTACGTGTCCATTATTTAATAACCGTAAACAAGCATGTTACATACTTAAATTAATTTTAGCAAATATAAAAAAAAAACATATATCGATAATTATTCTTTTTTTTTTATAACAGAAGGGGGCAAACAAGCAGCGGGAACACCGAGGTGTTCAACGACGCCCATGGACATCAGCAATACCAGAGGAACCGCAGATGCGTTGCCGGCCTTTGAGGTGGTGATAGGCTCGCTTCTTGAAGGACCCTAAGGACCTAATTAAACATAACTTAACTATATTTAGAACTTTAAAAGAAATATCTCAGTACAGCTTATCTTCTTAAATTCTACAATAATTATAGGTTCTTACTTCCAACTAGTGATCTTAGTCCGCGTCTTCATCACCAGGTAACAGTAACCTATATTATTCTCGCTTACATTAGCAACCTTCCTGCCTTAGTCCTGTCAAATTCGGCCCAGCAGTTAGGAAATTACTTGTAACAAATGCGTACATGCACACAGTCAAGCAGACAAAACTTTTATATTGTTAATTACTTTTAAGTTATAAGAAAAACAAATACATCATGTTTACGAAATATTTTTTTTTCGGTATCACATACAAACAGTCCAACTTTATTATATGTATAGAGGTTGTGAATATAAATTTTTAATTTTCAAAGGCATCTCAGGTGTCAAGGTAAGTGTTGTTATTGAAACGAAAGTTACGCTTAGGACAGGATCCTGTCAAATTGCTTTTGGATTAATTTTGTATCAGTCTGTTGTAACCCCCCACCTGTTGGCAGTTTAATAACAAACTGTCGTGGAGTGGGTGTCTCGTTACAATTATCATCTCGAGACACGGCACAAATTAAATTCTTACGAAGAAATAACATACATAATCCTATCGCCCTTTGTGTTAAATAAGGTTATAATAGTGAATCCAAAATTTGAATAAATTTACAAGCCATTTAAATATCTAACAGATACTACATATTCTAAATTCGAAAATTATAAGGCAAGTCACTATAAGAACTATAATTACAACTGAAATTGTTCTATGAACGAAATAACTTGTCTTTTATCTGCAAATAAGCAATTAAAGTTAACAATTAACACACTTGTGCTCTACACGATCTAAATTTGTACCGCACAATAGCGCATTTAATGCAATCTGGAGCAAATAATGTGCATCGGAACGCAGCGATCCCGGCCGTTTACAAACTAGTGTTTAGTGCAGCGAAATTACACCTACGTTATGGAGTATGGATGCGATTTGTATCGTTGTGATCTATCATTAATACGATCTAATAACACAATTAGGAATGTTAAGGTACTGGTAAATCTTATTAACATAATAAATGCGAATGTTAAGATGTATACATGGACGGATGAATGAATGTTTGTTAAAAGGTATCTCAAGAACGGCTCCATCTCTATGCAATTTGGTATGGATGTAGTAGCCTATGTGTCCGGAAGAACACATAGGCTACTTACTAAGTTTTTTTCATTCAGTGAGGACTGAGTCGCGGGCAAAAGCTTGTAGTAAAATAAAAGGTGGGATGAAGAAGTACAAACTACAACAGTGGTAGAGCCCGCTTTAACATCTTCCACGAATCGGCCCGGCTCGCCTGGTGAAATACCACGACCACACAGAAGACAGGCGTGAAGTGGAAGCAATTCTGCGTTTCGTCTGATGAGTGTGCGTCCCGGAGGCCTAATTTAGTCCTCTTTCCCTTCCCACCCTTTTTCTCATGAGGAAAGGATGGGAAGTGGAAGTGGACTTTCCGGATGAGAGGATGCATGGGAAGGGAAGATCTTTTCTTTCTGTGCATCCTCTCCTCCGTAGATTAAAGGTAGGCAACGCATATGCAATTGCGTATGTCTATGGGCAATGGTCACTTCGCTATTTCAGCGATTACAGGTGGCCGCTCGCTCGTTTGCCACCTTATGATATAAAAAAAAAACTACTTAAATACTTAATTTGTAACAAAAAAGGTGCTAACAGTAAAACTTAATTGATTATAATTTTAAAGGATCAATTATTTGACAGACAAATTTGAAATCGGAACAAATAAATGTTATATATTAAAACTGCAGTCGCCTCGTAATCCTGTATACGAGCGAGAAAATTTCATTTCAAAAGACAGAAGACGCGCGACGACTTGCTCGTGGTTGCGTGAACGAAATGAGGAAATTATTTCACATTTTATTTATCTCAACGCCTCTTTGTTTGAAAGACCTGTACAGCTTTAAATATGTACTTTACAACAGAATTCAAATATCTACATTTGTCTTAACATCATCACCATCATTATCGCTATCATCATCATCATCATTACCGTTTTCTTCTCTCTGTCCTTATCCCACTTACGTGGGGTTGGTGCTCCAGGTTTCCGTACTCCAAATCAATCTATCTACCGCCACATCAGTCACCCCTTCTTAATTATGTCATCTTTCACCTTTTCCTAGGTCTACCTCTACTAAGAAACCGCTATCGGTGTGTTATCGCGGTTGAATAGATAAAATGTTTTCAAAATGTAAAAAAAATGACATACTAATTATACATAACTATCTCTATAAAATAGTTTAAACTAGAGAAAAATGTATGTAATAAGGGTGTACTTTTCTCGATATATTTTCATTCAAGCCATACCAGAGCCCCTAGAAGCCAGATAATTTTACGCCACTGGTTACCCTTGAGATTACAACATGATACTCGACTCAAGCACATATGATATAGAAATAATATAATATATCCAACAATTCTTTTTCTCGTTAATTAATTTTGGTTAATTTCACTTTTTTTTCCAACAAGCCATATATGTTGCTTACAAAGGTTAAACGAGAAAACTGCAAATACAAGTAGATTTTAATTATATTTGTTATTTAACAAGCTTTTGCTTGTGAATCCATCAGTGCGGAATTTAAAAAAAACATGTCTCATGGAAATGGGATTAAAAGTATCTTATGTCTGTCTGTTGCTTCTAAGCTACCTCCCGACCAATTTTCAGACAAATTGGTTCAGTATAAACATACGTACTATATACCCTGATAGTCTTTTTATGTAAGCACAAATGTTATTCGAGTGTCAGTGCATTGGAATTCAAGTAATCGTATTGTTCTATTTCTGTAAATTACGTCATCTTTGGCGTCAGTGGAAGCGCACCCTAAATTCCAAACGTAAACATCACTGGCCGTTGTCCAAGACGGGTTGCCTAAAGGTTGAAACCTTTTAAGTACTTATCATGTGTAACTTTAACCTTTGGTTTAGATTATATATTACGCTTAAAATATTTACTATAATAATATAAAAAATTATTTAGTTCTTAATATAAAAAGTTGACTAAAATGCAAATTAAACTTTTTCAATAGCGTTAAAATTAAATCAATTAAAAATTTATATCGAAACCAATTTAAAAAAGGACCCGTTTGAAGGAGGCTATAAATTTTATAGCACTTTTTTCGATTAAAGCGCCCATTAACACTCAGGTATAGTATCTTTCCAATATTCGTTTTACTATTATAGTCTTGTAGTTGGAAGTCAAGCTTACAATTTACAAGCCACAAATTCAAATCACAACTTATTTTCTTCATAATTTTTCTCGGTCCTTTGCAAACGAGTTTGCAATTGTTTTGTTTTCTTTCGCCAATAAAGATACTCAAAACTTATGACGAATATTTTTAAGTATTATAATTTTATTTACATCTCAAAGTCCACTTTATATTTAGGGCGGAACAACCAACCGAGATTCCGTGGCTATTTGGTAAGGTTTCGATTCATGATATAAGGAGTAGAATTTCGAATAAAATTGTAAAGTTTAGGAATATTTCACTGTAGGAAAGATAGCACTAGTGCGTATATGCAAATTCTTGTTAAATATTATGGTTGTATAAAAATGTTTCGTCTTTCTTTATTTTAATTAAAAGACACAACACGAACATTCGTTCTTAAGATATCTTTATATCAGTGTGTCAATTTTAAATGAATGTTGGCAATAACCATGATAACTGAAGCGTTAGGTTCGTGTGACGTCAGAGTATGAAACAAAAAGGTACCAGGGTGGCAGCAGACAGGTTGGAGTGTAGCCAGGACCGTGTCTCGCATCTTGTATAGTCCCCTAACCAAATAGCTTATGTATTCCGTGGAGACTATTGCCTCGTGTTTTCATTAACTAAATTAATTTTACTTCCGCCATTAATACGTCGCTAAGGGAGACTTTTAGTGTAGATTCAGAATGAAGAAATTACTAAGATACTTAATAAATTACCGTTTAAGATCTCTGGGTACGGCAGTTAAGTGATGAAAATATAATTTAACGGCTTTCGTAAGTCTGCGTAGTTTTTGCGTTGACGCAATTGAATTCTTTTTAATGGATCTTTCAAACCTTTTTAGGATTATTCTTATCTTTTTAAGTCTGTCCTCATAGTAAAATAGATTTAAAAATAAATCTCAGTCCATTTGTCTTGTGGTATTTTCCTTGAATAATTGCTACAAAGAATAACAAGTAACATTACGTCTTCATCTTTGTTTCTTATGCAAATCGCGTTTTTTAGTTTATCACAAGTTAACTCGCTTGTTTTGGGGAATATCATATTAAAAGTGCAAATTATGTTCTCTATAACCTGAAATGAAACTGGACAATTTCACGGTACCGTTAACAAAAACACTAAGACAAAGGCGACGACAGCAATAACAAACGCCATCAAATTAGCGAATTGAGAGAAACGTTTCACCTCTCGAATTTTTAATTAAATTAAAATATTCAGTCTTACCTCGACAACGGCATTTATCTAAGGACAAAATTCCGTGTAACAAAGAGCCCTCAGTCAGATTAAATTTCCGCCGGCGTCCACTCCAGCACCAAAATGCCCATTATTACCCAGTTACAAAGGATTTTACTACTTGTAGTACTAGAATATTAGAATCTCCTCATTAATTTCCTTTTCCGGTTCACTTCGATCCACTTCGCGTGTACTTCGCTTCGTATAATATTTGCTGCGGAATGGATGAATCATTGTTCCATTTTAATTGTATCCTGACAGTGAAACAGTGCTCTCTTGAACGTCATTGTAAAGCTGAAGTAATAAATGTATAATAATTCTACGAGAAACAACGTATACTCATACTGTTCTGCAATTCTCATTGCAGCTCTGGGCATGCGATGTCTTGAAAGACCGAAAGGTGTTAATACAACGACGCGATTCTGGTCATATTTTATCCAACGATAGTGTAAAAGAAAACAATAATAATATCTAACTGTATCTTTTTAACTTGGGTAAATAATACTATTTGGAAGATCACTCTTCAAATTGGGTCAAGCTGTTTAAACAACAGGAGGTCGCAAAAACCTTTATTTGATTTTAAAGTATTACCGATATCTTTCGTCTTGTTAATTGCATACCGAATTTGTTTTCCATATAGAGGTGAAGTAATAAAATTTGTATGAAATCAAATATATTTTTTTCATTTTTCCCTTCCTTTTTTTACTTTTCTTTTGTCTTTGTTTTATTAACTCGTCAGAAATGTGACAGACGTATATAAGTGTTGCCGCTAGCAACTTATTCGAAAGGAGAATATTTAAAAGACGCACGGAAGGAGGCTGACACGAGGGGTCCAGGGACGGTGGGGGAGGTGGCTATTAGGTATTCTTTGGGGCGGTTCACCGTGACAGTCGAACGCGGAGAGACCCGGGTCCCTTGTCAAACTGTTGGAATACTTGAAACGGATTTATTTTTAATACAGAGTATTACCTCAAATTCTAACTACGTTTATAAATAATGTGCTTTGTTTAAGTTTAGTTCACACGTTAAACTAATAGCAATTGTGGCATTATACCAGACCGTACTTGTAAGACATAGAAGCAGAACTCTACCGCCCAAAATGCAATGTTAATTAAAAAGCACCTTAAGATTTGATATAATAAACACTGTTTTCCAATAAGTGGAAACGTTAAAGAAGATATAAATTAATCATTAAACGTATGAATGAATGACTACTACAAGTTGGTTTCTGAAACCGAAATCTCTATATAAAACATATCGACATCCCTGTCATTAACGTTGACTAAACAGAGACAGCAATATGTTTTTAAGTGTTTCGTCACAAACACCCACGGGTAATGTTCACCTTTTGGCGCTTGCTTGTTTAAATTCAGTCAAATAAACCTAAATATACGTTTAAAGCGATATTCGCTTTGTTGGTGAACTAAACGCATTACCGGTTCAGTGACCAGGTAAACGCACTAGAGAGCCACGCAACTGTTAAAAACATTTATAATGTATCCAAACAAAATAAATCAAATACTTCACATAAATCAGACTCCGAACAGAAATATTTACGATTGTAAAATTGTAAATATGTAAAATAAATAACAGATTGTTCGCATACAAATTTTAATGCTTAATGATTTTATTAAATGAAGTGGTGCTACTGTTACCGCACATTGCCGCATTGTAAATAATTATTGCCACGGCCTAGATGATACATAAAATTATCGTTAAAATTGATTTAATTTTTTTTGATATCAAAGGTTCACTTTGCTTTGCAATTTTATTTACAGATAATTTAAATATAATTTCGAACAAATTGTCGTGTTTTTTTGCAAATAATAATTACGCTATTTTTCTACATTCAACTTTGTAAGCAACAGTCATCGTGCATAACAACTCCACTGGAATTTAAACACGCGAAATATAAATATCCGTATCTAGAGCTAAATACTTTATAAGCTAACCCAGCAATTGAAAACAGGATACGAAAAATGCATCAGTATTTGAGCTATTTAAATAACACTAGTAAATCATAAACTATATCAAATTCATTGTAAAAATATTTCCATTATGTATAAAAATGTAATCAGGAAATTCCATGTTTCTTTTGACGTTGCGTCGGCCAGAGCGAAACAATGCGATGCTTTCTGATCACGAGTTCACTACAAATGTATTTCAATTCGGCTCAGATAAAATTAAACTCATCGTAAAACTCTAAATGTACACGTCATCGATTCCAAAACGTCTGGACTCGAAGCTAATGCAATAAAAGACACGAGAAACGTGAATTACGTAGAAATCGGTGCGGTTACGTGATATTTCTCTTACATAGGGCTGTCAAAATTGGAAAAATAATATTTAAATATTATAATTTTAATTGATTCGGTTAAAGTTTTATAAAAAACAAATAATTGTCGACATTATTTACATGCTTGTCTGAGTTACATCTTCAATATCATATCTGTCTTTTTTTGCAGAATGGCAGAAGTCATTGCAGTGTCATCTATCTATAGATATATCATATAGACTAGCTGTCGCCAGCGACTCCGTCCGCGCGGGATTAAAAAAAACTATTGGTCGCAGCGTAATACAGCGTACATAACCTAAAACTTTTTTCTATAAGTGGACTATCCAACAAAAAAAAATATTTTTTCAAAACGGACAAGTAGTTCCTGAGACTAGCGCGTTTAAACAAACAAGCTCTTCCGCTTTATAATATTAGTATAGATTAAATAATAGTCGTATTAATTTTCAAATACTTACTGGAAGTAAAAGGCTGACAATTAACACTGAACTAAACTAAAAGGTATGTATCAGTCAATACTTTTTTCCGCTTTAAATTAAAAATTTAAACATCCAAAAAGGTTTTATTTAAATTGTCGTTTGGCAGCCCTACAAATTCTGAATAAACGAGGCGGGCGCAGAGTTCTGAGTGACGTTAATGGTCAACGTTTCCGAAACACTGGAACAAAGACCGCATTATTATCCCTTACATACGATTCTATTAACATTACCTTGTAATAAAATATTATCTTTATGCATTACCTCGTCTGTATTTTTTCATAAACTTTGATTTTTATAGACGTCTTCAACGGAAAGCCACATAAACCATTTTTTTTGTAATTTAATTTATTATAATGCTAAGGAACCTAGTTACGATAAACAACTTCTAAAAATGATTCATAAACAATGATACTTTTTGTGTAATTTTTAGTAAAAAAACATTTATGCAATTTTACCTAAGCGTTTTTATTAAAATAAAGTTATGAATTTATTTTATTTTATCACAAATATGTCTGACCGTGACAATAATTAAATTAAGTATTGTTCAGCAACGTTACGTGAGCTGTATTCGAGATCGATAAAAGTCATTAGCCGACTATTGCCTAACTGAATCTATTCAAATGCGATGTGATTTGGAAGGCGTCCATAGCGGGACAGCCATGCCCGCTAGCGCCATTACGTTCCACCAGTATAATTTGGCACCCGATGTTCTTTTAACGCGTGAAAAATTTCCCACTAAGTGATAGCAGGATATAAAACAGTAGGGGTCTTTATATCCTGGACGGGCACCTGCGAGAATCGTGATGAGCCAACTCGCAGTTACGTGCTTCAATGGTTGGCTGTTAAGCTCTAAACGGCGGCTCATGATAAAGAAAAAAAAAACTCTGGAGAAGATAAAACAAAGAGCGGTAGTTTGAGGAGAATTTTTATGACAGTCGGATTCGATTACGACTACAAAGTTAAGTCGAGATTCCCTGTGAATTTATTTTGATCTACAAAAAATCCATTTGTATTAATAGCAAAATTAACGGTACCAGAAAATACCTAATTCTTGAAAGCAATACCAACAATAGTAACTACTTAATTTAAGGGATTTCTTAATAGATACGATACGGTATCAACATAAATGAATTAAAAAAATCTACAATGTCGTTGCCAGATCAAGGCTGTCTAGTTGTAAGAGTAGTGCCGTGCAAACGATACTTTATTACTAAGCCTTGGAAAGCTGTTGGTTATTGCAATCACGATGTCAACTTACTATGCAGAGCAATGTAAGTGTCCAGTTCAGTGCAAGCCAATACATTAAATTTTATCTATGAAAATCTTGGTTACACTTAACATTTTAAATATTTACACCTCTGTTTATTCATGTACATTATATCTTCTCGTCGAATCCCGTTTGATGTGTTTTTAAAGGTTGGTAATCTTTCACTACCAACAATAATTTTGTCTAGTTTACTCTATGCAAATCAGGGTTGAAAATATCCCAAAAACATAATAAATTCTGCCTCCACCATATTCGCATCGTTCGACATCGTTAGCTTCCATGCCAGTCTGTTTTTTGAAGCGACACTGCGCTGAGTAATTGTGACAAGAGGCTTAAACAGGAATGGTGCCAATTAGTGAAATACATAATGAGGCGGCTTCTCACGGCAGATTGAGTGAGAGACGAGCTCTGACTACGCGTAATAACGCCGCATCTACGATAATGGGTTATGTTGAATTGGTTACGCCTGCGTTATTCGCATTCTAAGCGTACATCTTTGTATTTACGTAGATATACAGTTATATATAGAGACACGCTCTAGATAGAAACTGGCGCACATTCTGGACTAAATAATTGATAGAGATGGTTTTACAGAATATCGTATTGAAACTATGGAATGTAAGTATCGCTATCGTATTAAACGCACTGAATGAACGCAATGGTTGAAACTTACATTTATTTATCCACGAAAAATTATGTTCAATTATATCAGTAATTAAACACTTTTAGCCCTTAGCTTATATATTTTGCACTTGAAGATTTCATCACATTCGAAATTGGACACACGTCTAGAAATTTACCACTTCCCGTTTAATATTGTAAGAGAGAATTTTTTTTAAATGCAACCATTATCTTCTATATTTATATAAAAGAAAATCGTGTCAGTTCCACTATTTATAACTCAAGAACGGTTTAACCGATATGGTTGAAAATTGGTGAGGAGTCGCGGGCGACAGCTAGTTTTTAATACTTTACTAGACGAAACGCGATCCACAGATGACGTATTTAGTCATTCATTTTTACGAGTTAAGATATGTATACGAATACAGGGTTTATTTAATTTTATGGTTATTACTTTTTTTGCTTGTATTTATCTTTTATTTACGAAGTTATTCTTACCGAGTTTATAGCAGTCATCGTGGCATGGATGTTGCGGTTTCTACTTCCACATCATTCTGAAACAATGAAACGAAACCATTAATTACATTAAAAGCATGTTAAAACTCAGAATAGCTGTCTTTAAGTAAAGCTGGATACATCACTGAACATTAATGTCAATCGTAAAACGAATTAATCCAAAAGCAATATCGCAAATGCTTTTGAAAGCGGATTGGCCTTGTTGACATAATGTGACTCAATGCAGTCTCCTCCATGACGATTCCTCTTAGAGAACATTAAAAAATTACCGTTTCTCCCAACCTGTAAAGCACCTTAACACCAAGTGTTAAGACTTAATCTCGAATATTTGATTACTGGATTAAAATATGTCTCGCCGCGAAGAGAATAGTCGTGTTCACAGTCAGTGGGGCAAACTTCCAAGTCCATTAATAAAATTGAATCAGTAGGACATTCCGAAGCACAATATGTGCACGTGTGGGAATAAATAAAGTCTCCCGTACACTGTCGGCCGAAAATCGAACGACAGTCGAAAACGTCGGATGTGTAAAGGAGCATGCAGACATACAGTCGGATACTTAAATGGAAAAGTGTTACGCAGAACTGCAATTAGTTCTATTCCCAGCGAACATGTGACGCGTTACGTTTGCTGTGTGTTGACATGTCTGTTCCTATTAATATCTAAATTCATCTGTACATTCGCCTACACAATTCATTACATTTATCAAATTATTCATACCGCTGTCGGCGAATAAATTTAAAATTTGTGTAACGTTGTAATGTGTCAAAAAATAAATCGTAAATTAAAAAAAAATGAAAAGAAAAACTATATTTCTGTGGATGAGATAGCTGAATAATTGGATCATACTTTCTTATAGAATTAAGATTTTATGTACGGCTTCTAATAAATAATGTTTGTGGAAAAACATATACCATAAAATTTATTCGATTATTTTATGAAATACTTGCTGTCACCCACGACTCCGTCCTCGTGAAATTAAAAAAAAACTTAGTAGCCTATGTGTTCTTACAGACTATATTCTACATCTATGCCAAATTTAAGCGAGATCCATGCAGCCGCCCTGAAGATACCTTCAAACAAATATCCATCCATACTTCCATCCATCCAAATCGGTACGTACGTACGTATAATCAGGATATCAAGATGACTCCTATTGGTTTGGTGCAGTCTGAGAGACGTCAAATATACCTTTGCTAGAAGTACTATAACAATAATTCTGTTTCAATATATATGTATGTCTGTATGTCTACTAAGTTCTTTAGTTATTACATAAGTAGGAATATCATGGCATACTTATTTTATTGTGACAGAAGCGGTAAAAGTAAATACAGAAATAAAGACAAAGCAAGTGACTTTATTAAACAGCGCCTATCATTTTTATCACTTTCCGTGAAAGTTAATAAAATGGAGAAACGACAATGCCTTCGTAAAATATTACCGTTTTAAATATGTGTCACAATATCTTTCTACTCTGAAATATAGAACAAGCACTTAAAATTAGTTTCTTTATAATATTATTTGAAATAGAGAATGTTGCGAAATAATTTTCCCTTGTTGGAAATGTACAACAGGCATTGTTTTTGTAAAATTTGAACAGAATTAGACGAAGGACTCTGCTATTCATAAATTATTCAGATTTATATAAATAACTAACACTAATAAAGGACAGGAACTCAAAACATCGACAATATATACGAGTAAATAACAGTTAAGGAACGTTTTTCTTTATTTCTTTTTCTCTTGAGAACAGGAAAATAAAGAGAAAAACAGGTTATATACAACATAACTGTTAAAAGGTTGTAACAATGAAATTAAAACTTTTAGTTCGCTGGAGGGACCAGATCACATTAGATCAATTTGGTCTCGGGGTATTCTTTTCAACGACAACAAAACGACAGAAAGACCCAAAGCCGCGAGGCAAATGGCCAAAGCCATTAACAAAATTGAATTAATGTGCCCGTATTGAACGACAATAGCCAGTTCAAAGAATGCTTTATGTAAACCCTTGGAAAAAGGAACAAAAAATCTTACTCGAATTTTTAACGCACATTGTATTGAAATAATAAATAATTGGTACAAATTACTTCGACAAAAAACCTGTCCAAAGTTACCTGAGTAAGTTTATACGACTTTTATTATTTATTACTAAAAAAACATTCAATTACGAATTATGTATCATAAGTTCAGTCAGTGACGGAAAATTTACAAGTTTGTTCCATTTTTAAATTACATCTAACATAAACTGAAATTTAAAAAAAAAAACTCGTCAAAACAGTTCAGTCTTTCGAGCCTAATGGCTAGGCCGATAATGGAATTCGCATACATACAAACACACATCACATAAAAACGGTCTTACATAAGCGCAAAAAACATTACCTTCTTGTCAGACGAATAAAAAAATAATAAAATAATCTGTACTATAAATAAGTATACTAAAACGAAATATTAATATGGTGGACATACAAATAGAAATGAAATTACGTCAACGCAAGAATTATACAGTGCGAGAATAACGAACGTTACTTTCGCCTCGCATATATCATTTCCCAATTTTCCGGGAGTCGGAAAGTGTTTCCGTTCAAAGAGCGCAGTCGACAGCCTCCGCTACGAGATTGTTCGGCACATCCATGTTTACTAGAAAAACTCTACTTAAATTTTGTTCTACTGAACTAAGTGTCCCGTAATAAACCTAAGATCAGATCTTTGTTATACATAATAGATTTACTAACAAAATAAATAAGTGATGAGACGAAAGTTAAAAAATATATATTTTTAATCAAGATTGTTAATAAGCATGGAACAAACGTTAAGCCTGAACCGTACCAAAGTTGCAACCTTTGGTACGGTCCAGGTTTTTTTATTAAAATAAACAACGTAAACACAGTCTTGGTCTGTACTCTTTTTTGCACATATTCCTTATGCTAAATTACAATAGTGAGTTTCTTTTTTCAGTCTTTGTTAACCCTTAAATGGACGATTTTTTTTTACGTTTTAAAAAAATATATTTGTGTAATAGACATGTATTACTGTCTAGGAAAAATGAGTAAAAAAATCTAGACATGAATTTACTATTTTTTTTAGAAATAAGAACTAGTTGTCAAAATTAACAAAAAAAATAAAATAAAGATAATTTTATCTGTGATGTTTAGTATGTTGTTTAAAAACAACATTGTCCATTTAAGGGTTAATAATGAAAAATGGTGTAAAAAATGGTTTCAAAATTTCAACATCTAAAACGGATGCTGCATTTTCTTATGTCATAACGAACAATTCTCTTTTACCACAGACTATTTAACAAATATAATGTTATCACTATAGATATCGAATATAGTTCTGCTTCTTGTTGTTTTTCGGAATAAAATATTAGCAGATTTTTGTTAATTTACTAATATTTCTTGCACTATTCCAACTAAGCTGTATGCTTGTGCTAGAACATGGTTTACGACAATAGTCGAATGGCGGGATTCGAACCCCAGAACTCATGATCGGAAATCCGTACCCTTAACCATAAGGCTATTGGAAAAGTAATATTTCATACAGTCTTCATATTAATTAATTTGTGTAATTGGATAGGAAGACTAGCCCGTGCTAGTGAGACATCAATACTACAAACGTTAATCTAATATCGTCAATCTTGACGTCTCCTCAGATTTCCGCTACTAATTAACAAGTCTACGTAATGGCTAACTCGATGTTTACGTTTATCTGCACGTAATTAGCGATATATATAGTACGATTAGATAATGGAAACTGGTATTTGGTTAGCAGTCTGACTTACGAGTCAAGCTAGATTGTTATTTACATAATATGATTGAACTTTATGACAAACTGGGTACCAACGATTCTTAAAAACTCTCTCGCGACGTAAAAAAACTTAGTCTTCGGCCTTTGTGTTCTACCTATGTTCTACTTCTATGACAAATCATAGGCATCCATTGAGCCGTTCTGGAAATACCTTGAACAAACATTGATCTGTTCATCCGTGCCTCAATACATACAAACATTCCCATTTATAATATCAGTAAGATAGTAAGAAAAAAAATGTTTTTTGATAACAATCTTACATTTGATGCAGTTATAATTTTCTGTAATTGTGCGTTTTCAAAGAGAATAAGGAATAACAATACAGTGTTGATATGGTGCAATGGAAAGGTTAAGATCTTTCTTAATTATGACGTAAATGGTATCTCAAAAATTAGCTCTTACTTAACAAAACTATCATGCTAGTAATATTTATCGCATTCGAAGTCCTCAGAGAACAGCTGGAGCAGTCAACGGTACGCATCGGCGCGTAAACAGTCGTCAGTTGCGACCAATTTGTTTCGGGCTATCGCGGTCATCAGCGCACGAATCCATTGCTCATGACGTCACGATAAATGACATTAAGTAATTGCAGAATATGTAATAAGATATAATCTAGACGTGTATATCTATACTAATATTATAAAGTGGAAGGATTTTGTATGTAACGAAGAAACTCAAAACTATTGACACGATTTCAAAAATTATTTTGCTATTAGACAGCAACATTATCATTTATTAATTGGGCTATATTTTTTTAATTCTTCGTGAACGAAATCGCTGGCAAAAGCTAGTACACAATATAGTTACAAAAAAGTTATTTCGTGATTGGTGAGTGATTGTTTTTGTGGTCATTTTTATCAAATAGAGATGTTATCTTTGTTGTCATATATCTTTATACAGGCATTTTAATCGTGGACCATCACGGTTAAAAGAAGTGACCTGTATTATGCATATTAGTAAATAGTAGGTATCAATTGGTACAAAAGAATTGTCAATTAACAAATTATGATCCTATCGCTTTCTACATATATACGTAAGATTAAGAAAATCTTTGAGCAGCGAAGTAAATTAGTCATAGAGGTGTGAAGATTCAAATTCATCCGTATACCGTCCAATGGAACCAAATTCACACAAATCAAGTCCGCTACGGCAATGCGCGACGAATCGTGAATAGTCTTGTTAGCGTTTCACACTCGGGCCGAGTCTACTCCATTAGCTGTAATTGCCAATATATACCTGTCATATCGAAATTAATGAACAGTCAAAGAATTTAATTTGCATCCCACTTAGGTTTAAACATTATGCAGCAAACTGACACCATAAAAGTTATAATTTAGTATGTATATACCTACAAAGTTGGGCACAATTCAAACTAAACGTTGATAGCTTACTAGCGCCCCCTGGTTAATGTCAAAATAGTATTATAAGATCCTTATCGTGTTGTAGCTTTTGTGACATGTTTTATGTCATTTTCTATGTATAATTTGGTTTTATATATTTTCTGTCAGAACCAAGCGCGATAGCAACACCACTTACAGGTCCGGATAAACTATTCACACTACATATGTTCCAATACAAGATTCCAATTGAAATGTGTGCGTCAAATTGGCGTTATTCGAAGTGGGTAGGAAATTAATGACCTCGACTGTAAATTAAATTGTATCCAATATTTATTAATATTATCTCGAAAAAGCTACCTTGAGCCATCATTATTAAATATATTTTAGGTCCCAAAAAACGTTGAAACATTTTCAACATACGTTAATGAGCCGTAATTAAATTTGGAATATTTCACGGAATCCTTTGTGCTGCTATAAATAAAATGTTATTTAAATAAGCTTTCACATAATAAAATACCTGTACATAATATTATGTAACATTATGTGAACCACAGATCACAATGAAAAGAACATAAAAACATTACTCTTCCATGAATCGTGTGTAAAATAAACGTGTAGTCTTAATTTTAAATATTATCATTTCATAAATTCAAACAAACAAAACATTAAAAGTATAGTTATGTGTTACAAACTTAATAATTAATTTGTAATCATGTAAACAAATTGGCAGCATGTTCGTTCTAACCTACTTGAGAAAGAACTTGTTAAAGGAAAGTTTCTTTGAACAAATTTGATTTGGTATGTTGACAACACTGGCAGCTGACATATCGCGCTTCGTATCCGGAGCTTCATTATTGTCGGAACTTCCGTGCGGGTCGGACGTCTCCAGAAGATGTGGAACGTTGACCTGATTCTTGTTTCCCCATCTTTTATATTCGACAAAGTTTCTGAATACATATTTGTAAGATGTCTTACATCTTTATCACATAAAATTGATTTTTTCCCTTCCTCGATATTATCATAGAACTTTACATTGAAATATTTAATAACACCAAAAATCTATTGAAATAAATATTCGGATCTAAACAGTCAAACTTACTCAAGTAGCTTAAAAAGATTGTCGTATGATACTTATCAAATAATAGCTGTCGCCCGAGACTTCGTCAGCGCGGGATTAAAAAAAATATTATCTATGCCAAATTACAGCGAGATCCATGCAGCATGAGTTGCATTCATGAAATACCTTCACACAAACATCCATCGATACATACATGCAAACAAGCGCATTTGTAGTGTAAAATTGGTTTCTTTCAAACATTTCTTTCAAACTTAGTACATAACTGAACGCATTTGTGTTAATATCACTTATTTTGTTTACATATTAATTGGTATATCATGTGTTATTTGCAATTTGTACAAATAAATTATATTTATTACAAATATTTGTGTATTAATCACAAATTCCAATCTTGAATGCATTTCCAGTTCACTGGTTCGTCGATCACATTAACGAACTGTATTTATTCCAGTGTACGCATATTTGTTATTACATTTTGATCGTTTCCGAGAATCGAAATATATGTATTTAGTTGAAGTAAATCTCGTATACAATTCTGAGTACAATTTGTTATATTTCCCTTGTTGGGAAATATGAACGCGTTCGGGAATTATTAATTCTACGAATACTTGTATAACATTATATGATTTGTTATTTAAATATAATATATATACAAAAATATATCTTATATATAAAATTCTCGTGTCACAGTGTTAGTTACCGTACACCTCTGAAACGGATTGACCGATTTTTATAAGGATTTTATATTTAATTCAGTAGTTCTGAGAATTAGCTCCTATGTGTTTTAACCGCGCGGATATCTCAGCGAATGCATCTGTTGACAACCACAAGATATTAACACGAATGATAATGGCAATATTAATTAGTTTCTAATACAATTATCATAGTATGTGGCTTTATACAGCGTGTCCCATGTAGTTATCGACGTTGCTATGTACCATAATACTTATCGTTGAACTTTGGGACATACTGTATATATATGTCGGGGACATGACGAATTAAGTGATATTTCACTAGTGCTAGCAATTTTTTATTACTTCCTGATTTAATTTAATTGTTAAAATATGCAATAACAATAACCGATGGATCCAGTAAAATGACGAATGAAATAGATATGACCAGTATATCTTGACACATTAATACCCTGAATTATATTAAAAATATAACTAGTTGTGTATCACGACTCCGACAGCGCGGAATTAAAAACAAAACTTAATAGCCCATGTTTTCTTCCAGGCTGTGTTCATTTGTGCCAAAATTGATCAAGATTCATTAAGCCGTTCAGGAGATTCCTTGTAATAAACATCTATCCTTTTATCCATATAAACTTTCGCATTTATAACATTAGTAAGATTGATAGTAAGCTTATCGTTACCCATATTATTTACAGTACTAATGAAAAACATACTATTGGTTGTCGTCTATGTTTTTTCCGCAAAGAAATCACAGATATACCATTAAAGCGAGTCTTGGTATAATTAACAACGCGGCTGGTTTCCTGCGGGAACGGGCGGCGCCCGCAGCGACGGGGATGTGATTTCTGCAGGTGAAAGGGAGCTTTTTGTGCGACCAAGATTCCTGTAATGTCGTTACGAAACTTGCTCTAACCTCCCTACCGCGTTCACTGACTTTTGTTCACTGACCTATTTTGTTTGATAGGTTTTTGTTTTCTACCTATTTTTTTTAATACGTCACAGTAAATAAATCATTTCCATGTAATCAGAGATCGCATAATTCCAACACTAGATATCTCACGGGACTCCGTCTGCTCGAAATAAAAAAAAACCTTTATAAGTAGCCTATGTGTTCTTCCTGACTATCATCTACATTCGTGCCAAATTTCATCGAGTACCGTTGAGACGTTCTGGAGATACATTCACACAAACAAATATCCATCCATACATACGCATTTATAATATTATAATAGTAAGATGTAACATGTTCTTAAAACATGTAATTTTTTTTTGTAATTACACGTTTTCTTCTACTAATAGGAAACAATTAATAGCTTTAAATAATTACTAAAAGACGTCATAAAAATCGCTAGTGATAATAGGTAATATAATTATTTTGGCAAAACCGTATCGACGTCATGACGTCCCACATTCCGTAGTCCGTATTCTTCCTAGCAACCCGTCCGCCAATTTGAATAAACACTGGTTTATTTTTAAATCTTATTTGTCACTCGACGAATTTTGGTTAGTTCAGTCGTCTACCGTTAATGAGTAACAATTCTTTTTTAAGTTGCATGTTGTTTTTAAAACTTTTATTTAAGACGGATGGACATCTCGTGCCAATAATGACATTTCTTGTTAGATCCGTTAAATGGAAAAAGTACCTAAAGGTTCAATCAAAATGAACGAGATTTTTTTGTGCTTATTAATTATATACCAGAATAATTATTCTAACTCTATTTTTTACAAATACAACTTATTGCTGGTTTTTGAGACCAAAATCTCTGTTTTCAGAGATAATGAAAGGATTGACGATACTTTTTATTCAGGATTTTTGGTCTCAGGAACCTACGATTAGTCTTTTTATCCGTGATTTTTCATTCCCAAAAATATAAAATTTAAAACAATGTTTTTATTTTTATAAAATAATCCAATGCGAAGTTTTTATAAATTTGAATAACAAATAACCTATTTGGTGTATTTCGCACCATAAATCGTCACTGATTAAAGCAGTTAACAATGCAAATCAGTACATTAAAACTAACCGTTCTCGTAACAATTCCCGCTCGTTATCCGATTCATCTGTTATCGCTATAACAACGTTGAGTTAGAACGAGATAGCTGACAATTTATGGAATCGATATTCGATTTCGAGTCTAACGATAATTTGCAGCGAGTAATCAATTCTCTTTGACTTTGTTTGCCTTTCACGCCTAACAGTGTTCTGATGTTCACTTTGCTAAGCCAAAGCCAAACAAGCTTGCCAACACATCGGAGTCGGCAGAGCATTATGTAAATTCACTCTGAATTTGGATTTCACCAATTTCTTAGAATGTCATAATAAAACATCTATCCCGTATCCCAAATTTAAATCCAAAAAGGCATTTTTTTTTCAATCCTAATTCTGGTATACTCATAAAAATAGTAAGGAGGTTATAATTATTACAATTCTAAAATAAATGGTAAAATTAATTTTGACTTACAATTTGTGAAATGGTAATTATTAGCAAGGGTACAATGCGAGGAAACCGAATGTCCAGCAACAATATTGTTTTAAAGACCCGTTACCCATTAAAGCAGCCGCTCATTATCATACTAATATTACTGTAAAAGTACTGACCTATTTAGTCAATGCTGCAATTATAAAAAACACAAATACACTTTCGTGAAAGAAGTACCATCAGATCTTATACGTCTCTTCTCGGAGGCCTCTACAGCCCAACCAATTTACAGGACTACGCATTAGTTAATCACGCTGACCCAGTGAGGATTGCTTGATTTCTTTGAATATCTTTGTAGATATGTGCATGTTGCATTAGAAACACCATGAGGAGTGTTCCTAAGAACTGTTTAGAACGACTCCTGACGCTGAGTTCTGTCATCGTACAACAAAACGAACTGCCACATATCCAGACCATCTGCTCGCGCATATCCCTGCCTCGCGCACCCTTGATCCCATTTCCTTAAAGGCTGGGAACGCATCTGTAGTTCCTCTAGTTTTGTCAATGTCCATGGGGATCGTTGATCACCGCAGTGGTCCCGCCGCTTGCTTGCCCTCTTTTCGTAAAAAAATGTAGTTTTCTTCACCACAAGAGGGGCTGTCAGCAAGTATTAATCATCAACAGTAACTGTTGTAGATTTTGAATGTGTTCTTACGTTGGTTAAATTCAGAAGCATATGTCGATGTTTCCGCCATAATAATGATTAACTACGTAACATATCAAACGGACTTCTCTCTAATTTCGTCTTGCCGCAACCCAAACATGTGAATAATAGATTACGTTAGTTTTGACACTTAACAATACGAGTATTCAGGCGTGTGTTTCATAAAATGGAACCCGCGCTGCTTTGTAATTATATATTAATTAAATTTAATTCGAAACTTATATGTACAACATAGTATGAACAATACGATACCCAACTCGACAGATTCAATCAAATCTTCATCTTTTAGTCATTAACAAGAAATTATTCAAGCGTAAAATCTACATTGATATTTTTACATGTGCTTGGTATAACTAATATATCAAGCTGAAGCTACTACTACAACCAGTCTCCCAACCAGTCGATGGATCAGACAACCAACTCGTCTACCTACCAGCTTACCTGGAATTTAACGAAATGGTATTTATGATTCATACCAGCATGATAAAGAATGTAATGGAAGAGAGTTTCAAACAGAACCTTCAATTGTTTTTATTTAAACCAAACAAAAGAACATCTAACTCAACATTAGAAGCAAGAGATAGTTTGATCGCAAACAAATTTCTCATATGTAGCATTAAAACTATAAGCTACACTTGAGCCTGTAAATGACTGCACACATACATGGCACATTTCCAACGTCCAATCCAGCGTAGCGATTGTAAATAAACCTAAAGTTTAAGCCCAACAGACCAGCGCTATAGGAGAACTAATATTTAAACAAATAGTAACACATATAAGATCTATTTTGATGAGTTATTTATATTCAAAAAGACTATGAACAGTAAAACAAACAAGAACAACGCCTGATTATGTCCTAACAAAATTCGTATTTATTATAAATAGTTACAAAAATTTTCAACATTCTTAACTTCAATTTTATAAGTAAGTTATCGCCCGCGACTCAGTCCACGTGGAATGAAAAAAACTTAATTAGTTCCCGACAATAATTCTAATTTTTATCATCTTTTAAACCTTCCCTAAACCTCCACGAACGTATCAAGACCAAGATAAAATAAATCTAGTTCAGTTCAGCTATTCTCGACTTTTAGAAATACTAACAAACAGCATTTGATTTTCATGTATAATATATAGAAGAATAGTCAGACAAGTGAAACTATTATAAAAAGAGATGTTTCTATTTTATATAAAGGCATAACAAAATGTAATCTAAAATAAATGATGATGACAGGCGAATATAAGTTGTGGGCGGTTTACATGGCCGTAGTTTGATAGTACTCGTAAAAGCCATCCATCGGACCCCGCGCACGCTCTAGCGAGCAAACTTCGCAAAGCTGACCCATGCTGATGTAGAACACTTAGACTTAAGTGTGGGTTTCCACTGTATATAACATATTTTTTGATTCTTTACGAAAAAACAAATATAGCAGAGTTTTTCTACAAGTCATTCGGGAGTGGAAATCCACTATGAATCGCTCCATTTCACATGTACGATCGAATTATAACTTATATGTCTAAATCAATATGTTTTTTGTCAACAATTTCAAGACTTGAAGAAGATTATTTTTGCATTAAATGTTTTTGCAGCATTCCAAATAAGCTCTTAGCTTATCATTGGTGAGGTTCACGAGATTCGACGGCTTAGAGTATTAAGTTGTATGATATTTTAAATGCAAATGTTTAGATAGACGGCTGGATTGATGAATGTTTGTTAAAAGGTATCCTCAGAACGGCTCAAGGGATCTCGATGAAATTTAGTAAATATATGTACTACGTAGTCTAGAAGTATACATAGGCTAATTATAAAGTTCTTTTTTTAATTTTCTGCGGACGGAGTCGCATGCGACAACTATTAGAGACGTTAAATAAAAATCTTACTTATATTATATTCAAATTAAAAAGTGACACGTTTTCTCTACAAACTATCTACAAATCGCCTCTAGACTAACAGTATAATTAAAGTAGAAAATAATATAGCACTAAGACTTTTATTTGCAGAAAAGTTTGTCGGAATATATTCCGGAATGAATACTAGTCCGGTGGAGCTAAGCGAGACGTACGGGCTGACTTCGACTACCGGTCAACTAATCCAATGAAAAGTTCCGTTTTCATTACGACTCGGTGAAATGTATTTTGTGAGAATTAAGTGGAATAGAGCTGTCTAAAACCCTTTGTTTGTATGGACTTGACACTACCTATTGAACCTTTCCTAACTTTTACATAGATATGTTACTATTTTTGGGTAGATATAAATAATTATAACTAGAAACAATTCTAAATGACACTATATTTCTAAGCTTTAACTATTATATTAGTATAGAAATTAATCATTTAAGTACATCGATAAAATAAGAAAAAGCAAAATTATATTGTTTGAGCAAATTTTGTGGTTTTTTTGAGCTTTTAAAAACGCAAATATTACTTTCAACTTTTCTTCATATAATCTTGCTCTAATTATATATGCGAATGTTTGGATGAATGGATGGATGGTTGCATGGATGGATGTGAGTCTGAAGGTATCTTCGGAATGGCTCAATGGATTTTGATGAAATTTTATGTAGAACATAGTCTGGAATAACACATAGGCTACTTATTACCTTTTTTAATTCCGCGCCGACGGAGTCGCGGGCAACAACTAGTATTTTAATAAAGAAAATAACTTTAACATGTGTATAAACATTTGACCTTAGACTTAAAGCACCTAATCTTGCCGTAGTGAATTTAGCAGTCGTTAACCCGACTAATCCCGCAAGATGGCGGAGACGTAAAAATATTGTGGCTGGCTTAAAATTTTAATAAAGCATGCGGTGTATGCTAATACGACCGTCGTATGCTATAATGTGTCACGTACTCACCTAAGTGTGTATAATAAATGCAATTTCAGCAGATAATTTTAAAATTAATACTACATTAAACGGAATTTGAGAATACGCCTTAGTAAGAAGCAGTTAGTAAGGTATGCCTTCTTCATCTCAGATGTGACACAGCCCAGTGCTGGTCATAGCCCTCCTCCAAAAAAAGCCACGATGAAAACCTCAACCTTGACCAGACCATTGGTCCTTTTTGCCTAGTTCATGATAATCTATGATTTTTAAAGAGATTTAAATTGTATTTTACCTTTATTTATATTCTTGTCTCAACACAGAATAATGGTAAGTGGGGAAAACTTTATTAAAATGAATTTATTAAGAACTAAACGAAAGTGCTGTTATCGTTTGATTAAAAATTTTGTACTTGTTTATTCAAAAAAAAACAAGTAATCCTTACGTAAGCAGTATGAAGAAGTTAATTTGATACTAGAATCGGTTAACGTGGAATGGAAGTTACCCAGAAGTTGGCACTCAACCAAATTCCGGCATACAATAGGGCGGCTGACAATGTATCTGCGAAATAAACAACGAGTGTTTTCGGTTGACAAGGAAAATTGTGTGTAGCCATGAAAACATAAGATATATTTATTTTGTCTAGGGTTGTCTGTTTTATGTTATATCTATTTTATAGTTTGAAATAGACACATTTATCGTCGAATAGATAAATAAAAGGAATCAATCGTGAGACTGTAAACATGATGAAAGGACACCAAAGAGTCGTAAGAATCGTTGAATAGGCAACGCATCTGCAATGGTGATTGTCTATGGGCAGCACTAGCTTTGCTCTTTTGGCTTATATCGGTAACTTAATTAGTGGCCTATGTGTTCTTCCGGACTATGTTTTACATCTATGCCAAATTTCAGCGAGATCTATACAGCCGTTGTGGAGATAACTTCAGACAAACATCCATCCATCTATTCAAACAATCGCATTTATATTATTAGTTAGAAGTAAGATCTATTATATAATTTTATTTTAAATTTAATAACATTTTTTAAACTATACGATTCTTTCGGAACATATTGATATTCGCAGTTTGCATGTTTCCGTCAGTTGCGGCATGCGAATGTTTATTTTCAGATATGAGGTAAACATCGGATAGATTATATTCAGATGGACAAGGTCAGCTGCATTGTAATGTACTCGTGTTTATTTATACAACCACACTGACAGATTCAGTTACTTTTCGTTATTGTAATGAGCAGATTCAAATAAAACATGAAGTTCATTGGAAAATTTTAACCGTAGATATCCACTAACGAATCATCCGTATAAAAGATATTGTTATCTCTATTTTTTTCTATGCAAATAAGAGGGATAGATATGTTTTGTAAATATGTTAAAAGAGTGAAAGTCCACGGTGGAGATTTTTATTGATATTTTGAAAGTACTCAGTAATGTTTTATTACCTTAAATATAAACCTCTCGAAAGGTAATACGTTAAAGAGAATATTTTATTTTCCTATTTAGTTTGATATGAGCGAAGTAAAATTC
This sequence comes from Papilio xuthus, assembly GCF_000836235.2. Lineage (NCBI taxonomy): Eukaryota > Metazoa > Arthropoda > Insecta > Lepidoptera > Papilionidae > Papilio > Papilio xuthus. The sequence continues at coordinate 2,649,069 of NW_013531688.1, forward strand.
CTTTTTTTAATATAATGCTGATATAGCTTTTTAAGTAGTCACCGAAATAACCTCGTTTGCTACAAGTTCCGAAATATTTTCTCGAGAAACAAAAGACATTACCAATATGAGGCAACGTAAAATTAAAATGATGTTAGCACAACCCTATTAGTCTAATGTAAATTTATGTATCCACAATTATACGATTTATTTTATTAGAACGAATAGGTTGGCGTAACAATAATAACAATTCTTGAAGCATTATAAAGCTCGCTCGCGTGAATAACTATTTCACTGTTTATTACTTCGAATTGATGTTTTTATGTGACACGTGAAGCTAATAAATACATAAATATGTAAATTAATACATTATATTCTAAATACGCGAATTACGTATTTCTGGAATAATTGTATTTTCATGTTTAAACATTATTTATTATAAATTGTCATGAAAAATTCTGATCAATCAACGAAGGAAGATTATTTTTACATATCAAAAAGGCGTCTAGAGAACTGAATAATCTTCTGGTACTAAGTAACCACTGCCATTTTTCATTAGTAACTATGATGAATACCTTTTTCTATTCATTCTCTCCTCCGTAGAGTTCACCTCTCATTACAATCCTTTTCTTAATAGGAACACACGGTAAGGGTAGGACTTGAATTTCAACTTAAGATTGAGCAAAAACTTATAAAATCATTGGAGAAGTTGGATTGACAGATTAGCAGAGCTTATTCAAAGAATTCTATAAAATGAAACATTGAAACCTTTCTCCATAATTGATTTATAGGTCGGCAGAGCGGCGGCTCGGGAGCTCGGGACGTCTCTCCGCTGATCCGTAATGCTTGTGATTGGATAAAGGGTTGCTTTGGAGAATTTGCTCCCAGTGCAAGCCCGCCATTAGGGCGAAGAATTATTTATGATGTTATTTTTCATCCGAGGAATTTTCCCTTTTAGAAAATAAAGAAATAATGATTTCGTTAGTCCCGCTCCGCCTTCAGTAAATATTGAGAACGTTTTCATGGAGTAGAATAAATACGGTTTGAAGATAAAAAGGGCAAAGGGTAAATAATAAAAATCGGTCAAGTGTTAATCTATCATACGCTTTTAAGGTTTCATCTTTTAATATATTTATATGAAAATGAAAATGTATAAATGACGAAATATAAAGTTAGTACATATTTTCTGTGTAACGAAGTTTAAGGCGATTTTACATTGATAGTTCTCCAAAGAAGCGCGTTTTGCAATGTGAATACAGTGGGCCTAGCAAGAATATTTGCGACAAGCACTAACGTATCGTCATCGATAACATTTGTGCAGCGCCACTTTCGAACACCAAATATATAAGTTCAAATTTTAAATCACGATAATATGACAGCAATTGTCATGAATGTTCATGATAGGCCTCCTGAAAAGGTTAGAGGAAATCGTACTATAGTTCACGTAACAGCGTTTCAACTGGGAAGAATGTCAGTCTATTTAAGTGACACTACAAATCCTTGTGCAAAACTTTTAGTTTCTACAAAACTACACTACCTTGACTCGACCAAGATTAAGATTTATGTACCCATGGGCACATCACGATATGAACCAAGGTGAATGGGCTCCTTTTAGCAACGAATAGACAATCTTGTTGTTTAGTGGCATTGAACCTTTCAAGATTGGCATTGCCCCAGCTTGTGGCAGCCTGAATGATTGGATTACTACGATTTTTGTGTATTAAAATTTTTGTAAAAGTAAACATCATATTGCGAACTATGAGACGAAAAGAGTTACATGTCTAAGCCCTAATGAAAGATAGAACTCTTTTCGGAGGCATTATCGTTGCAATGATAAATATTAGCGACTCAATTAATTTCTACATTGTATGAATGATAAATTGTGATTATAAACCATTTTAATTAGCCAAATATTTAATTTTGAGCTATAGATGTTACAAAGTTGGAGAGTTATTATTCTTTGTTAGTCACCTTTTAATTATAATTATTTTATTGTGAGATTAATTTTATTGCGCTTTTTAAAATAGCAAACATTTTACAATTAAACTATTGACATATAATTAAATTAACGCGCAATAAATAATATTAGTGGAAAATAAAAAAATAGAAGTATTTATTTTTAATGACATCAAGTTTTAGGGTTTATCACGTTAAACTTTAAATTACTGTCTTCTATTTGACAAATTGACTGATTCACATTCGCAGAATTAAAAAAAATCTAAAATAGAAACTCTCCATTATAACAATAGCAAGATAGTTAAAAACAAAGATGAATCTTACTAATCGCTACGAGAATTTTCTCACGAATTATATATGAACGATTTATTTTCGCTCGGTTTCCACGGCGACATAAACGTGGCGAGAGAAGAGGTCAATGTAACCATCACTACTTTCCCTTAATTTATTGTACAAGCATGAAAAACAAGCTTTAAATATTAGTTTTATCTACTGATTGTACTGATTCATTTTTCGTCTACATATGTTCTAACTTATATCGAAAAAAAAATATTGCTGGATGCAGAATCATTCACCGTTTATTTCTGCGACCAAAATCTATGTATGAAACATATCGGCTTCTCCGCCATTATCTTTAACAACACAGAGATGGCAATTTGATTTTAGCCTTCGAAACCCACAGTTAGTGTTCCCTCTTTATGGATTTTTTGTGTGAGAAATACACACTAAGTTTCTAATAGTAGTAGTCTTAGTCTCCCTTAGTGATCAATTTAGACTTTGAGTTCGGCAAATAGAATGAAATTTAAAACAGTCAGAAATGAAAACTCATTTAAATATCTTTCGCAGTGAGTTCCGCGCTATTTTCGTAGAAATATTTGAGTAGCAACGACACAAAGACACGAATAGTGGCAGCGAGAAACTCTATTATTCATCAATTAAACAATTTAATTTTTCTGTTTCAATTTCTTGAATTCGAACCTACTTTAAACTGAACTTTGCGAAGTGAAACATCCTTTTTTAAATTATTGTTAATTATTCATAATCCATCAATGACAATTATTAAATTAAACTAGTTTAAGCTACATTAAATTAATTTCCTAAGATGGTACAACAAATAACTTTACTTTCCATCTTTCAAATAAATTTTCATGAAAATCATCATCATCAATAAACTAATAATGCTTCTTAAAAGCAAAAAGTAATTATTCAGTAAAGACTTAGCTATAGGAAAACGGCAAATCGAATATAAAATTGAGTAAACTTTTTACACGATGCGTAAAAATACTTTTATTACATCACTAGCAGTTGCACACGACTTCATCCGCGCGGTATTAAAACACTAGAAATAAATAAACATACGTGACCCCGGGGTAGTATGGTTAAACAGCGAAATAAATTTTAATTTGGTTCATTAGTTTCGTAGCCTATTTATTGCAAACAAACAAATGAACAAACAAATCTTTTCTCTTAATAAAATAGATAAAAGCATAGATTAAGTTTTATTCCTTACTGTTTGACTCATTGGGCTAAATAATATATGTTATTTGAATCGCACCTGCGTATAGGTCGTGTTAGTCTAATATCTATATTAAAACTGCGCGATGACGAAACCACATTGTTCCAATTATATATGACAATTTAGCTACGTGTTTCTTCCGTCAAACATTAGGCAAGTTGCCAACTTGTAAGCTAAAAAAGTGGTCAAGTGCGTGACGGATCAGCGGGAAACAGGGTTACGTCGTTTGTAAAACAAAAATATATATAACTATAATAAATGTATATCATACTTGCATAGGATAGCATCAATATAGAGTCTGAATCATCGCTTTTATGTTAAAAATTCAAGCATACAAAATTAGAATATGTTCTCAACGATATTCCGAAAGATAAGTCTCCTGTAACTTAAAAGCATAAAATAAAATACGAACCAAAACCAAATAATAATCTTGTAATAGATAAATAACGGTTGGCAATCAATGGAATTTTGTCAATTTAATTAGAACAAAACCGCGCGGACTCTCAAACCTTTCTATTCGGATCTCGAACTCGGGGAATGTGTTCCGAATTCACATCTGTCGAGCACTAATTCAAGCGAGTGGCTTTGTTTGTCACGACGGAGACAATGTGCTGGAAGCGGCTTCAGTTAAATGCAGGAATAATAGCAGTATACAGTTTCTAATGTCAATATATTGTGACGACCAATTCATGTCTTGCTTTATTATTTTACTTGACGTTCAAAAGGCGTTCAAGTTAGTAAATTCGTATATAATAATACCTGCCACACGCATCTCCGGCCGCGACTACTTAAAAAAAAAACATAATTTTATATGTTCTTCCAGAATATGCTCTACATCTATGCCACCGAGATTCATTTAGCTGTTCTGATGATACCTTCTAACAAATATTCATCCATCTATCCATCCATGCATACATCCAAACATTCTCATTTATAATATTAGTAAGAAGTAAGAATACTTGATTTATTGCAATCGACATATTATGTATTTTTCCGTTACTAAAAATAGCCATAGAAATTTCATGCGCATGTATTCTTCTAATTCCAACTAAGTAACTGAGTTAAGTCTCAGTTAGTTTTCATTTCCCAGTAAAGGGGTAGAGTGAAACTGTGTGTAAGCAAATAAAACGTTCCGTATAAACGGCTGAAATAACTACGCCGTCGGCGAAACAACTATTTGAGACTTGATGACACCAGACCGAATTAGAATTCCATGAATAAATACGATAATATTTGATTCAGTCGCTTTAACTATATTGCAGCCAATTGAAACGTGGATTCAGGAATTTAGTGACGTCATAATTTTAATACAAACAAACTCAAGATAGAATAAGACTTTGATTTGTTTAATACGGAAAAAAATGGCGAAAATATTCTTCATCAGCTTACTATACGTCCCCACTGACCTGGGCTCGGACCCCACACAAAGTCATGAGTGACTAGGCCATAGTCAACCACGCTGGCCCAGTGCGGGTTGGTTGACTTCACACATATCATTGAATTTCTTCTCAGATATGTGCAGGTTACATCACGATGTTTTCCTTCAGCGTAAGAACGTCGGATAAATGTACATATGTAAATCAGAAATCGAAAAACATTGGTACACAGCGGGATTCGAACCAAGGACCTGCAGATAGCAAGTCAAGTATTTGACCCCTGAGCCACCGACGCTCTGAACGAAACGAAAAAATTAACATAATTATAACAGAAATTATGAATTCAGAGAATCTATAGATGTGCAAAAAATACTTTTATATTTCAAAATGAAAGCAACACAAAATGTCATACAAAAGCTTGGTACAGCACGCATTCAAAGCTTTAGTTTATTGGAGCGTGGATGCAGTCAATGTGCTTAGCCAACCGGCCTAGTAAGCACTCTCCGCAAAGCCATAGTACTCTTTATTCCTCCAGTCAACCGAAGAAAAGGTCAGAAGGGAACCTAGTGACTTTCGATGTATTACTTACGTACTTTTCACTAACGTTACAATAAAAATTACTTATTTATATGACACAATTTTTTTATTTCTTTCAAAATTTACGAGTAAACCATATTATTTGGTGTATCTATTACCGTGGGTTTCTGAAACCAACGTCGTATAAAACATATTGTTAACTCTGTTTGGTCAAATAAGAATAAGAATAAGTTTATTTCACAAAAACACGTTAGAATAATATACAGTGAAGTATCTTGCAGAAGTTTCTTTCTGTGCATCCTCTCCTCCGTCGATTAAAGGTAAGCAACGCATATGCATTTGCGTATGCCTATGGGCAACCGTCGCTTCATGTGAGGTTAAATATAATGATGTATTTTATACATAGATTTTGGTGTCAGTAACCGACTTTTAATGAATTTAATTATAAATTAAATATGTAATTCAAAACGAAAAAAAACATGGTTTAAATAATTTTAAAAACACTACATATAAATGGATTATATTTAACAGTGTAATATTAGTTAAGGAATATATAGGGCAAGTTCGCAATTTAAAACAGCTGGTAATTAAACGTAAACGTTAAAAAAATGTAAGACTAAAAATATGAAGTACATTTTTTGGGGTAAAATTTTTACCGTTAAAAAATGAAAGAGAAAAGCAACGGCCGGGTAACAACTCACCCTAAGGCATTACATGCAACACAAAAAGAATTTTTAATGTTAGCTATGTTATTCCGTTACGGTGTATTTTATGGTCGAGGATAAAATTCTATTTCCTCTCCAACTAATGACAAAGAAAACTTAAAAAGAATTCGTATATACATATACAGGATTCGTGTAGAAAAAATACAAAAAAAATTGTAGAAATTAAAAGAGTCTAGTCTGTTTCTAGTACATATTACACTTTTAAGAAGTGTAGAAGTTATGTTATTAGAGCCATTTTACTTAGTGAAAAAGGAGGCTTACAATACGAGATAGATAACAAAGAATCAAAGGGAAAAAGGTACGCAAAATATGTTTATTTTATATTTTAAATTGAAATTGACATGTGTAAGATTCTTCATTCTTACTAATCTCACTAATATTATAAATGCCTATATTTAGATGGTTGTTGTAAGGTATCTCCAGAACGGCTGCACGGATCTCGCTAAAATTTTGCATAGCTGTAGAACATAGTATGGAAAGCTACTAATTAGGTTTTTTTTAATTTCACGTGGACGGAGTAGCGGGCGACAGCTATTCAATATATGTATAAATGAGAAGTAAAAGTAGAAATACATTTACAAGTGTTATGATACTGTGTAATATTCATAAAATCGATTTAAATTTAATCTGTCCAACGTTCCCGTCTTCGGAGAAAGTTCACAAAAGTTTTTGGCTTAATTTGCGTCCAGTAACAAATTACACTTTTTTCAGCGAGGAAGTTATTTTAAATAAAGCGCTTTCGGAAGATTGATGTCCATTAGTCAGTAATTTCCTAAACAATTTTGGGAAAAGTCCCGGCGCTAATCGAACGTCAATCCCTGATTTCTTCGTAAACGTTGTTAAGGAAATGGCAACATTTGTGACAATAACAGACTAAATTCGAGCTTAAATGTTAAGGACAATTTTGTCCCTTAATATTTTTCTAATTAATTTATCAATTTCAAGATAAAAACCTATAAGTCATACCTGTTCTTTTCGGTAGTTTTGGTGACATCAATAATGAATTCTCACCTGAAACAAATGACAAACGTTATTGAATCAAATATAGATAAAAAAGTGGATTATGAAAAAAAAGAAGAGTAACCGTAGATTTCTGAGACAAAATCTCTGTCAAATCAGAGATAACAACATGTTTTAAACGGAGATTTTCAACCACACGGTTTTCACAAAAACCGCTGTAAATGTGTTGACAATCGTAGCGTTCGACATTTAATAATGCTTATTTAAAGCAATGAAATTAAACATAAAAGTTAACGTTTCAAGTTAGTCTACAACTGGAGTAAGGTAAGCGATTTTCAATATTCCCGATCACAGCTCCAGTGCTCTATCATCGAAGTTGATTAGTGGCCCTGCCCCCGCGCTCTCCCCGGCTCCCGCTCGTCGAAATTAATTTAAATACATCCTTGTCTTTCCGCTCCACTGAGCGTAAGTCGATTTGCAATTCCTACACTTCGATAGCCGCGTTTCGTTCGCCGACTTAAAATTACAACGTCCAATTTCCAACTTTCCGATTCGAAACGAATTTTTTATTTGTTTCCCAATTATCGGTTGAGTTGTCGGACGCGTTGTGTTCAAATCAATTATAATTGTTTGTATAGCATCTTACTAATATTATAAATGCGAATGTTTGGATGGATGGATGAACGGATCTCGATGATATTTGGTATAGATGTAGAACATAGTCTAGAAGAACACACATGTTTTTTTTTATTCCACGCTGACGGCTAGTTAGTCCTAAATGATCTTGAACACCGCCTGTAAATTTACTACTGTATGTACCTCAGCAAATTATATTTAGCGCCATTTTCTAGGTAAAATATATGCAAAGAAAATCATAAAGTCTATAGCTGCGACACTGTTACAAAGCAAACATTGTGGGAACTATTAAGAGGGTAATAAAACATAATAGCCGGCAAATGTCTAAACATAACGTCCGAGAGAATGTCGACCGAATCGGTACGTCATCTGCATAGATAGAACACGGGAAATCGTGTCGCAAAACGGCCCAAATGTCCGGCGAACGGACAAGCGAGTCGCTTTCGACTCATCTACAAATAAACATGAGTTCGCACTCGAAATAAAATATTATGCGATCAAATTCGAAACACATTGACAAAAATAACTGTGTATTTTAACTGTGAACATCTCCAAAACAAATAAAAAGCTCTAGTTAACTTTTCTTTCTCAGATTTAAAACTGGAAACTAAATATTATGGAAGTATTACTGCTTTCTCTGAGATTAAAAGATAATTTAGTCTTAATTTAATTAAGAAATAATCATATAATAAAACAAAAATTTCTCAAATATCTTTTGTAATATTTTCTTTATAAATAAAAAGCAAATATATTAAAATCAGCAGACGTGATGTAAGCAAAGTCAACACGGGGTTAATCCCGCTCTTAACTTGGCACGCGTGTTGCGCCCGTCTGGAATTTATTACGATAAAAGTATAAAAAGGGACCTTTTATAACGTTCCACCCTAGAATTATAAAACCAAATTGAATTATTAAGCACATTATTTAATGAAAAAGACATTTCACATTTAAATTCGACAAAAGTATAAGTGAGACGTAAGTATAAGCAAGACGAAAGAAGACATGACGTCTGATAATGACGTATGGAAGAATAGTTTACAATTCCTTGTTTAATGAAGATTACTAAAAGGTTGTTATAGCAGTTTACTTCAAGTAAGTTTCAAACATTAGTGCCGACTCTGCCCTTTCATAAGTAAAGTGCAGATCACAGCCTTCACTGGCAGGTTGCCGCAAACTTTAATCCTCACAGCTTAATAATTAACTCATTGCTTATTTACACAACAAACTGACGTATGCTGGATTACATCATACCAAGGTTATACCAAACAAACAATATATTTACCAACTTTAACTAAAACAAAAAAAAAATATAATAAAACTGAATACAACTTTCTACAACACAACTTACTATCAACTCGATTAAGTAACTTAGAGATAACTTAAATGCATGAAGTTTCATCGAAAAACCAAATAAGATCAATAACGAACTATAACCAGGAATAAGAAAATGTAAGAAATATAACATAAGAAACGATTACTTACTTACAGATGCAGGCCAATTCTAAGCTTATGTGTGGGTAGATAAGATCGTGAGTTGCATGAACTTATTGCCAACCCGTAGTATAACTCCTTTTAGGCCATTTCTATTCAGGCTTTGCGCCGTCGAGGAACCTAAGTGCTTATAGTGATAAGGGGGACTCAACCCTGCCCTCATCCAGCCAATAAAGTACGCTTAATTATTTTCGGACTTTAATTTGAGTCGCCTGCAAATTAATTTCGTGTTGTCGACCGAATTTTGATCATGTTACGTCATTGAGAATTATTTACTCAGAATACGTAAATACGTTATTTCGAATAGTTATGATCACTGTCTATATTTTAGTTTCGCTTGAGTTATTCAATTAATATTTAAATTGACGCGTACAAATTTAAATGACTGACTCATATTCCGTATATACCATTTAACTCAGTAAGCTAGAAGAATATCTATATCAAGATTTATATCGTTATTTAAGCAATGATTGTTAGTATATTGAGACAATCTAAGCATTGTTCTTCAAGATAAAGTAGATGATAAAGAAGAAACTGTATGATTGTGATGTAGTCAATAGTTAATTCTAATTTAACCTTACCACGGAAGAAACAAAAACAACTACAAACAACGAACGAATTATTTAAATTAAAAGCTATAATATTTCCGTGTAATCATACTTCCTACTAATAACATAAATGCGAATGTTTGGATGGATGCATGTTTGATTGAAGGTATCTCCGGAACGGCTAAACGAATCTTGATGAAATTTTGCATATGTAAAACATAGTCTGCAAGAACGCGTAAGAAAAAGACTTAATGAATGATCACAACATTTTTCTTAATTCCGCCCGGACGGAGTCGCGGGCAACAGCTAGTATAAGCAAATGTAGTTCAAATGAATGTAGTAATTGAAGTCACATTTATGGTATGAGTAAAGCATCACTCGCAAGGTTTAGATGGAAACTGCGATTAAATTTGCATTCAACTGACGTTTATTCACAAACTTTAGATTACTTTCCGACTGAATCTAAATCTCCGATAGAGCTGTACCCACTAAGATGTGGAATCGATTCGCAGTTAGTAGAACTAATGACTCGTTAATAATCGATAACGACTCGCACTAACGGTAACTATAAAAAGCTTCCCCCCTTACAAATGTTCCAAAACTCATATCCGGGCTTTATATTGTACTTATAGACGGCATCCCTTAATAATAATATTGAAATACAAGAAAAAAGAGCATTCTTTGGACAAACTATCTTAGCTTATGCTATTATTATAGATCATTTAGATACTGTAACGGTATTTTTATTACCTACATTTTCATATGAATGAAAAGAAGCAGTTAAATCAAGCTAAACAAAATAACTTGCTGTTTATATTTCTTAATGCGTCATTAAATAAAAAATAAAACATTTCTCAGGTGTTCCATTACCAATGCCACCTTACGATAACATCGAAATGGGATAGTAAAGCGAGCATTTCTGTAAAAGCATTAACGTTATAAATTGTCACGATAGTATCCACGTTGGGCAGTGACAATCGAAGTCGTATTTCGCCTGCGACTCGACTGGCCATTGTTCCGACTTGGCTTCGCAACCTGGATCACTGCCAGTCCACCAAGGTATGAGCAATCCTAAAGCTGTAACACACAAATGCTAAAGCGAAAGAAAACCAGGGCGAAACAAAACACTGGCGAATCTTGTATATTATGACTGTGATTGGTGCTTTAAACAAAAGTAATATGAAATAAAACAGTCTATTTTGGTTTGATAGCAATTATGTTAAGTCTACAACTTTTAGTTAACAACTTCTATATGTCACACAAATCCAACGTATTATGTGACATAACCAGTTGTTTGACATTCCTTAGTCAAAACCTTACCTAAAAACCCTTTTTGTATGAGTTTCAAAATTGCAAATCCACGTTGAAACTGACATGGGTTCGTTCCGAAAAGTTCTTACAAACACTCTTAGCGAATACGAAGCGAACGCTGCGTTTTGTTTTCGCTTCGCTTCCGTGTGCTACAAGCATAATAACCTGCGTCGGTTAATCAACTCAATACGTTAAGGTTGTACCATTAAAACTGATCTTACAAACGTGCGTATTTATATCTGCGATTTGTCTGTCTGCGTTATCTAGACAAGATTCTATTGATGCGGTCATATATTAAATTAAATTGTAATCATGAAGACTTTATAAATGATATGTATTAAAAATAAATATTAAGATAAACATGTTTAATATACATTCAGACATTTCAACTTTATTAATTGTATAGATAAATACGTAAAGAATGGATTTTTGTTTTGTTTACACAATATGTCGATATACGTTGTTCATTAAAACTCAAAACATAATTAAAATGAAGGCATTTAATAACAAATTCTTGGCAGCCTCCTATAACTCATTCGGTAAGATTATATTATCGTGCGTAAAGCGATTGAAGTCAATCTGAGTGTGAGCGTCGCCACACACAACAGCCGACTCAAATTATTTATGTTACCGAAAAATTGTGAAATTCGCTAAGCGATTATGCATTTCTAACTTTAAAATAAATTCCAGCTTGATACCTTCACGCGTTTTTGAGAAAAAGGGTCTTGACAGACGGACGGACGGACAACAAAGTGATCCTATAAGGGTTCCGTTTTTTTCCTATGAGGTACGGAACCCTAAAAATATGTATTTTATGCGCACCGTTACAAAGTTACATTGTTTGATTTTGATGAAGTGTCAAATGTAAGCTTAAAAGTTGTCCATCATAGTACATAGTGTGTTTATAAATAACTAGCTGTCGACCGCGACTCCATTCGCGTGAAATAAGAAAATACCTTAAGTAGTACCTTATGCGTTCCTCCAGACTATGTTTTATATGTGTGCCAAATTTCATCGAGATCCGTAAAACCATTCTGGAGATACCTTCAAACAAACATCCATCTAAACATTCGCATTTATAATATTAGTAAGATTTTAATACGTGACAGTGATATAGGTATTTATGCCTACGAAATTTTTGCGGCGACCTTAGAAAAGTTGCTAAGGTAACACGTAGGTAACAGAGCTTACGTGACGTCACTACGAATGTGCCTTAAGCCTTTGGGACGCGCGGCCAATCACGCACACTTGAACTCACTGTATGCCACTTCGCTAAAGATCTCCATTGTGTACCTAACTTACTATCAATACAATGGGAATAATATTTTCAAAGCATTCGAATTTTTGAAAACCTCTCTGTATAAATCTAAGTATGTATTATTATTTTGTTCGACTAATAGTATTTTTTAAGAGTCGGGGGCAAACGAACCATGGACATCTGCAACCTCTTGTAGCCATATGCAGTTTAAGATATTTTGAAAGTGAGATGTTACTTAATTTTTATCCTTTCCTGGACTATCATGAAAGACAATTATCAGCTTTATCTGTCCTTGAATTGTCTACTCCATTTTTTACTGACGAAACAATTATTAAACTACAATAATTTCGAATATTCAGTGACGATGTAACGAAAATTATTCATAGTTTTTTTTATAAGAGAAGGGGGCAATTAAGTGTCGAGAACACCAAGGTAATCAACGACTCATCAGAAAAACTGCAGATGCCGCCAGCCTTTAAGGAAATGATTTGCTCGCATCTTGAAGGACTCTTAGTCGTAAAAAACTTGAACAAAGTGTATATCAAGAGTGCGTGTCAAATCTTGCGTAAAGTATCGATACACATTAATTTCGAGCTCAACTTTGGCTAAATTAATTTTCCCGTTTCGGTATAAGACAAAGAATAAACAAATCAAATCCGTACCAGATAAATCCGCGTCTTCCTTTGGGCGCCGGATCATAACTTTGTAAGCCGTCCCTAATAACCTGACCGTCCGCGTCGTCTACGAAATATTCTAATTTAAACGCCCCCGTTACAAAACTCACTCCATTTGTTTTAATCACAATACATTAGTAAGCGCACCTTGAGACTCCGAACAGAAACACGTTAATTTATTTACCTGCGAACAGTACACGTGACCCCATTTCTTTAACAACCCTTTCTATTTATTTACTTTAAAATATAATAAATTTTAATCTCAGCTCTAGTAATTGTTGGAAAATTTGGTAAAAATTATAATATTACTTTTAAATAATATAATTTATTTGATTGGACCGATATCTACTTGCCCATCTTCCCCGTCATGTGCTAATGTGTCTTTTTTGTTTTTCGAATTTCATATCTTTTATCCGACGTTCTTCCGTTGAAGGAGAACATCGTAATGCAAACTACATATTATATATCAGCGAAGAAATTCAAAGATATGTGTGCAGTCAACCAATTCTTACTAGGCAGCATAGTTGACGATGGCCGAGTAAACCTAACTAGGCTCCGAGCTCCTTAGTTATTACGTATATGAGCTGACGATGAACGAACGAATGAAATTCATTGACATAAGAAGCTTTAGTACTTTTATATATGTAATAAGTAACTACAAAAAATCAATTCTAGTACGCTACGAATGCAAGAATCGGGTGCTACTAAAAACACAAAAAATATATTAAGACTTTTCAATGATTCCTATCATAACAATTGTATCAAATATACTTTAAAAACAAACTGAGTGTCAAGAGCTAGTAAAGATAAAAATGTCCGTCGTCGTGAGCCTATCGCAATTCTGCCCGCGAGGGATTACTGAACCCTTTTTCCTTTTGCTATAACAATTTACTTTAAAAAAGTAGCTATTACAAAGATCTCAACGTCATTTGAACGCCTTTAAAATATTTACATCTATATTTTAAGATGTAATCTGAAATTAGAATCCGCTCCTGTGATCAAATGTTAAATAAATTTTATAGAAAACTAGCTGTTGCTCGTGAAACCGTCCAGGGGAAATTAAAAAAACAAAATTATTATCGATTACGATTCAACAGATTATTTTAATATTTGATTCTCAAATATAAAATAGAAGTATTCAAATTGTTATGTAAATTATCTGACTGTATTTCGTTATCGTAAATTATAAGTATTGTAATTGCTCGTCTGAATGACGGCCATGTTTTCTCTGACATTCGAGTAATGAAAAAGACAATGTAACAGCGGTGTTTTTGAAAAAGTTGTTTATAATTCCAAAAGAAATATATGAGTTAACCCCTAGTAGCCTGATTTACATACGAAAGTGATTTATTTTTAATATTACTATGTTTGCTTGATAAAATAAAACAATAATGAAATTTGTTTTTTTTTAATTACGTTGGAAAGAATGTTGTACACCAGTAAAATAGGTACAGCCAACCTACAAAAAAACTAATAGTAATGTGAACATTCGGTTTAAAAGATTGGTATCAAAATTGAAACTCTAGGCTACTGAGGGTTAAAGAAGATTTGAAAAAGTATTCTCCGGCTGTGACTCCCACAATACTATGATAAGCATAACTGAAAGAATGTATTGTAATGACAAAGTCAGAGTAAAGAATCTAAACTATGATGCAAGTTAATCTGTAAATACAGACAATAGGTTACTTTTCCAAAGTTAAAAATATACAACTAAAGTATTTTATTGCAGAGTTCTTTCATAGTAGTTAATTTAAAAGCAAAAAGCACGAAAAAGGCAACAAAATTAGTGATGCTGTAGAGCGGCGTGAAATGTCCTTCGTTACTAAAACATTCATACGTGAAACGAAACCATTGTTCCTATTATAAGCAAACATTGCTGGCTTTTTGTTCTTACCCCTGTTAGAATTATGATAATGGAACCTTTTGAAATTCCGCGAAATGACATTTGCGATGTCGTTTTACGCGCACGATAAAAATACAAATGTTGTTATTGTGAGTCGAACACATTTGTGTTAAATATTCACTTTTTAAGTATTTGCCTTTATATTTGAAAACAAACAACTAAAAAATAGAATAATGTGAATTTATAGTGTGTTATCACATTATAGTATAAAAAAACTGATAGTTTTGACCCAAAATAAATAATTGATTCATCTTATTTAAACTTAAATAAAAATTGTTATTGTCTGGTGGCGGCACCGACTAGTTTCGAGCCTATCGGGGGCATTTCATCAGGGTGAATGGGACTGGCATTATTTCGCGGACGCGGCCCCCAACTCACACTTATATCTTATTTAAAATAAAATTGTTTAAGTAACCATTTTGGGACTGTAAGTGCGCCCGAAAATGACTGTAAAACGTTTCTGTGAACTAACCCTAATACTAAGACGCTACGAACTTGACGCAGCAATGTCTCGTCTTATCCCCCTGTGACATTTCTATGACATGAAATCCCAAGGGCGTTAGCACAAACGCGCAAAGACTTATAACCGAGACGAGTTCGGTTTATCGCATTGTTTTGCGAACAAAAGGCACAAATCTATCTTTCTAGATCAGTCTCATAACGATTTAAGAACGCTATCACACAGACTAGTCGAATTCAAATTAATATAATAATAACCTCCAAAAAATATTATATAAATGTTGACGTAAGATTAAAAGGATTGATAAGAACTTTTTTTTATATCATAAGGTGGCAAACGAGCGAGCGGCCACCTGAAATCGCTGAAATAGTGAAGTGACCGTTGCCCATAGACATACGCAATTGCATATGCGTTGCCTACCTTTAATCGACGGAGGAGAGGATGCACAGAAAGAAAATATTTTCGCTTACCATGCATCCTCTCATCCGGACAGTCCACTTCCACTTCCCATACTTTCCTTATAAGAAAATGGGTGGGAAGGGAACGAGGACCAGATAGGCCTCCGGGACGCTATTTACTAAAATATTAGTATCATACAAACAAGTGTAGTAAACACAAAGGCGGAGACAAAATAAATCGTCTGTATTCGTTTGTCACAGTCCTTTGTGACCCGTAACCGTTCCATTATTTTAGTTGGAAAAACCAAATGTTTTTATAATATCATGTCGATACTATAAAATGTAAGTAAAAATATATTTCTTAATGAAAATGTTATTAAAGCAAAAATTTAATGTCTTTGACCACTAAACCGCTAATGGCTCATACAACTATATGGGCGCGCATTCACCAGTATCCGCCATATTGGAATATAGAATTCGCGGCAACGTTGCGGCTTTTATTGCCCGAGTTTTCTCGAAAGAGTTGCTAGCATTTCTACCCTCTTGATAAATTATGTTGTTTTCGCCAAGCTCTGCGTTGTTTGTGCTCCGACCGCGGCGGAACGTTTATCGAAAGTAGGTACAGATAATAGAGGAGAGCTTACTGAATATCGATGGCGCCATCTTTTTTTGTTTACCTTTGTGTTTTATACTGCACGTAAAGTATAGTTTTAACTATGCTCACTTAATTAGAAAAAATGTAAATAAATATTGCCTCCAGCTAACATTGTATGTTTTGCTTACAATCACAACCTTTTTGGTGAAACATAATTACTGAATTCTGGTGGTGATCTGCAGTTCTGACTCAGGCACATCCATTGATCAGTGTTTATTATAAAGAGGAAATAGTTCTGAATGATTATAATAAAATATTATTATACATTGTGATAAAATTCTTGGTACGTTATGTTTCAAAAATGTTGTTTTCAAACGTTCGCCTATGCGTTTCTATAATTAAATGCGGTCTTTAATTAAAGACAGCTTGACATTTCAAAGAAGGAGGACATGAGTTTAATTATAATCGGATACAAATATCATTGGGGCAGCGGGCGGGTGTAGAGATTACAGGTCGTGTGTGGAAGAGAGATGGGGGATTAGACAGCTGAGTGACAGGGACAGATAGAGGGATTGCCCTCGTTTAGATGCTGAAGTATTGTTTGTCTCGTGGACAAACAGGCGCAAGGGGCAAAGTAATGTCACATGGAGACATATCAGACTGGCTGGAGACACAAGCCATAAAATGTAGTATAACTTTAAGAAATGAAAACACAAAAACAAATTATCCTAAGATACTTTTCTTAGAAAGCATAGAAATATGCATAGCCTTAATTGAAATGAAACCAAATAATGAACGTGAAAATATTAAAAGAAAAGCACACGCGTATCCGTGATAACGTAAGCGAGACAAGTCGACAACTTGCCGAAGAATATATTAAAACTTTATCAAAGCAGAAAGTTCCATTTCCTCTCGGAGGGATCTGCGAAGGAACTCGGAGGTCGCGCCGGATAGATGGTACTTCTTTGGAATTGGTTTGGCATCGGCAAACTGACTCTAAGACACATAAAGTACGAGAACTTTGATACAACGTGAATTAAACGACAGTTTATGTAGAACAGCTTTCAGTACACCCATTGAACATAGTATTTATGACTTCAAATAAGTATATATCTGCATCTCATATGGTAAATTATTATAAGTATCTTATTTTAGACATTAATTACAATCCTTTGGCGCGAATGACGTGCTTTCGTTACAAAGTATAGTGTCAGAATGAATCTAAGGGGACACAAACGACATTTTAGTAAGGCCAGTGTTGAGTCAATACACTGCCTCATTTCCGGATTTTCTTCATAACACATGTGACGTGTAAAAAGTATAATAAAATCTTTATATGCGATCATCTTGTAAGCTTCAAGTTCATGTAACAATGATTAAACATGACACAATTTGGACAACAAAATAAAAATATAAGTTTGCAAAAAATCCGACCAAAAGACACGCAATACCTTTCGAATAAAGAAAGAATTTTGAAAATTGGACAACCAGGCGCAGAGTTACAGAATAACAAAAATAAAAAACCATACAGACCAATTGTAACCTCCTCCTTAACCACGAATTAGTTCGATTCATTAAAAAAATATATAATAAATTTAGAGAACAAAATTAAATTTTTAGTAAAAACTTTCTTAGGTAACTACAATTTATAACAGGCGCAGAGAAATCTGCAGCAGGAAGACAAACTTGCAGCCGACACACGAAAGCTTACAATTTATGGCCTATATTTTCTTACTTATATTACGAGCTTGCCGCCGCGTGCGACCTTCCTAATAATACTAAGTTACTTTTATTTACAAAAGCCGTTTTTATTTAAGTAATGTTATAAAACGTTTTTAAACGAGAGCGTTGGTGGCTCAGGGGTCAAGCACTTGACTTGCAATCTGCAGGTCCTGAGCTGATGATGATATAAAACGTTTTATACAAACAATAGGTTTTTAAGACCCCAATACTCAATAGACTGACTATACCCTAAAACACTCCAAGGATGAATATAATTCTAATAACAGTTCATCATTTTGCTATAAAAAAAGATATGAGACATTATATTTCTTGGCAAAGCAAGTAATAATTACTAATACTCGCCCGTTGTACGAAATTCAAACATAATTCATAATCGAAGATTTTTTTTATATTATTAAAATAGTTTAATGCAGTTCTTATCCACGTTCATGTTACGTGTCAAATTTCACATTTATTCATTTGCCCAATTTCCTCAAAAAGTGGAACAAAGTTTTTGCTTTGTTATCATGATCATGCAGTTAGTATAATATTGAAATTGTTTTACAAAAGGTTTCCTATTTAACATCACATCGAACAAATGAATGTTACATGTAGTTTAATAGTTCTGGGTACGAAGTACGCACCCGCTAATCACGCAGTTGGTTGCCTTTCAAAAGCCTAAAGGCCTGAACAGCCGCACCCTTTGCCGCAAACTTTAATTAGACATTAATAATTATTGGGAAGCCTATTCCAATTATTGTGGTGAAATTAGCTGCTCACGACACTTGTTAAACTAAATACCAAGTACTCGAAATACGTTCAATAAGTTCAAATTATAAGGAGATTGTTTCAACAAAGGATTAGATTTAACAAAGCGGAGTTCAATATAGAAAAACCCATCACAAACTAAAGTATTATTATACTAACTGTCGCCCGTGAATCCGTCCGCGCGGAGTTAAAGAAAAAACTTAATTTGTAGCCTCCGTTCTTCCTGACTACGTTCTACATCTATGCCAAATTTCAGCAAGATCCATGCAGCCGTTCTGGAGATACTTTCTAACAAACATTCATCCAACCATCTAAACATTCGCATTTATAATATTAGTAAGATTTTACATATATATAGAGAATTTTTATTTTGTACTATCTTCTGTTTTTCTAACTTTCAAATCTTTTCTTTTCATTGTCGATGACATATAATCTTTAATTTAACATCACGAGTTTATTTTAAATAAGTAAACTGAAACGCAATATTATTTCAAAAGGAAATTAGATATAAAAGAAGATCAGACCAACTTTCAAGTTTGCGATGTTATGCAATCAATGTAATCAACGAAAACAAAACCTTCATAAAATTCGAACGTTGATTAATAAAACAAATATAAAGACCGACTTCAAAGTGACGTCACCCGTTTCATCTTGCTTATTTCCTTTTCAAAGTTCATCCGCGCAGACTTATCGTGCCCCGAGTCAAATATGAAAACACGAGGAGAGATAGAAAAAAACAAAAACAAAACATCGCCCCAGATAAATGTAATGGAAGAGACACATTACCGATTCAAAACAGCGGCGCTCGAATAAAAGCAGTTGATTAGAGATGAGACGATTCTTGTACGATGTTCGAAGCCTACCAAAACAATGGCTGGCGCAAAAGGAAAAAAAACGAGCCTGTTAAAACGCTCCTGACGTCACCTGAACGAATTAAATCTTCTATCCTCCTCGCACGCACATCCCTCTCCCTCCTGCGGGAAGGCAATTGACCTATTTTCGACGGTCGTGCAATAATTTCACGAGGGGCGAGCAACATAACTGTATCTAAGTCCGTATAAGTACATCCGATTGCACATGAGAGCATCCATAACTGTTATAGCCGTTTGATAAGTTTATGGATGTCATAATTCATTTTATTAAACCGTCAAGAAACTATCCAAGTATTTTAAATAATTTTTAGGTGTTGTAATTAATTGGTCACCGATTGTATGTCTGAAAAATATTTTGTAACAATGCAGATGTAGATGCTAAAACTAATAATAGGTACACAGAAAATTTCCAAAATCTTACTAATATTACAAATGCGATAGTTTAGATGAATGGGCGGATGTTTTTTGAAGGTATCTTTGGAACGGCTCAACGAATCTTGATGAAATTTGGCACAGATGTAGAAGATAGACTGGAAGAACACATAGACGACACGGATAAAGTCGCGGGAGACAGCTTGTAAACAATAAATGTCATTGGCAGCTGATGTGATAATATGTGTCCATATTGTTTCTCATTTCCATAGAATTCGAATATGTCTAGAACTTGTTAGGCTGTACTTGTCTATGCCGTGCTATAGTTTATAATAACAAATTCCCTATAACACAAACAACAACAATTACGAGCACGCGTTAACGCCTAGTGTACTTCTTGTTACAAAGTTATCGAGCAAAACATCTTGTTTATCATTAAACTCAGCCTCCGACGTAACTCCGGTCCCGTCGACTATTAAATGAAGCGATATAAATTCAGAGGAGCTAAATAACAATATATTACTGTAATAAACCTTTGCTTATGTTGCAGTTGTTATAGAAATAGCGACATGTTATGTTTACTTTTCTGATTTCACTGGACACAGTGTAACATTGTTGCAGCTTTATAGTCTTAAAATCTATTTATGAATATTTTTAACCATCAATACTATGTTATCTAAAGCGAAACAAATATATAATTCTATATTACTAATATATTAAATGTTAATATTTAGATGGATGGATGGATCTTTATTTGAAGGTACCTCCGAAACTGCTCAATGGATCTCGCTGAAATTTGGCATAGATGTAAGACATAGTCTAGAAGAACACGTAGGCTGCTTATTTAGTCTGTTTTTCCGCGCGCATGGTGTCGCAGGCGGCAGCTAGTTTACCCTAAAGTCGCTAGTGATACCCTTCAATAATGTGTCCCTTAAACCATTCTTTAACCTCTTCCTTTCATATTGAATGTACTATCAGGTTATTAGCAGAAAACCGCAATTATTCATTGGTTTTATATATAACAAAAGAACAATTTAAATTGTAACCGCTGCACGTAACAGTAAACAA
The DNA here is from genome assembly GCF_000836235.2 of Papilio xuthus. Taxonomy (NCBI): domain Eukaryota; kingdom Metazoa; phylum Arthropoda; class Insecta; order Lepidoptera; family Papilionidae; genus Papilio; species Papilio xuthus. The sequence goes on from NW_013531688.1 coordinate 2,670,194, forward strand.
TAACTATCGATTGGTCAAAAACCTGACCGCAGAACGTACACAAAGTTACGTCACGCCACCTAGCGTACCTAATCTAAAACCGCGGCACGTGACCGGAACCAAAAATCAGAAGCAATGGCGGACCCACATCGCTCTATTGACAGTGAAAAAATGGCGGCGTATGAACACCAGCTGCCCCGCTGCACCGATAATAAATTTCCCGCACAATAATGGCGACTCTTTTTACTTAATCCCGCCACCATTCGCGGTGCGCGGCTTGGCTAATGTCCCGTATTATCAACATATATAAATCATTCTCGTCGATACCGCGTTTTCGGCTTACCGATTTTACGATTCGACATATTATGATTTCACTCAACATGGTCGTATTTAACTGCCCTCATATCATATCCTGCGGCTATTAGCATGATCCATTAAAAAAATTATGGCGCCTAATAAAAATTATATAAGATCAACATTTTTAATTTTGTGATAAAATGCAGTAATACTAATAATAAGGAAAGCTGTGAAGTAATTCTTATGTAAGGAAAAGTGACTAAGCCACCACAGCAGCAAAAGTCAAAACTCAAAGCATATGCGATATGCTGTAAATAAAACTGAGATAATATTACGTACACAACACCGTAGACTGTTTGCGCAATGGACATTTATCACGTCTCGGTGGATGAAACGAATGTCTCTTTGAGCAACAACATAAATCATTAGCATTCGCTCTACACCCCCCCCCCCTCGCCCGCTGCCCTCGTGCGACACCTCCCCCCACTGATTCATTCGGCTACAAGCACGTCCTAATTTTGTATAGTAGGGAGATTCAATTAAACCAATTTATTTACACGACAGAGCCTCGTGGGTCGCCAAATTTAATGGGTCAAAAAACAAAAAAAAAATAGATTTAATCTTTTTAATAACTATCTCACATGATGGTGTCGGTCCAACTATAAGCTTATTAAAAGGTTAATATACCAAGCCACAAACAGAAGTCAAGGTTTCAACAAAATGCAGACTTGTAGCCTGTTACCAAGCAGTCCAATAAGAAAGAAAGGAATGAAGTAAATATTTTGTAATTCAGTTCTTAATTTTCACCTAGAATTAAAAATCTGCACAAAGAAACAACAACGTGAGAACAACATAAGGAATTATTTCATATACTACACTATACCAACAACATAATATATAAACAAGGAAGTTCAGAATTACGCTACGTATATAAAGAAGGTTTGTGACCCAACGATTTAAGATTCATTCTCCGTCCGGACCTTATGTGACCCAGTCCCGACGACCCATCTAATGCAAGTAATCGTTATGCTTAACAAGTTTTTAAGTTTTTAAGACTTTAGAAAACATGAAAAGGTAAAATACAATACAAAATAGCCTGGCGGACGGAGGTGGATTTGGAAGAGGATATATCCTTTTTCAATGCGTCCCCGTTTCTCTAATTTAAAGACATCTGCATATGCAGATGTTTATGTGCAACGGTCACTTCGCTATGTTGGCGATTTCTAGTGACTCCTTGCTCGTTTACCACTTTTGATTATAAAAAACACAGATTTATACATCGTCCGTATTACGTTCGAATTCTTTTCTATATGCAAAAATGCTGAACTAATTTAATTAAATATTAACCTATTGCAAGAAATACTTTTATTTTGTGTAGATCAAACGATATAACGTGGTAAAGAAAATCTTCAGTCTGTCAATACATTATAATTATACAAAAATAAATAGCCGCTTTTATATACGAGCAAATTAATTTGCTAATAAATTTCACAGAGATCAAATTTTCCTCATAATTAAGAAACTGGAGAAAGTGGAATGGGTCTTAGTAACTAGACTTTTATGAACAAAAGGACCTTTTGAATGTTAGTTAAAATAAATTCATTTGAAATATATTATACAAGGCGTTTCATGGAAAGCTATGAATGAAATATTTAAACACAAAACAAGATGTAGGTGGATTCGTTTTCAATATAGTTTCAAAGGTATTCAACGGACTGATTAAAATCATAATATCTATTTCATCTACTAAATTATATCAAAATTTATATGAATATAATTATCATTTTCGAATCCTCTAGCATTGGAAAACGTTTACAAAATTGATATTTATAATAATGTATAGCTAAATATAATACTACCACTGACAGTTCAACGACTTGCAGATTTGTTTTTTTTTTTATTAAAAGGCAAAAGAGTGACCAGTCGCCTAATATTACAAGAGTATAGATATGCCATGAAGACAGGGATAAAGAAGTCGATGTATGGATAAGAATATTTTCCTACCCATTACTTTCACTTTCCCTCCAAATCTGTAGTTAAAAAACAATGGAAAAAGCCTTAGAATTGGCCTCTGGTATTCAGAATTATAGATCTAAACGCGGAACCTCCATTATATTAGGTCTGTCTTCTGTGTGGTCATGGTCTCGCATCATTCTTGCTGGGCATTCGTGCAGCAACTAATGCTACTATACCACTGTTAAAAATTTTGTATGAAAGAACTTTATTTTATATAAAAATAAAAGAACATACAACAATTATATTTCATGACAATATATAATTGGTATATTGAATTCTCGAGTCATCTTTGTAATCAAAATCTGCCAAAATCCCAAGAGGCAATATTCATTAGTAGCAGATTTGATACCTTCTTGTACTTTTTCCCCGACTCGTTATCGTCCTTCAACTTAATAAGTGAACGTTTCATTACGACCCTTACAAGGGTGTTCATTAATGATTAATTGATAGTAAAAAATACTGTTATTAATAAACCTCTGTAGAAATTAAATTTGTCCCGTATGCGTTCCTAAATCACTGAATAAGTTTTATTGTGGTAAGTTGTGTGCTCTGAAAAAATGTATGCCAAATTTCGTAATAATCCGTTCAGCCGTTCCGAGGCTACATCTATGCCAAGGAGATCCGTTAAGCAGTTCTGGTGATGCCTTCTAACAAGCATCCATCCATCCATAGATTCGCATTTATAATATTAGTAAGATGACGATATTTTCGATATATTGATTAAATAGCAACCCCACTTACCATAATGAAATGAATTCAAGCAGTGGGTTTCTCAATATGCAACAGAATTTTCGAACTACATTTAAAATCATACATTCAATATGATAAAAGAGAAAAATACTAAAACATTTTATAAAATAACAGCAATAAAAGCGGCGTGTAAACGGCTGGCACTTTTCAATATTTTAGACGTAGCGCACCTCAGCTCACGGCCTCATTTGCATGTCGGATAAAAATCATAATAGAAAAAAAAACATCTCGAAATAAAAACCGCCTAAAGGACAAAATCGGAGGCGTGAGGGCCACAGCAATAGTCGCTTTAAGGTACCGAGTGTTTGCTCATTTTAATATCTGTAAGTTGCGGCGGCAACCGCCTCGTCATTAGCGACGCGGAAACAAGGCGTCTGGGAACTGGAGCGGGAGGGATCTCCCTTCAAATCTCTTCACTCCATTGTTATATTTTCTCCTTGCCCCAGCGGATTTTTCCCTTCTATATGTATTTAAAGAATTCGCTTGGACTTTATTTTTTTATGTAAAAAGATCGTGGATTTATTTGACATTGATTGGAGCAAGATTATCACTTTTTACGCTGAGCCAACATTCTTCTCGTTTTTATGCTTAACATTATTAGTAAAAAATATTAGAGATAAAAATTTTGAATATTAAGACCCGCTTTATTTTCTTGAATCAATTTATCAAAGCAGATTAGCAGATAAATTAAGATGTGGGGGTAAATATATTTAGCATCGAAACATAGATATTTCGCCAAATGCCTATCGAAATCTGTAAAAAACAAATTTTAGATTATTCGGGCATCAAAAAACAAAGTAAAATTTAACTAAAGTTGTAACAAAAACCAGTTGTTTTATAAATTCTATTATAATTCAGTTAGAACGAACATTTCTAACTTCCTAACGTAACAATGTACGTAGCCTTTGTGTGCATGCGTCATAAAATTTTATTAACCATACAATACAGGTTAGAGTACTTTTATCCATTGTTACTATTATCTAATTTCGAGAGGCAACTGTCTTCTTAAAATAATAAATTCGTAAACAATTTTATTTCAATTAAATAATTTATATCAGAGAAATAAACACAAAAACAAGTCAGTTAACCGTCCGTACCATTAACATTGCGATTAACCCTGGCTCAAATAAAAGTTTCGTGAAAAACATGCGTGAATGTGAGTGCGTATGTGTGCGTATTTTTACTCATAAATCAGGTAACGTCAAACTGCGTTGGAGTCGTCGATATAAATTACTAACACTGGCAGGCCGGGATATGGCTGCAGCTTGATTTATAGCAAAGAAAAAACATAAGTTGACAAATATATGACGAACTATCTTTATAAGTAGAAAGTATTTTAAAATTGTTAGTTAATTTAATTTATATGAGCTATTTTCGATTGTTTTTATATGTTTATTACTGGCAAGGCCAATGTGCTCGTGTTCGTAAAAATAAAAAAATGCTGTATATTTATTTGACTTTTGTTGCCACCTACGATTTATGTGTAGTGCTAGAAACATTTAATTTTGGGGATCCGTTATAATTTTTCTCGTTAAATAATCTTAACAATAAAATTCAAACATTACTATTGTTTCTGGCTAGCAAAACGTTTAGTAATTTTATAATACGTATCTGCAAGAATACAATTTGATGTCTTCTGTAAATATTTAAGTACCTAGTTAAGTTTACTACTATTTTTCTGACATTATTAAAACATCAACTTATACCCGAATATCTAGTAATAAATATATTTTACGTTACTCTCAGTGACAATGTAAATTTTAAATTGAAAAATAATTTTGAAATCGGTGCAGCAGTTTTAAAGTTTATCCGTTATAGCGAAGTGTTCGCGGTCCATGGACATCACCAATTGTAAATGAGTTGCCTATATTTAATTAACAGATTAGTCGACGCGCAGAAATAGAAGATTTCCACCTCTTTCGCTAAGTCCATCTCCCCGAAAATGGTGGAAAGGAGAACAGAAATAAAATGTATCCTGCATACTCATCAGATGAAATACGGAATTACTTCCACTTCACTACCTGTCTTCTTTGTGATGGTAGTATTGCACCGGTCGAGCGCGCAATTCGTGTTTCAGTAAATGCTGGCTATAGCTTCTACCACTGTCAGTTGTTTAAGAAACGGGTAGGAAAACGTTAGAATGGTCATAAGTAAAATAATTACCAAGCTATAAACGTATCGATAAATCATAAATTTATAGCTGGCACATTACAATGAAAGCATTCGCAAAAACCCAAACTAAGATATCCGATTGGATTTGTTGGAGGTGTAAAAGTCGAAAACTCGTAACAATTTCCGCCGTGAGCCGTAAAATAGTTTTACGAGCGCAAAACTCGGTTACGTTTTACAAACGTTTCAAGTTATGCGATGAAAGCGAAAAATATAAGGGGCCACTGAGCGCTGCATTGCGTCAACTTAGCAAAGCAACGATACGAGAAGGCCACTTACATATTTAACTTAACTTACCGACATTTTTTTCGCGAACGTAGTATTTTAAGCTAAGTTTAATTAACATTAAGTCAAGTTCACGCTTAACTGGTCTAAAGTATTAAGTTTAGGGGTTGAAAGAGATACAAATTATCAACGCAAACTTAATTTTACTTATGTCGAAACTTACCTTTATGTCTATACTAGCGGTCGCCCGCGACTACGTCCGCGCGCAATTAAAAAAAGACATTATTAGTAGTCTATGTGTTCTTTCAGACTATGTTCTCTATGTATGAAAAATTTTAGCAAGATACGTTTAGCCGTTCTGTAGATAACTTCAAACAAACATCCATCCATTCATCCATCATCTAAATATTTGCATTTATAATATTAGTAAGAAGTAAGATATATTTACATATTGTCTGTTTGTTTAATCTGTCAGGCAATTTATGTAGGAAATCACGTAACTTATTAATTGATATAATCATGTGGACAATTAATTATTTACTTGTTTTAATGATAACGGTGATGAATTAAAAGTATTTGTTACAGATAATGAGTATTTTGCGTCGTTTGATGTCACATCATCCATTTAAAAGCAACGCATTTCAATATTATATATATTATAATTTAAAGTCTATTTTCATGTTATAAACTAACTTGGTTGATGCGTTTAATTGTATCATCGGTTTAGTTCATGACACATGCTGGCCGTAAATAATTAGTGCTACAATTTCATTATGAAAAAATTGCACAAAGCAAACTGTCAAAAATCATCACTCAACGTCAAGCAAGAGGAACAATTGTAAATGCGTTCTAAATTTGAAAATGTGTCAACTGTCACGTTATGCTATTCGCATGACTTTGTAAGTTATGGGTACAGCACGGGTCGTATTAATTTTCACTAATTATGTTACATTAACTCTTCAATGTATTAAGAATAATTTGCGTAAATTTTACTCCTTGGCTCAAATGTTGTGGAAATAATTTGTACGACTATATCGTGCCAATATCATTTGGCCAAATTGTTGACTGAATGTTAAATATCAACACGTGTAAACAAGGATACAAATAGGTAGTCATCATACAACTGACAATGTAACCATTGGCTGATTAAAAAACTAGATATTCCTGACAAAAAAACAAACTAATTTCCTACTGATTTAATCCCTTTATCGATGCGAGGTATACGACAAGAATGACACTGCACAAGTTAATATCTGACGAGCCGTTTAAGTTAAAGGCAACACATCAAAGTCAGCCAAGCGACAAACGAACGAACAAACATGCACCTAACAAATAACATATATCCGATAAAATCCTCCTCTGAAACTAAGCTCAAATATTTGAAACAAGGTCAGGTTCAACATCGTAATCTTTTATTTTAACAAAATCAACGGCTCAAAGCACATCCAAAACACATTACCGTAACTCTCTTCTTGAAATGCGTTCAGATGCTCCAAATAGGCTCTACACAGGCGGTAAAACGTTTAACATGGAGGAAGGAAGAATAATTGCGATCAACATTATCGATATTGCTTACAAAAGTATCGACTTTCAGGCAAAATGTAATCATTCTAATGTACATGCATATAGCAAAGAGTATTTTTTTAAATTAAGTTATCAATTAATTATTAATCGTCTTTTACAACTACTTGCCAAAGTAAATTCTAAAAATATCTACGTTAGTAAATAAATTAAAATTTCACTAAGTTCACGTTTTAAGTGATTTCCTTTTACAAGTCACTTATACGAAATGTATTTACCGACGTCTCCTTTAATAATTTAATGTTTGATTACTGTAAATTACTTTATTTAAATATCTTTTAATTTATTTACGGCCACTATTTCAGTGCATTATTTCATTCATTTTCATTCCACGTTAAAACAATTTATTACACTTAAAATAAATTTGCCAACTTAACAATAACAAAATGTGTATTACGATTAAGTTAAATAAAAAAATTATATAATATTAAAAGGCTGGAAGAAAATGTAACCCCGCATGCTACATACATTTTCCAACATATGCCACCGAGGCGAGAATACAGACCATAGCGTCGCTCTAATGATCCATAACTGATTGTAATGTTACGCGATAAAAAGACTATTTTTTTTTACTCTTACGTTTTTTTTACTTTATATAAACAACAAAATTAAAAAGAAATCAATGGTATGAAAAATGGTATTCTTTACTAATGTAATATTTAAAGAAATCGATTATTTTGTGGTATTAATACTAATTGTAATCGTACAATTAACATTCATGAAAACTACTAATAAATCGACTAATAAATCTTATCAACTTAACCCTCAATTGCACGGGCGTTTTTTGATCGCGCGTTATGAAAACGAAATCTTCAGTACATAGCCCTCATTTAGAGTGGCGCCATTTTATCGCGCGTTAAAAAAGCGATTGCAATAAAATACATTTCCACGTATCTGTTCATACGGCAGCGCTTTTTCAATGGGATTTTTTTTTACTTCACAGTGTTGCATTTTGAGCGCTCGATGAAGGGAAAAAAGTTATTTCCATTGCTCGTGAGCTACCAACGCCGAGTTTTAACGCGGCGTTAAAAAAGCGCCCGCACGTATGAGGTCTTATCGGCTGTTTATTTATGATCGGATGTTATAGAGGCATATTAAGAGCCGTGTATTTAACTAGATGCAATGCGCGATTTTTTTTTAAATCCATTTTTTGAAATAGCAACCCTATGAAACATTTTGTATTTACGCAGATGGCCGGTGACGGAAACGTTGCACGACACGACAGCGGCAGATAATGCGCAACGTATCTGGCCACCGTTTCTATTTTCGTTGGGAATACTGATTTTCTTTTCCACGACACCGGCCTTGACTAACGCGTTCTGAATAAGCAATGAATAACTTTTCGCATTTCATTTACTTTGACGAAGTGTTATTTTCTTAACATTTTTTTGTTCAGTTCCATCAACTTTTGTTCATGGTTAAATTTACAGAACATAATTGCTGTTTTATTTTCTATAATCGTTTAGTGATAGTATCATACTGTATATGAATGATCACATGTGATTGGCTTCATAATAATATAAATTGCATGTACCGTAAACACATAACACTGGTTTTTCTAACGCTTATAATGGAAGCTTACCTTTACTAATATTCTAAAGAGGAAAGATTTGCTTGTTTGCATAAAACAGGCCCCGAAAATACTGAATCGATTTGAAAAATTCTTTCACAATTTCGAAACTATATTATCCCCAGTTGACAAGAGCTATATTTATTACTATTTTTTTAATTTCGCTCGTATACATATATACACATCACTCAGATAATAACTAATAGTGTTTGTCATTCAGAATTATGGGATGTCAGTTCATTATTTTTGTGTACCTATAATTGTTTACGATCGTAGAGAGAAGTCCACGTCTGGGAGACAATAGAAGGTCGAGAGTTGTATCATTACAATAGAATCCGCCTTGGCAATACCTCGCGCATTGCTCGCCAGGAGTTGGCTCATCGACAACTCAACTCACACACACTAAAATGTTTGTTACGATGACAAATTTCGAATGCGTTTCGATAATAATTGTCTATTAATGATGATCATCAAACAATACTCGCTTACAAACCGTAAACTTTTTCATCAATCTTAAAAAAAAACTAATGTTTATGCTAAAAATATCTTAGTTACAAAACAACTTATTTAAAAAGTATTCAGAGAGTTCTTTATCGTAGTCAGATCTAATTCCTGAATTACATTCAATAAAGAAAACATTTAACCAATATGTATGTTGAGATGAGAGGCAATTCGGTTACGGAAATTACTCTACGATTTATTTGCGAACAAATTAAATTATCTTATACGTTTAGTATCTCACAAAACAACGTAAAATATTCGCCTGTCAAATTCTAATACTGATTTACTTGATTTAAAAAAAATATAATTCGTTAACTTACAAAACTGTAAACTATAAAAGCATTCAATACAGACTTTCAGCACTTTGAGGTTTATTAAACAATTTGAAAGTGTGTCGAAAGAATAGTACTAGCCTCAAGTATTTTTTTGTTCCACTTCAATAAAGTTTTACAGCGTAGTGTTTACAAAACAGTGGAAGCCTCAACGCGGTTATAATTTACTACGGAATGATTTAAGGTGTTCCGCTCTCGACGCTTTATTGGCCATCACTAATTTTAACAACTCTCTTTATACGCTACAATGTGCGCAAAAACGTTTCATCTCATTAACGACACATGTTTTGATTGTTACTTAAATTCGTTATTAAATAGAAAACTAGAAAAAAGGATAGATATTAGGTTGAATATTGATTTACATATATACATTTATCCTATATTCTTACGATGAAGGAAAACATCGTGATACAACTTGCACATATCTGTGAAGAAATTCACTGAGCTAGCGTGATTGACTATGACCTAGTCACTGTCACAACTTAGGGTAGGCTCCGACCCACACGATGTGGACGTATAGTGAGCTGATGATGATGATGAAGAAATTATTTTTATATAATACTACTTTATTTGAAAATGCGAATCATTTACGTCGCAGGTATAAATCTTAAAGTTTTTCTTTGAACAAAAAATGTCCCAGAAATAAGGTTCGATATTAGAAATGTGCAGCTGTCAGCGGCACTAAGAAAACTAAAATTACAGTTCAAAAGTTGTGTCGGAAATGCTAAGTCGACCTTACCGGCGGCCATATTGATTTTATTCCGGCCCGACTACAGTTTAATACAAAAGCTGTCCACTTATAGAATTTCCATCTAAAGAATACTTTAAATGGATAATCTGAATCCTTACGCTGCCGCTGAAGTTTGCATTTAAATAAGTCCATTGCAAGTGACTTTTTACTTCTTTTGGATTTGAAAAAAATAGAGGAATATTTACGCGCAGTTTCTAATTCAATTCATCGAGTGTCAATTATTGATTAACATTAATTTGGGCTACTAGATTGTTTTTTAATAATCGCAATAAAAGCTGTGTAAGACATTTTAAAACTTACTTTATGTTATATTATACATTTAGCTTAATTTGGGAAATTTTTCACTATACAGGTTACAGGTTACTACGCATACATCACGCACACTAATGATAATAAGAAAATCTTCATACTTTTAAACGTCAAACTTGTATGAAACGTCTTATCTAGAGGTAACGTATCTATGGTAATATCTACGTAGTTACATGAATAAATGTCTTTCAGAAACTTTCTCTTTGGTCTACCTTGTATAGAACTATTATTGATTTAAACTGCATAATAACAGTACCTCAATAAAATCGAGTAACATTGTGTTCTACATAAATATTCAAATAAAGACGTCAACTTTAAAAACAAAGGTTCTCTTAAAACGTAAGTACTTACTGTAATAACTCGTTTTTGCCGTATTTTTCAAAAATGCACAAATAACAATAAATAGTTTAAACTTATTACAAACAAAACACACTCACAAGTTAATTAACAAACTAAAACACTAAAGCGCTACATAGAAAAAGTCGGACATTTTCATTTGATTAACAAATGTCAAAAGAATTAATTTCCCATCCGTAGTCAAATGACGTTCTAAAATCAAAATAATTATTTCATTCTTAACTAAAATAAGTAAAATTAATGATATGATAATTAATTATATTAAAAAAATGCATTAAAACTCACATTAATAATTTGTTTCACGTCATTTAACCCTTATTAGCCTAGAGTTTCAATTTTGATACCAATCTTTTAAACCTAATGTTCACATTACTCTTAGTTTTTTATAGGTTGGCTGTACCTATTTTACTGTTGTATTATATTCTTTCCAACGAAATAAAAAAAATCATTATTGTTTTATTTTATCAAGCAAACACAGTAATATTAAAAATAAATCACTTTCGTATGTAAATCAGGCTTCTAAGGGTTAAATAATATAACTATTATATTATTTTGTTCAAGATTATTTCAACAAATATTTTTCATAAACTAATTACACTACAAAAAATACTAAAATATTCAGTTAGTAATTTTTTTTATTTTTAATAAACAATAAAAAAATAAAATGTTAATTTTAAAATTTTATAAAGATTATTGAAGTTATTCATTGTATATTTCTATTTTAAAACGTAATTTATCTATTTTCTTTGAATTGCATCGTTGTGATATTCGTTGAGTAAATTCCAATTAAAGAGTATCGTTAATTGGGTCAGTGAGTTCTTTTAAACTGAGTCATTTTTATAATGAAAATATTGAAATTTTGTATTATTTTGAAATGATTATGTTTAGTTGTATTTATAATTTTATTTATATGTCAATTTTTATTATTACGAGTGCATTTATAACATAAATTATAAAACAAATTTTATGCAATATTGTAACGTATATTTATTTTGTATAATGTGCAAGATTATGTTTTTTTTTAAAATAATAATTTATGAATATCTTACTTCTTACTAATATTATAAAAGCCAATGTTTAGATGGTTGGTTGAATATTTGTTTGAAGGTATCTCCAGAACGGCTGAACGGTATCGATGTAATTTGACATACATATAGAATATAGTCTGGAATAATACATAGGCGACTAATTATGTTTTTTAATAGTGTGCGGACGGAGACGAGGGCGACCGCTAGTTTAAAATACAATGCATTAAAACTATTGAATTTTAACTTTAGTTTAGAATTCTATTATAAATAATGTATTGTTCATTTTAAATATGTATTTAACAGGAAAATTGCATGTAAGAAAATATTCACCTACCTTATATCTCGAAGCATATTCGGTGATCCTCAATTAGGGTACATCAGTCCGGGTAATTCCATTGTAGCACTTCAGAAAGAATCCAGCAGAAGAATTGATTGTTGGTAAGTTATTAAGTCTTTTATTGCACTATTCACAACCGTATTAGAAATGAAAAAAAGTTTCAAGAGTCTGTGTCAATAAAACATGAACACTGAATAAGGTAGACGTAACTTTATAATACAGATTGTATAAATATACTAACTTCGTTCTAGTTTACTCACAACTTTTGATGTAACAACCGTTTATTGATAAAGTCTATCCACATGCAGTGGATGGGACAGAATTTTATGCACTATATTTATTTATCACAACCATGGTTGATCAAAAACTTTCAGTCTACTCTAGTCCGATAACTACATTGTTCTACACTAAATTAAAACATTTTATCCTATATTCACAACACTGAAGAGGTAAACATTGAAGAATAGAAATTTACATTGTGTCGACTTTAAACACGCTTTTTTATTTTATCATATCAATTCACTATTATACACAGCAGCACGATTTCATAGTAAATTTAGGGTAAATGCTATTGTTTTTGGCACAATTTAGTTACTCGTAACAGCTTCCATTGTATCCACGTGAGATTACACGAACATGTTGAATTATCATTACGTTATATCGCGGTAGTTAAACGCACGCTTACGTTTGACGTATTAATAAATAGTTATATAAAGAGGAAAGCGCGGCAAGTCGATGTTTTCGGACGGCCGCGTGTGTCGGCTAGTGTTGGAACTGTCAGTGAAACTGTGTTTCTGGTACTAGAGTACGACGTGTGTACCCCGAACTGTTTGTGCTTTGCTACTAGACACGCGCTCCTCGCTGCAACCGCTGAAAGGCGAAACCTGTTGAAATAGGACGGGGGGCTGCGTGCGAGCGGGACGGCAATACGCTTCACGCTTGCGCCTTCAGTTTTCAGGAGCTTACTTTGTTCAGACGACTTGTGTGCGTGAAAATTTGCGTGGCTACGGCCCAGTGAATCGGTGTTGGTGAGTTGTGGAAAACTCTCTTAGGGTGTTTTCACAAGCGCTTGGATTTTCTCGCTTTTTGTTAGAGATCGCTAATAGATTCCTTTTAATATAGCGCGTCGCGCGTATGCTCAAGGTTACTCAATTTTTCTTTATTACATTTCTTATACACTTTGTTTTTCAATATACCTAATTAAATATAAGATGTAATTATTTAGTACATTATCGAAAAAGCTGTTTATATTTATTATATTGTCTAGATAGATCTAGACTATCCATTGTTAAAATTTATTTATTTTATTAGCATACTTTTGGGAGCAACTAACAAAGCTAATATAAAAAAGCTGGGGTGTAAAAATTAGTATTAATCAATTTAAAGTAGCATTGAGAGCAATATAAACAAGTGGCACACAGATGCGTGACGTTATCAAAGAGCACGCAACCGTAGGCTTCGCGGCGAGACGTGATAGCCGAGCACAGCCGTGAGAACGAGACGAGGCGAGTGGCGCGGCTGCGTACGCAACGGCCCTCGACCACCTCACCCACACCGCCGCACCGGCCGTCGGAGCCGCCTCTGACAGCCGCGCCGTGATGTTACCATGTACCCTTCATTATATCGAGAATCAATTGACAAATGGGCATAACGCCGGCCCGCACACACGCGCCCCGAGTAGCCAAGGGCGCCTTTAATTGAGGACCATTGTTCTTCGCCCAAAAGGGCCCCAGTAATAGAATAACGTCTTCAATTCCGCGGGGACAGCCGCTTCAATTCCATAGTTTACAGAGTACCTTTATTGAATAAGTGGGATACATTCGCATGGACCTCTTTCATCTGTTACTATTCAGGAAAAGATTTTATTGTTGTGTTTTCTTTGTTTGACGTTTTCTTAACGTTGTAATTTAGGGATCTAAACCCTTTAAATTGATAATAGTCTAGTGCACTCGTACCTTCTATTAAGAGGTCTTAAACTTACTCAAGCTTTACTGCTTGAAATATTTAGTCTCAAAATAAAAAAAGTTTTCGCAATTACCCGAAAATAATTAAGTACCTTTAGATTTCGCCTTAACAAAAACCACTGTAAGATTTTTTCACTTGCAAACATTTGTTAAGTATATTGACAATCTTAATAAACATGCTGTACTCGTGGAATCTTATTACGTCTGAATTTCATAATCCTCCACTCGGTTTCAAGTTGAAGTGAGGCCACGCGGCACAAGGTTGTGTATAAAATCTCTGAACAATTAAACCGCGTCGGGCGTGCGAGGTGCGGGGACGTGCCACCCCGTCTTCGTTTACAAGGCGAAGGAAACCCGATACGTCCCGACAACGTAAATCATCCCTCAACAAAAGAGTAAATGAAAAAAGAAGCCTCTCTCGCAAACAATTTATTCAGCCGGTCTCGTTGCCGTGATCGTTTAGAAGCAATGTAATTACGAACAGGAGGGAAATCCTAAAAAACATCGCGAATATTGACAGATCATTGATCTGTTTTGAATTATTTCTTCCTTCATTTTTGTTTATTTTTATGTCACTGGTAAATTTGCCTGGGAAAATCATAAAGACTCAGCAAATTGCATTTCGAACGAATTCATTTGAAAACATAATAGTCATTACGCCTAAGTAATAAAGAAAAATACGCTTTTTGTTGCTGCATATTCGTTGATGACTTTGAAACGAATTCGAGAAAGAACAAATACTGTAACAATCGTTTCAACTTTTTGTATTTTCAAATTGGGAACGTATCCAAATAGTTTTCATTATCTAAAACCGTATCATTAAACAAATTAGCTTTTAGTATAACCATGCCGATACGTTGACGCATGCCTTTTAAACACCGTTGCCTTGTTATTTGTGCAAACGTTACGTTGTTAAGGGTTTTATTATTAACTCAAAACACGTAATTTTATAATTATACTAGTGGTCGTCTATTGTTAGAAATTCGAACATAAATCATATTCATATATATAGAACATATATAGAAACACGATTAACCAATCAATGAAAAGAAATATAATCATAAAAATGATCTTTTTTTGACAACAAAACCCAATTAATAATCATGGTGCACAAACGAAAAAACTGTGTTTTAAAAAAAAAACCTTTTTTATGGGACATCGTAGTCAAAGTTTTATATTTCGGTATGGATTAGTTTATAAAAATAAAACTATCAAAATGAAGCGTCGCCATCCGGTATTAATATATTTAAATAGTAAACAGGAAGTAACCTAAAGTCGTTATCTTCACTTTACTAGCTTGTTTTTTTTCTATAAAATACGTTCTCTTATATCTGCGAATATTTTAATATTTGAGACATGTGACCATTTCAAATTTACTCTAATTTTGCTACTAAATAAAATATATCTATGGCAGTACTAAATCTTGAAACTAATATGTTATCGTCAGAACAGCACACGTCATAAGTAATGAATATTTATCGCCGTCATACATTTTAGTGACATATGTATCTAATTATGCAACATTTCCGGTCCGCCATGTTGACTCGACTCTTATATAATGCCGTAATTAAACACACAGTAATTTTATTTAACCTACGTGAAACTTTTTTTTATTCATACACCGACAAAGTTGTTGTCGATCTTACCTTCCGCAATTATTAGAGCAAAGTTTATGAACAAATAATTTGCAGCTTTATATAATAAGGAGTTCGTTGCAAGTGCCTGAAGTGCTCTTGTAAAAAGGCTAACACGATAATGCGAAAGGCCTTCAAGAGTTTGATCAAATTAATTTTTCTTTTTAATTTCGAGGCTTTCATGAGTCCGCCGTGACGGTAACATACGCTTCTTTTTCTGTCTCGGAAATAATTCTGCGTTTCGTCTGATGAGTGTACCTACCGGATGCCTAGCCCTTTTCAGCCTTCCTTATGAGGACATGACGGTCCCATCACCAATGGATTTGCCGGAGAAGCAAAAAGAAATTCCCCTTCAAGTGTCCCCTTGTTTGATATAAAACTTAAAAAATGTAAATAATATAATATACTATAGCAATAAAATCACTGTATTGATACAAGGTGACTAAGATCGAGTCATCGTCGTTTAGTGAATTAATCAACTATCAGTCTTATTAACACTAACAATAATTCGCGAAAGCAATAACAGTAAATAATTTAGTAAGAATAACGACCACATTGGAAAGATCATTCTGGAAATTATGATTATACCTAGTGTATAATATTACTTCCAGTAATCGTGTCGGCCATTAACCGCTGCACTTCAAAGAACTCGTAACCATCTAAAAACCTTGTTACGATTTCGCTCACCAGCTGTACTGAATGCTGAATGTGTCATTTATAAAACGTTCTACCTATATCAGTGTGATTCTGTATGTCATATATTAGTCCATCTTTCGTTTTCCTATGCCGTCCTCCTCTTAACTAACTCCTGGTCTCCTATCTATGTTCAGCAATAATGGCATTGACTTCTATACATGGACAGGCTATACAAAATGGTAGTTTGTGCCTATTTTATTATCGCCATTTTGGCGCTGACTGTTGCGGTTGGTGGTGAGGATTCGAACTAATAATAGAGAAAACTATTTATCATGAACATGAATAAAGGTGTTCAAAAAAGCCATCACCTACCCATTAATAGAGATCAGTGAATAAAAGCCATTGTAATATTACTAGTTAATGTTTTGACACTAGATGCTTTTGACATTGTTATTGGTAATATAATTGTTAAACATAATATATAGATTACCAGCAAATTATGAACTAAAGTGTCCAAAATCACAGGCAGATACTTTTACTTTTAATATTCATCAGTTCACTATACGTCTTCACTGATGCGCTCGGAACCTACCTTAAGTTAGGGGTGACTAGGCCATAGTCAACCTGGCCCAGTGCGGGTAGGTAGACTTCAAAAATATCTTTGAAATTCTTTGCAGATATGTGCAAGATGTATCACGGTTTTTCTTTTCACGAAAGACATATTGGTACAAGGCGGGATTCGAATACAGGACCTGCAGATTGCATGTCAAGTGCTTTACGCCTGTGCCACCGAAACTCTAACCTAATCATTTATATAAATAAAAGAATAAAGGATAAGAACTTATAACAAAACTGTCAATGATTTAAAATATTATTGTATACACACGAGACTCGGAAACGGGTCAATGTCGTCTGAAAATAAAAATATCTCGCGTATCTCTATTGTGTACCCTTTTCATCTCCACTTGGGCAGAACTAAGACGTTACACAAAACACCGCTTAAACTGGTAAAGTATTCCAAAGGCTTATTTCGTCTTCGTACAGTTTTCCTTACCACGTGTAAAGTATTAAATAATTTTCTTTATAGAATAATGTCAAATAATATTAGGAACATTATATCAATTACGATACTACTTTTCGATATTAAAAAAAAGATTAATTTGTATATTTTTTCGTAATAAATTGAATTCGTAAGAAACTGTTTACCATAAAAAATAAGTAGTAATTGATTCTGTTTGTTTGAGAACATGCTATCAAGCTAATGATGAAGAGTAAAGATTTTAATATGACGTCATCTTTCTTCTCCAATCCCCCATTTAGTTAGGAAATTCCAAAGAAATGTAGCAAAAGATCTAGGTCTAAAATGTCAAATTAAAAAATAAGTATAAAAAACACTGTGAATAAAATGTGAACCGTAATTTGCCGCAGTCTGCGGTTAGACTGTAATCTGAATTTTTTAGTCTAATTACCTTCGTTGTGAGAAGCTAAATGTCTATTATATGGGTAATATGTGAAGATTAATTATTGGACATATTTTGTATTACATGCGTATGATATGCGTATTATAATATTTTTTATGACTAATAACCTTTGTTATAATAAATTAAAGTTAAAAATATAATATGCAGTGATATCGTAATTGTTGTGAATGAAATTTGAATTCAGCCTGTTGTAAAACAAATTAAAATTTTCCAAGCCGTGTGTCAACCCTAGTTTTCACTACTTAGACAATTTTGAAGATAATCTTGTCACTCTTTCAATACTCTTTAAAAAAATATCAAATCCACGCATAGTGAAATACCACGACCACACAGAAGACAGGTGTGAATTGAAAGGAATTCCGCGTTTCGTTTGATGAGTAGCATGATTTAAATCCCCTTTCTCTTCCTACCCCTTTCTTGTAGGATAGGATGGGAAGAGATTAATGAGATGGGTTGAGAATTAAGGCAAACCAAATGTTATTTCAGATGACTATGGGCAGCAGTGGCTTCATATCATTTGCCATCTTTTGAAAAAAAAATCATATTGTACATTTTTTCTCGGTACTGGGACATCATAACATCAACTCATGCTGGATTTCCAATTTTAAAATATTATTGTTATTTGGTCACTCGCATCTTCCCTTGACGTAGTGGTTTACCTCTTCCGATCGGATTTTCATGAGGTAAAACAAGTTATATTACAAAAATATTTGTTTAAGCCTTTTAAGAATTCATTATTTTCATTTGGTACCCATGTTGGGGTGGTTGTACGTATAAAAATATGTTAAACGGCTTTTTGTGGTGACGGCTATTTTGAATTTAAAATGACACTGAAAATAAAAAATTGCATTGTCATCAGGACCAAAACCATTTTGAAAACGGATGGGAAGGTCTTTGTATACCTATACATTAACTTAAAAAAACCCTTAATAAAGATGTCAGACATGAAAATATTTTTTCATCATCATCATCATCAGCTCACTATACGTCCCCACCGAGGGGGTTCGGAGCCTACCCTAAGTTAAGGGTGATTAGGCCATAGTCAACCACGCTGGTCCAATGCGGGTTGCTTGACTTCACACATATCTTTGAATTACTTCTCAGATATGTGCAGGTTGCATCACATATTTTTTAATTGATAATAATTAAACCTTTTAATTCAACTCACATAAAATCATTGGAAATCTAAATCTGTCTGAATTTTATAGTAAAAATGTTGGTAATTTTTATTAAATGAAATATAATTTAAATGAACAATCAGTGTTTTGACTAATTTTCCTTTAACTTGTGATCGAAAAATTAATCACCGTTGGTTTCTTTGACCACAAAGAAAACTAGTACATGCGATTCATAAACCGTTATGTGTCATTTTTTACTTGCTTTTTAAATAAACAACATTGATGATTAGCTTAACAAGCAGCATAACCTGTTTTCACTTCACACCACAACGTATAACACATCATAACTGTTTTTGAATTGAGAAGAGGACATGTACATCTTTCACTGTCAAATGCCATTCAAAATAACGATCGGTTAGCGTTTAAATTATACGAGAGTACTCAGAATTGTTAAATAGACTTAGCGTAGTTTTATTTAGAGTAAATATCTTATATTACTACAGAGAATACGCCATGGATATTCTGAAACATACTATATATAATACTAGCTGTTGCCCGCGGCACCGTTCGAGCGGATTTAAAAAAGAACTTAACAACTAAAAGTATATTTTTCGATTTTCGATTTACATATGTCCATTTATCCCACGTTCTTACGGTGAAGGAAAACATCGTGATGCAACCTGCACATATCTGCGAAGAGATTCAAAGATATGTGTGAAGTCAATCAACCCGGACCAGCGTGGTTGACTATGGCCTAATCACCCCGTATTTAGGGTAGTCTCCGAGCCCCTCAGTGGGGACGTATAGTGAGCTGATGATAATGATACGTTTAGCCTCTCAGACTTTGTAACATCCATCCATCTTGGAATTAAGCCATAAGGACACATAAAATATTCGTTTAATAACATAATATCAAGTATTACAACACTTGATTACATTTTGGATTTTCCTTGTATTTATATTAGAATGAAGCAACATCCCATGTAACAAAATACAACCATTATCAACTAAAATATTACGCTATAGTAGATGCATAAGGAAAATACCTGTTAAAAGCACATATATATAAAGTCTCCAATATCTGAATCACAGTCGTTAATTCGCTTCGACCGGTGTCACTTGGTTGCAAACAAAAACGTGATATCAAAAAATGTATTTAAAACTGGCTTTGTGCGTGTTCCTACTGATCGGTATGCAAATGTGCGTTGCTTACCCCGCGAGACAAACGCCAACGTCGGTGGCAAAAGACATGACAACAAATCCCAAGCCAGTTTTGCCCGATGACGAAGATGGACTTGGTAACAGATTCGGTATCAGATCAGGGTCTTGTCCCGTGGGATACATCAAAGCAGGCTCTATGTGCTTCCCAGCGAACTAATGGAGGACTATTTTGTGATATGAGTACACCAACTATATTTTAACAACTGTTCACCTGTGATGTTTTTTTAATAAACTTGATATTCTTGTTTAATCTGTTTTTTTTTATTGAATTGACAAGTCTTTGATTAATTGTTGTGTTTAGTTTCCTTATTAGATTAAATTCGAATAGATTTTATGATATCTCATTAAATACATATCATATGGCATATGTAATTCGATCATATATTGGAACAATGTCTGATAGAAATTGATATCTTTCTTACCAATCTTACTTCTTAGTAATATAAATCTGAATGTTTGGATGGCTTTATGTTTGTTAGAAGGTACCTCTAGAACAAATTATTGTAATTAATTATATTTATTTATTTAAGCAAATTAGTGCATAATTTTGTATTATATTAAACTTATAAGTATAAATTTACAAAATAATAATATCGTGATCTCCTGTAACAAAATATTTAACTGTCGCCAGTGACTCTGTCCGCACGTAATTTAAAAAAAACTTAATTAGTAGCTTATGTGTTCTTCCAGGCTATGTTCCACATCTATGCCAAACTTTAGCGAGATCCGTACAGCCGTTCTGGAGATACTTTTAAACAACCATCCATTCATTTCAACATTTGCATTTATAATATTGGTAAGATTTAAGGTTACTTTCCATTTTGACTCAATCTTCTTTGTCTTCTCTCAATCATCTCTAATAATAATGGACTAAATAATATTAAATTATTGAATACAACGAAACTGTTCACTTAACCGGTTGTAGAGCAGGTTGCCTTGAATAATAATTTAAGACAACCTGCAATCTGTATTGATTATTTTATTTTGTTTTTTTTTTCCTTGCAGATCAAAAAGTAGTAGGAAATGTGACCTTTATGACACTTAAAAAAATCTTTTTCTAAATTTTTTATCATAATAAACATTCAGCCAGTGATATGGAATATGAAATTGTAAGTCGTAGGTGCAATTGCACAAATATAATTTGTTTAAAGTAACAACCGTCAGTGGTATATAAACATTGTATTAACAATTACTATCGTCATGTTCTTTTCCTGTTATAATATTGGTATATTGTAAGCAAATCTACAGCCGCGCGTTGTGCTAATTGACGCTAACTTATCGAAATGCATACACTTCAAGGTTCAATTAACAAAGCCAGATGCATCTGTTACATCGACATATTTCATAGTAAATTTAACAATAGCGTGAAATGATTAATTAACTATCAAAATTGTAATTTTCCCGCTATTTTATGTTTATAACCGTGTGGCTTGTAGTTACGATATTGTATTTTTAATTCTTACAATGATTCCAGTGATAGTGGTTTTTATTTTAACGTAAGTGTTGTGAATATAAGATACTTTAATTATCACTTTGATTCTATCATTTTGATTCTTGTCAATAACATGAATTAAACAAAAGAGGATCGAATGATTCAACGGCAGGTCTGCTTGATTAAACTTTAAAAAAATAATAATCAAATAAATAAGTTTACGTCTCTTATATATTACGATAGTTAAAAAAAATTACAATACTTGTAAAATTAGAAATTGGAATAAACTGCAATAATACTTTAATTTTAAAAAAAACTACAACTTTTATATAAAAGTTTTAAAAACATTTCATGATGAATAATAATTTAACGTATTCTTCAAAACAGCTTCAAGTGTATCGATAGCAGTGGTACATATAAAAATCATGAAAATCCTCTTATTCTGACATCGTATATTGAAAATGGTGAAGTGGAGAAAGCTAGAAGTTTATCAAAAAATGATCCCACTGTATATAAAAATATTAAAAGCTATTCCGGCTTTTTAAATGTAAACAAAACTGAAGATTGGAATCTATTTTTCTGGTACTTTCCTAACAAGAGACAAATATCGGAACAAACGCCGTGGATAGTGTGGTTGCAAGGTGGTCCAGGGATGTCATCTCTCTATGGACTATTCAGAGAGATTGGACCTTTAACGATTAATAACGGCAAAGGTAAATTTAGTTATTACGATTTAATTAAAAACACATAACTAGAAGTAAAAATCTTCTACATTAAATGCTACCAAAGTGTTTAAAACACAACTTTTTTAGAACACTATGTAACAAGTTGCCCTGTAATCCACGATAGGTACTATCTAGTTCATTTAAGAAAGCATAGAGAAAATAGACTATAAAATTTAAAAAAAATTGTAAAAATATACTTTATAAAATGTTATTATACTATAAAACTACCCATGGTCCACACTAAGGGAGTCGGTACCTACCCTAAGTCAGAGGTGATTAAGCTGTCCACGCTGTCCTAGTCTTGGTTGGTACGAATTTAACTATAAAATAGAATTTTCCAAATACACTTCAAAAATGTTATTTTTGTTTCGAAGTATATTGTAAAGTGTTAATAGACGTTGATTCATAGTAATATTTACTAAGAATATTTGCAGTTGGAATGATGCCAGTAACTTGGGCTAGTGATTACTCACTGCTGTTTATTGATAACCCCGCCGGTTCCGGCTTTAGTTTCTCACGACGAAAACGATACCCTCATAATGAACATGAGGTAAGCAAATTTACGAATTTAATTTTGCCACACGGGTAACACCTTGCCGCCACTGCGAGCCACCCGTATGGTCGTGTTGGCGAATTCATAAAAAAAATATAATATTTATGCGATCAAATTCACTTAGTAAAAGCAAGTAAGACTTTTAATTTCCACAAATTTTTACTTTATTAGATCGGCCAAAGTCTCATGATGTTCATGAAGCAATTCGTCCAAGTATTTCCAGAACTAAAAGAAGCACCACTGTTTATTGCCGGGGAAGAATATGGCGGGAAATATGTTGTAGGCATGGCTCACTATATACATCATGATGAAATGTTCTCGTCCACTATTAATTTAAAGGTATTCGTTGACTTATTACCAATAATACAAGGATAGTTCATATTGCAGTGAGAAGTAAATGACTTGTAATAAACAAGTTGTAAGAACAAGAATATTTCCTCAAATCAATTAAGCATAAAATTATTGGACGGTCCTTGACCATGAAATTACCTTATTTTGTTAATTGTTTTTGTTTACTTTGACATTTATTTCGTCCAACACACAAGATGTAAGGATTATTTTTATTGTTTCTAAGGGTTTGATAATTGGTGACGGCTGGATCGATCCACCTAATTTGCTCCAGTACTCTAAATGGGCTTTACAGCTTGGTCTCGTCGATTACCATCAAGCCGCAAAGATAAGAGAAGTGGAGGACATGGCCAGGATGTACTGGGACCAACATAATTTATACGACTATGCTGGGGTAAATAAAACTTTAAATATAAGCGATCGGTAAATACATGGATGATATTATGTTGCCCATATTTATCTAAACCGTTTCTAAACCGTAAACGTTTGTGTTATGAATTCAAACATAAAACATGGTAAATAAAAGTGTAATTTTGGCTTTCTTTTCAGAAGGCAAAATGGCGTACAATATGCTAAAAATATTCGCGCCATTCGACGATCTAAACTATTTAAAAGACGATACAGAACACTGGGAACAAGAACTTATTAAATTTCTCAACCAAGATAAAGTCAAAAAGGTATTACACGTGGGCGATATAGGATTCGATTTCATCAATTACAGCTCTCAGAGTAAATTGTATGAAGAAATTTATCTATCAGTAAAACCATGGTTAGAGGAACTGATAGAACACTACGGAGTCCTATGTTACAGGTGACGAATAACTTAACATAATTCATAATAAGACTTCACTTAGGTTTTCAATTTCATACTATTATAATAATTGGGTGATATTCTTTTTTAGCGGACAACTGGACATGCTTATGGCATACGCTTTGTTGGTGAAGTCATATAGAAACCTTGAATGGTCTGGCCGTGAAGCATATCTCAAAGCAAGCAGGGAACCGATTTTTGGTCGGGACCACACCGTTAACGGGTAAGATTTGGAACACCACATCATAAATCTAATCAGTAAAAATATTACAATAGTAATATGACGTTCCCAGGTATATCAAGATGGCGGGCAATTTCATGGAAATAATGGTTCGGGGTGCAGGGCAACATGTTCCTGCAGACAATCCGATAGTAGCAAAACACGTTATAGATTTCTTTATAGAAAAAAATACTAACAATTAATGTTACCTACTGTATAGGTACATTCCTAGTATCTTTGTATTTTCGCAGAAGTCTGATCTTTTAATTATAAAGTAAACCTAAAAATAATGAAAAGTTTTTTTTAAATATAATATAAGAATCATCTAAATAAAAATTATTTTCACATTTTTAGATTTTGAATTTTCTGAAAAACGTCTTTCCTAAACGTAATATTATGTCAGATGTCAATGTCTGTTCTTCAAAAAGACATTAACATTTGGCAGAACTTTTGGTAAATGTCAAATTATGCCGAAAAGATTAAAAAGCTATGATCTCATTAAACAACAATTCTGATCTACACACCCTGTAACAAGATATTAACAGATGTAATTATTCGGTGATTTCTTCACATTGATTGCACAGAAATGCAGCAGTCTCCTTTTGAGAACATATTTAATATAATCGGTGGTTTTTCTAAAGGCAATGAAAAGCCCATGAAACATGGATTTTATAACGCTTTCGCCTTCTTTATTTTAACAATTTGCTGTGTGGCAGTTTATGTGTTATTCCTGATATTAGAACCTTTCTTTAAACCTTTATTATGGGCCTTACTAGTTGGATCGATTCTTCATCCTTACAAATACAAAATATCGAAACAGATAAAGTCATGGTTCGAAGATTTAGAAAAATCCAACACCTCAGTTGTATTTGGTTTGATGGTAATACCCGCAAATGTAATTAACTTTGCCTCAGAAACTGTTGGAAATCAGTTTAAGGAACACTACAAAGTAAGTTATCTCATATATTTTAATTCTAAAATATAACTTTTCAAACATTATTCAAAACAGTCTCATTGTTCTTTAGTTAACATAATTGGTTCATGAACTTAGCCTACACAATTCTTTAAAAATAAAATTAGCTAGAGTGGGTTGTTGAAAAAAAAGTAATTAAGTACCAAATCTTAATACTGTCATTCTACTTTACTTTCAGACTATTATTGGATTGTTGTCTGCTATATTTATATTTCCATGGCTGTACAATTCAATTCCTCGGAGCTTATGCTGCATTTTCTGGCAAATTACAAGCTTCATTGGAGTGTCAACAACATTACTTATCCAGTTATGCACCTCCTACACAGTAAGTACATTTTTCAATAACTTATTTATTTGTCTTTTATAATAATTTATTGCCCCAATTACTTTATAGTTCTTGCCCATAATTACTGTCTAAGTTCACTGTTTATTTAACATAGGTTTGAATTCCTTAGTAAGACCTTACAAGGGTTGCAACAATGTTTATCTATATTTGTATTATAAGCCTTTCTCTTCCTCCAATTGGTCAGAGATATTTTCATTTTAACAGTAAAATGTACTTTAACATGGTGTAAGATGGAAATTTTACCGTCAATTAAATTGATACTCCACTTTTACTATTAAACCTCTACTAAATTTTGTGTTCTCTGATCTTTTTTACAGACTTTAACATTTGCATTAGCTTATATTATAAGTGTGTACACATTATGGTCACCTGAAAGGTCTGGAATATTTAAAGCCACATCATATCTTCTTTGGCTTGTTGTAACCAGTTATATAGCAAGCTTGTGTGGCTCATACCAAGTTTATATGTTTGTTCTGCTTCAAATTATTGGAGTCACGGGTTTTGTACTTGAAGTGTTACATGTTCATAAAGTATTATTAACAAAAGGTGAGATAATTACTTTATATATTTTTGGATTTGCTCTACATGTCACTATCAATTCAATATTATATTTAAAACTCTATTGTGGCTGTCAGAGTTATAATTACTTTATGAACTCTTTTACAGACCCTGAGGCCTCTATCCTTCTAGCATTGAATAAAGTTATTATGAATGGCCACACTGATGCTAAAGAAGAAAATGTAAAATCTGATATAACGGAAAGTATTCCAGAAGAACCTAGCGATAAAGAATCGACACCTGATAAAGAAAGTCCAATCACTCCGGAACCAGGTCCAAAACGCGGCAGCTGGACTGGAAACGATTCTACACAGAGTTCTCCGAAACATGCTAAGATCTTATTTAAAACAAGAACTCTATCTGCTTTACCATTACCAAATGTTAAAACAAAACCATCAATCGAAAATCGAATCTTAGCATCGTTTAAACAACGGTCTCTTGATGAAAATTATATGAGGAACAGTTTTAATAACGATGATGAGTCAGCTATATATTTCAAGCTTTTATTCTTTGGATGTTTCTGTATGCTTGTTTGGAAACATATCTGGTTGTTACCGGTGATGCTGTTTTTCTTAGCAATACATTTCATAAAATGGATGCTCAACTTCTTTGGTGTTTGGCTCTTCTTTGAAAACTATTATAACAATGTTATGTCTAAAATCAAGAACTGGTGGGGAGACAGGTAATTATCAAAGTTCATATAAATATTGAAAGAGTTTTCATTACCGATACATCCCACCCCAAAAAGCTGGAGCATAATTTTTGGGTGTTTTTTTTACAGGCAATCTGCATTACTACCTGCTCATGTCCGTGGAGTAGGCAAGATGCTATCTATCTGCAACCGCAGTGTGACAGAGATGGCCTATAGTTCTGTCGACACCGTCTCCTCGTGCATTGTCATTGTTGGCCTTATTTTCTTTGTCACTGTTGCTGTAGTTTTCGTCTGCATTCAGGTTAGTTAATGTTTTCTTCAATTGAACTGGAAAATATACCTTCGCTCTCTTTCGCTCTCTTTCTCTCTCTCTCTAGCTTTATGTTTCTTCCTCTTTTTTTAAATGAAATGTTATGTGGCAAGTTAATAAATGCTCCTTTTATTTCTTTGCTAACTCACTTATTTTTAAGAAAATAATTTTAAAATGTTATGTTATATATTTGGAATACATATTTTAATATTTATTTTAGATATATTCGGAAGCGATTGTAGTTGTACAACTGAGTGGAAGTCTCTTGAACAGTACTTTTGTTCAGCACAGCCCACTACAGAAATATTTACCCGATGGTTGGGATGAAAAACTGGACTCCCTCATCGATGATGCATATACGTACGGAAGAGAAGGAATATCAACTGCTGTAAGTTTTATTTTTATTTTTTATATCAATTGCATTTATAGATTCAAGGAAATAAAAAAAAATATTGCTGATTCTTAATATCTTCCTTCTGGTAGTAGTTTAAAGGTTTTAAAAGATTAAATTAGTATTTTATTTTTAGCATTTTTATGATGAATTTCTAATGTAGATACATATTTGATAGAGAGTTTTTGGTAGAGATAGAAGCAATGTTAATTTTTTCCTATCTTATTTTTTTTTTGTACGCTTACGAATGGACGCCAATCATCTAGATTAGAAAATACGTAAGTTTATCTAGATATTTCATCTATTGAATTAATAGTTATTGTTTTACTCCGTAGTAAGTAAAAATGCACTTTTATGTCGGAAGGATTTGTTAAAATATTTTCTGTATCTTTGTCAATTTTACTCATTTAATTTAATTTCTTACTAATTAAATGGAGATACTTGGATGGATGTTTGTTAGAAGGTATGTCCAGAACGGCTGCATATATATCGCTGAAACTTTGAATAAATATAGAATATAGTCTAGAAGAATGAATAAGCTACTACTAAGTTAATTTTTAATCCAGCGCAGACGGAGTTGCGCGCGACAGCTAGTATATAATAGTCTTAGAAAAGTTGATTCTATACAATGTGTATTTGAATTTAACCTTTTTATTTTCAAATTGCAATATATTTCAGATATTTCAACAATCAAACATTTTGGATAAGGTTAAAGTTTTGTTTGTACAATTATTTCACTTTGAATTTAGCTCACAAAGTAATTTTTGAAACCTAATTAATTATAGTTCTAACGTTTTTAAAGCTATCCGTTAGATAAAGCTAGGCAAGAGTGAAATATAGTTTTTCACCGCTTAAATTTTGTATTTTTAACAGGTCAATGACATTGACACTACTAAAACTGTACTGCGATAACCTTATATAGGCTTGGCTAAAACACATAAAATCCAAAATATTCCTGGTCAATAAATTTTTTTATAGGTATATGACTTGCTATATTTATTTTACAATAAATGTCGTAAGTCTCACAAAATAACTGAAAAAGGTGGCAATGGTCGCTCTATGAACCTTGAAATTGACGTTTTTGTGTTAATTATGTAAAATTTCGGCATTAGATCAAAATGATGAATGACAACATTGTAATGTCTATCAATAGGTGAGGAATATCCTGAAGGAAGGTGACCCGGACAAGGTAGGCCGTGTGGAAACTCAGATCCTGGAGCTATGGGACCGCGTGTACCAGAGCTGGGTGTCGCTGCACTTTGCTGGCAATGGCGGTAATGTCGGCCCACAAGTCGACGGCTCCGCTGTGCAGGACTCCTGGGATAACTTCCTTAGTAATGTCACGCAAGCACCAGGTTAGTGTAAAACAACGTATTTGAACTTTATCCTTTTGTCTTTAGATCGTTGGTTGCTCAGTGGTTAAGCAACGGATTTGTAATCCACAGGTCGGAGTTCAAACCCCAACTTGTATTAACGTTTTCAGTTGTAATGGCAGCTTTCGTACCAAAATGCGGGGGGGGGAATGGCAACTGTGCAGCGCAGATGACCTTGGGCTAAGCTAGATATAAAAAAAAGAAAAATTCCACTGTTTTTTTTATTTCATATGTACATTTAATTTTCAACTTTTTTACGGTGAAGATGTATGTGAAGTCAAGAAATCAGCACTAGTCGACAGTGGTTAACTAAGTGGCCTGGTAAGGGTAGCCTTCCTAAGTAAGGGTAGGCTTTCGTACCCTTCGGTGGGGTAACAGAATTGACGACGAGTCCCAGGTTGACAGCAAGTTACTCTATAATATAGGTCTATTCGACTACTCTGGCATAGTGTCATGGGTGTCGGCTAACGTGGGCACGTTGCGTGAGATCGCGGCCAGTGTATGGGCGCCGCTCGCCAGCAATGTGTCACTGCTGGCGGGCTCGCTGGGCGCGGCCACCTCGCTCCTTCTCTGCGGCGGCGGAGCCATCATTAATATGTTTATTAACTTGGTGAGTATACAAGCAGTTAGATGACATTGAATACGTGTTGAGATTGTAACGTTAAATGAAAACGCTCCCTCTACATCTCTCTCACTCTATCTCTCCCTGGTTCTCTCTTTCTCTCTCTCTCTCTGTTTGTCCCTTTCCTTCTCATGAAATGTCAAGTGACAAGCAACGTTGTGTGGCCAAGGTGGTGTTCTTCACAACGCTGTTCTACCTACTGGCATCTAGCAACGCTCTGTACAAGCCGGTGGAGGTGCTGACGCGGCTGCAGGCCGGCTTCGGCCCGCGTCTCGGCATTGCGCTCTCCGTCGCCATCAATCAGGTATTAATATTTTCAAATATCTTTGCGGCTCGGAACATCGCACGACTATGCAAAGTCCCTTGCAGACTGTATTTTCCACTAAAGACCAAAACATACAACGTTCCAAAATTATATTGGCTAGTACATATGTATGGAGTTTCCATAAAATTTAGTATTTAAAAAAAACTTTTTTGTAGTCTATTAGTCTGGTTTTTATTGAATTAAATTTCCCTCAGGTGTTTAGGGCGTCGTTTAAGATGGCGTTATTCTACGGTCTGTGGACGTGGCTGGTACATAACTTATTCGGAGCCAAGGTCGTCTATCTGCCATCCGGTGAGTTGTTATATTTTATGTGTCATGATATAGTACAAAATCATACTAATATTATAAATGCAAATGTTTGGATGGATGTTTGTTAAAGGTATCTTAATACCGGCTGAACGATCTCGATGAAATTTGGCATACATATAGAACATAGTATGGAAGAACACATAGGCCTACTAATTATGTTTTTATTAATACCGCGCGGACGGATTCGCGTAGGACAGCTAGTATTTAATAATATAAATCTGACAATCCTTTTGAAGCGTATAAGAACAATCCTTTCGACTCAAACACGCGTGCGCCACGCACCCCACAAACATGTTTACACACATTCATCATTAAACTTTGTGATGGAATCGTTTAATTTGTTTGTTCCAATTTTATATTATCTATTACATATTAATATTGAAAAGAAATGTCATATTTCGTAAACATAATATATTTTCTTTGCTGATAACTACAATCCAATTTGTAAACTGTTTGTCTGTATGTTCTCAAGGCAGTTTGATTTGGGTAATCTAATTTTGACGTTTGTCGGGAAAGTAAAATACATGAAGGCCATATAATAATAGTCTACTTTTGTAATTAATTTTAAATCATTTTAATTCTGCGCTGAAGAAATCAAGGGCATCTATTTATAACATTACTAGCACTCGCCCTCGTCGACTGTCGAATCGGTCGCAATTAAAATAAAAACTTAAATAGTAGCCCATAGGTTGGAAACCTATGTTCTACATCTGTGCCACATTTCAGCGAGATCTGTAAACTGGAGATACCTAGTAACAAACACCATCCATCAGGGCATTCGTAAGATTTAAGGAGTACAACAAAATCTGTCTTTTGGTCATAACAAAGATGGGTAAATTTTGAAATATTAAACAATTTGTTATTGTTTTTAACATTTGAATAACAACATCCTGGTACGTTGAACTTAACATTTCTAGTTGCGAAATGATAAATTTAACTCGTCGCGTTTGTAGTGGGATATTTTAGTAAAGTATTATCTCCGGATGATACGAGACCGTGTGACATTTTTATTACTCTACTCGTGCGCAGTCCGACAAAACACATTCACATCTTAAGAGAAAAATGTCATTATATCGTTCATGTGACAATGGTTTACAAAGAATTTCTAGTATTAGTCGTACTAATTGATTTAACGTTTGCGGTGAGAATTAATTTTACCAGTTGCCAACAATCTGAGTGGATCTGTGCTAATAATATACAAAGTGATATTGTTTATAATTGTGCCGGCGTTAGAGCTAACGTAAGTATTACTGTATAGAATGTTCTGAATAATTTTATACGTTAAATTACATTAAATTTTCTTGTTTTAGGAATTTATTATACATTTAAAAGATTTTTATACTGATAATACAAGAACGAACGAACTGACGATACAGAATTGTAAAGACTTAAAAATAATAATCGATTGCCCTATTTTACAAAGACCTTCGAAGTTACAGTCTTTTAAAATAAAAAATTGTGATCGCCTTGAATTTGCAACGTTAACATCGAATTCCGCAGTACAAACTCCTTCCGATATAACTTTGGAGAATGTAAAAGAAATTATAAATATACCAAAGAAATTCTTTAAATCGCCCACCAATGCATTGGAATTAAAATGCTTAGGATCAACTTCGTTGAAGAAAATCCGCGTCGCTAATAGTAAAATATTGTCTATAAATAGTAAAGCCATTTATAATGTTAGCGGAGCGAGGAGTGTTGAATTTGATAATGTAACAATTACAAATATTCAAACACAAGCGATAGAAATTATCGGCGTTGATAATATGGCTTTTATAATGAACAATTGTACCATTGAAAATTTAGAATCGAAAGGAATAACAATACAAAGTAGAAATACAATAATATCTAATAATATTTTCAACGATATTGTTGCAAATAGTATTAATATAACTTCAGAAATATTAAACGTTAATAAAAATAATATCAAGGAGATACGAGCTAATGGACTGATGTTTAACGCAGTTAAGACAGATTTTACGGATAATTATATAAAAGTACTTAAAACTAACGCTTTGGCAAATGTTAAATGCTTGAGAAGACGGGTGAACAGAAAACATTTTAAATTTATTAGAAATAGAATTGAAAATGTTGAACCTTACGCTTTAAATTTCGATTACCAAAGCTGTAAAACTACTGGATCAACAGTTATATATCAAGATAATAAATTAGATTGTAAATGTCGAAATGTTGCATACTTAGCTTCGACAACAAGAAACGAATTGCACGGTATTGTTTTGAATGTAACAAACTCTAATACTTGTATATCTGCTCCTTGTTCATTGCCTGTCGAAGTTATAAAATTATTATTGGAAAGTGCAATGTGTCAAATAAATCTAGACGCTCAAGTTATGTGTTTATTATATAACGATAGACATACAACTAATTATGACATAACAACAGATGAAGATGTAACGGAACCGGCACCGACTTTTTATTTAATCAGACAAGCTAACGCGCCTAAAGGTGACGCGAGTGCAGCCATGACAGCCATAGATAAAGATAATCTTTTAAAAGACAGTCATCTTAATATGACGAATAGAACGACAATCAAAGTTGTATTTGATTCATCAAGAGATTTTGTTGAAACATTAAGGAGCACAAAAACTAGTTATAACAAACCGGAAGCTCAGAAACCTCAAGCAAAAGATGAATATGTAAGCCATTGTACTGGGGTTCATTGTAGGAACACAGTCGCCTACAATAAACAGAAAGCTTTAGAGTTTTATAAATATGTTTACGCTCAGTTGCGGCCGCCAAAACAATTAGATAATAAGAAAAAGAAAACATGATTTTTTTTGTATTGTTTACGAATAAATTTGTTATCTGTTTATTTGGATATTTGTAACCTACCCTCCCATTATTTTCATTTGAAAATCAAGGTGTGTGTTAAATATTGTTAGCGGGATAAGATACAACAGATTACAAATTATCTTTAAATGAAGATTTACTCTTTATTGCATACCAGCTGTCGCCCGCGACTCCGTCCGTCGAATAAATAAACTTAATTAGTGGCCTATATGTTCTTCCAGACTATGTTCTACGTCTATGTCATAATTCACATCCGTTAAGCCGTTCTGGTGATACCTTCTAACATCAATCCATGTAAACATTCGCATTTTTAATATTAGTAAAAAGTAAGATGTTTATATAGTACTGCGTTTACTATATCTCATTATCTACTCGTGTAAAAACCGAGAGATACAAGTAGTTGTTCATGTATCTTTGAAAACATAAACATAACACAAACACCTATGACCCCGCTCTTTAGATTATCGCTGTTTGTTAGCCTCGTCATTTTGCGTGTCACTATTAATTTTAATTTTGCTTTCCCTCACTATATACAACGTACATATAAATTACTCATTATATTTAATATGTATTTTTGATTATTTAAACCCGATTGACTGGCAGTTAATACTTTTCTCTATAAGTATAATGTACTACCTGTAGCCCACGACTCCGTCTGCGCAGATTTGAAAAAAATAAGTAGCCTATGTGTTCTTACAGACTATGTTCTACATCTATGTCTAATTTCAGCTAGATCCATTGAGCCGTTTCGGAGATACCACGAAACTTCCATCCATCCATCTAAACATTCGCATTTATAATATTAGTAAGATGTAAGAACACCTAGTTCAGTATAACTTCCTGTAGATTTAACATCTTAACCAATTTTCAAGAATGACATATGGTTTCAATTCGTTTTCTTTCCAAACACTTGAAAAGGTGCCATCGACTATTTGGCTATTGCTTATGAAGCTTTATTTCATAACGTAAGTGACGTACGTTACAGTTCTAGCCGCGATTCTCGGGGCTGCTCCTTTCCTTGGGCCGTATTTAGCGGGAATCCCCGCTGCCCTGGACGTTTGGCTGCAGGGTAGGCCGATGGCGGCGTTGCTCCTGCCCATAGTACAGGCGGCGCCTATCGCTTTCCTAGACGCCGCTGTTTACGCCGAGATTAAAGAGTAAGTATTATACCTTCCCTACATAAATGAGATAGATATGGTTAATATGTCACCAAAAAAAGAAGTAAAAAACCTCCGGCTATCTTTAACAAAACCCAACAATCCCATGCCATCGTCACAAAACCTCCTAATTCGAATAAGAAAAGCAAATCCCACTTTCATTAGTGATACCATCTATGAAGAGATTAAAGGGAGGGAGATCAAAAACCTCACACGAGTTCTGATATGGACCAAACGATTTTATCCTAGCTTTTAGATATAGTATCATAGACGTCGCTCGCAACTCCATACGCGCGGAATTAAAAAAAATAATTGGTAGTCTTCGTGTCCTTCCAAACTATACTTTACATCTCTGCCAAATTTCAAACTTCCATCCATCTATATATACATACAAACACTCGCCTTCTAATATTAGTAAGTTTAACCATTGATGATTTCAGTGGCGGTCACCCATACGTGACCGGTCTGGCAATAGCCGGAGGGATATTCTACTTGGGTCCCGAGGGAGCGATCCTCGGACCTCTACTCCTTTGTTGTCTTATGGTCATCCTCAACCTGTCTTCTACATTCTTAAGAGATACACCTTCAGAAGAAACCGCAGCGTTGCATTCAAGAGTCAGGTAAAATAATGAAGCTACTTTGAATCATTATAATTATCATGAATCATTATTATGCAAATTGACGATTAATGATTGTAGTATTTTAAAATTATTGCTTTAGCTTTTGTATTGGTGATAATAAATAAAAATAATATTAAAGATTTATTTAGACGTAAGCTAAAGGTTTTTTCATTGAAGAAAAAAATGTGTGTGTTTTTTAAAGCATTTTTGAGTATATTTATTTCATATTTTCCTGGTTTGGTTTTTGTGAAAATAAAAATGGTTTTTTATTGTTATTTAACTAATATTAATAATATATTAAAGATATAATTGTGTGTTATCTTTCGTTAATATGTTATTTTAATAATAAATAACAATGTTGAAATCGTAAATAATAGTTATCATATAATGTAGCAATTTATTGATGTTTTGTTTATTTAGGTCATTATTGGGATGCTCTTAACTTAAGGTGTGTATTTTGTACTAACCAAACTAATTGTCTCTTACTTTTTATAAACCACTTTTTTTACACGAAATATATAAATATGAAAGGTAAGATATGTTTGTATATGCACAAAATGTTTTGCATACGTTTGTGCTATATGCATGAACTTGCTATGTTTTCAATGTTGCTTTTAATGTCATAATGTTGTAAATAGAATAAAAAATAGATTAACTTAAAATTTTATATCACAAAAAAGTTATTTACCATCGGTTTTTGAGACAATAATCACTGTATAAACATGTCGTCATCTCTGTCATTATCTTTAAGAAAACAGTGACAACAATATGTTTTATATGGGATTATGATCTCATAAACCCAATTTTTTGTGTGTATGCTAAAGTAACTCTAAAAAAGTTTCAGTAGTACTTATTAAATAAAAAGCTATTTATTCATACATTTATACCTATAAAATATATATTATAAAACATTACCCTATATAAAAGTGCTTTGTAATATTTGTGTATATACATTTATTCAGCATGCTTAAATAAATAATAAAGTAACATTTTATATTATAATATTTATATCAATAATATTTAATATTTATTTACATAAGTAATATTCTCTTACAGATACGGTGCTTATCTATGATCATGTTGCATGGAAAACTAACATGAAAGAATGAACAGATCTAGATGTATGCAGATGTACGCGCTCTTTTTCACAACGCATGTTCTATCGACGATTTTCTAGACAAGCCAGCTTTTGTACAGCTTTAAATAACTTCATTGACGTAATATTATAATTTCAATGTCGCTAAATAATTTGACGTTAAATTATAATTTCTTTGCCGGCAAATTATAATTTCTTTAACGTCAAATTATAATTAAATTGATGCCAAATACATTTGACGCAAAATAATAAAGGCGAAAACGTCAAACTAACGAACTAAAGTAGATAATTTAGTACATTATTATAATGCAAATCGAATATTTAGATGTCGCTTTATAAATATTTCTATTGTCAATGAAATAATATATATTTTGTATAAGTTTAATTTTACAATTTGTGGTATGATGGAAAATATTGTCTAAATTACATTTTGATATTATTTTTTTTAATTCGGCATTACTCTTATTGTATTAAAATTTTAAGAAACAAGGTCAGTGCGATCTCTGATTGTTTGCAAAGTTAAGGAATATTGATATTTTGTAATCTGGAAACAACAAATAAGGTCAATTGTAGGTTTAAGTGAATTCAACGAGAAAAAGTATATAGAAGAGAAGAAAATTTTCCCTTATTATCGAAATTTCAGATTTGCAAATCTTATTTTTTTCTAGCAAAAGTAATATAAAGAAATTTTTATTTCGTAATTGCAAGCTATTGTTTTATCCAATTTTTATAGTGCTGACTACATGATTGGGACAAGGACAGAATGATGATTATGGTGTTTTATTTAGTAATTTTATTCACGCTTCTTATGTATCCTGCACTAGGCTGCTTCTAATTTTAAAACTTACTAGTAGAATAGTGAAATTTAAATTGTGTCTATATGGCTTTTAGCTACTTTTGTCTTCCTTTCAATGTCATTTAAAATGTTTAAGGCTCTCTAACAAAAAATCTAATTAAAAAAATTAAAGCTCATGTGATGTTAAAAATGGTGCTTTAAATATTGATTTAGCATACGTAAATATGAAGGTGAGGGCAATTTAATGTTAAAATTTGATGGGAGATTAAATCCCTGGAATTGTCAATAACTATTTAGACCACAAAAGATTAAAACTAAATAGAAAATATCAATTTATAAACGTTTGAAACATGTATAAATATGTGTGTAAATGTTTCGAACATTTATATTATAAATGGAACATTAGTCAATTTATCATTTAATTAATAAATTCAATTAAATACCAAATGAAATTTTACTCAGTGAAATTAAACTAAGTATAGTAAACGTGATATTGCTTGAATAAGCTTTAGTAATTAAATGTGTTAAGAAACACCATATTATATATTTTTAATATAAATTTTGCGTTATAAAATATTTTCAATTTCTTAACAATTATATTAAATAACGTATTAATTCCAGTCGCTTAATTGAATATGAGAAATGTATTAATTAATAGTCATTAGCTTATAAAAATAATGCAGGTTGCCTGTCTTACCATGGGTTTCTGAGACCTAAAATATATTATCATCCCTGTTTTGTCAAACATTTTGGCCTCAGAAACCAACGGTTAGTAATACAAGCTATTGCTTAATTTAAATCTTTAATTGTTGCTTAAAACATAATGTATATTAAAATAATGCAATGAATTTGTGTTCTAAAAATAAAAATCTGAATATTTGTATACACAAATTCACAATTAGAGGGAATAGGAGGACATTTAGTATCTATTTCCACTTAGCAACTAGCCGCACGACTCAAAGAGCGTCTAGTTAGCCGCCAAGTGAAAATAGGTTCTAAGAAGAAACAAGAAAGCCCTTACCAGTTCGAGATGAATCGTCCAAAGATTGTTTTAAGTATAGGCTGATAATATAATTAATTTCCCTTATTGCAAGCTTATTACTCTGACATTGTGTATTGAATAAATGTATTTATTTGCACTTTATTGTTTCATTTAAAAAGGTTTCCGTACTTTATCATTGTTGGAATTTCAATAAATAAAATGCAAAAGTAATGATCAAATCAATCTATAATTTGTTTAATTAAAATTCTTAATTAATTCATGTAGTATTGATACCTAATATTTTTTTCTAAATCTTCAACTGTTATACGTCTCTTTATGTAGTAGTTTACTGCAGTATTCGCCTGCGTTATAACAAGTCCGTTGTCGTCAAAATGACCGTGAAGTGAATCAGTCTCCAACCAAAGGAAAAGCACTACAGCGTCAACTTCAATGTTAACTACGTATTTAAATGTATCGTTTAATTTATTTCTGTAAAAGTTCTTTGAAACGGTTACCTGCAATGAACAGAAAATTTTAAGAACGGACGGACGGTCAAACATATTTGAATCATAATGTCATTAATTGTCAATGTCATTAAATGAATCATTAATTATCATTATCAGACAATGATCAGATAATCTACATACCTTTATGTTAGGTTGCATTAGTCCTTTTATATCCTTTAACGGTTTCGGAAAAACAAAATTATAAGGTGACATCGATACACCTTCCATGTGGAATGAAAATCTCAAGAAGATTTCATCCTTGTTGTAATTCAACAATCCTAAAGACGTCACTTTCTTAGCACTTAGTAAATCGACGTTAATGGCGAACTCTTGAGACTTGAATGGTGTCAAACTGCTCCAATTGAAATAATCTACAGTTATTTTGCCATCAATAATCGGTACAAGTCTATCATTTATGGCATACACGTCCACAATATCAGTTAGCAAAAGACGTGGTGATACCAAAACTGGCGCGAAGAAAGATTTTGCGAAGTAATGAAGCATCTTCCATTTCCCGCCGTATTCTGAAAATTGTTGATTTAGATGAATCTAGACTTCGGGTATTAAATAATATTATATTGGTAAGCTAATACAGATTTGGAAACAAATAAGATTTTACACCATTCTTAGACAAACATAGGATTGAATCTTGAACACGCGATTATTAGAGGACTTGACTTCTCAACGATTACTGAATAAGTACTATGGGCTGCAGTCTCTTTACTTTTTGTTATAAACAACGATATCATTGTCAATATTCACCTATACTGGACCAGGACGGCGCTTGCCAGACATCATTCAGCTGCCAATACAGAGCGCCCATTGTATACCAGTCCGCTTGACTTTGCCGATAGAATTCTGTCTCCGCTTTAATTGCCATTGCTTGGGATATCTAATAAAAACATATTTACAGAAGATCATGACCAATTGTTATAGACTCAAAGGAATTTTAGACATGGCCATTGCCATGGTTACTGCCTTCGACGTACCTGACTGTAAAAGACGAACTTTTCAAAATGTTTTGGGTCGTCTTCATCCAATTTCAAACGCCTATTCATCTGATCCGTGATAAAATCATAACCGTTCGGACTGTGTTGTCTATGTTTCGAATAAGAACTGTTGACATGGTAATCTTCCTTATTTTTTGTTGCAGTCGCCATTGTTTTTAGAGAAGGGAGAGACTGAAAGCCATATTCGGAAGCGAAACGCGTATTTGGATAAATGTTTATATCCCAGTTATCTGATAAATAATTATAATAATGTGTATCACCGTAGTTAGAGTCGTATGGGTTCTTTGCTATATACCCTTCTTGCTCAGATTCTAAGCCATTTGATGGACTAGAAACGAGATATCGTCTTCTCGGATCCCAGGTCTCGACAATCGGTTTTATAGTTTCAACGTATAACTTTATGTATTCGTCTTTGTATTTATTGAATTCTGGTAAAGTATTGTACCAGTTTCCTCTAAGTGCGACTTCATTTTCATTGTTGCCCGCCCAGACAGCAATGGATGGATGGTGCTGAAGACGAATAACCGTTTGTTCAATTTCAACCTTCACGTTACTGAAATAAAGATTATTTAACGTTGCAGAGTTAACAAAATACCAATTTAATAGATTATCCTTTGAACTGTTCTTACTCAAGAAATTCAGTATCTGCGGGATACATTGAACACGCGAAGAGAAAATCCTGCCAAATTAAGATTCCCAGTTGATCGCAGCGTTCATAAAAGTAATCCGACTCATAGACACCTCCTCCCCAAACCCGCAGCATTGCCATGTGAGTATCACGTGCGGATATCAATAATTCATCCACTGAAAACAAAAATAGATTCCAGCCAGTTTGAACCTTAGTTTACCGATAAAGTCTAAATGTGAGTGGTATAACGTACCTCTTCTCTTGTCGTATCCAATTTCCGGAAGAATATTTGCAGGTATCCAATTAGATCCTTTCATAAACATTGGATAACCATTAACTTTGAAATAAAATGTGAGCCCTTTACCAGCAGTTGTGTTGCCTAAAATATATCCAGTAAAAATTAAAATAAAACAATCCAAAAGCAAGCTGTATTTAAGTTTTTTTTAACCATTGTGTTCAGACTTAACGCCTGCGCAAATGTTGCGGCAAACCGCCATCGCGGGAACATTACCGTCGCCTGCATCAGGCGCTTGGGGAATCTTTATACGTGTCTCTCTATTCGTGTCACTTACCTGCAAAAATTATAATTATTTTCTCTCGTCTCTTGGAGTAACGTCAAACTAGATTTTTATTCTCTATGGATATTCACTTACCCAAAATTTTTGAAGCGTCATCTTCAACGAGCTCTAATGTTCGAAAACCTATTTTAATATGTTTATGGCTAACTTCATTGCCATCCTTGTGAGTGGCTAAAGTAACTTTGAGATCGTACAATGGTTGATCACCAAATCCATTAGGCCACCAGAGACTGATGACATTCTAAAAAATTATTCCCTTTAAACAAACCTTCTTTTATATGTTTTGTTATGTTTGAATTTAAACTATTAAGTTGCAAAGAAATTAGATTTTAAGACTGGTCTGACTGCAAAGAAGACGCGTCTCAAGCACTAGGAACATAACACACGAGTCACGAGTATAATAATATGGGAATTGATGTAAGCAAGTATATAATGACACACTTACACTATGTACCGTGATGTTTAATTCAACTTCAACAGTTCCGTCATGTCTTGTCATTATTGCGATTTCTCTTGCTACATTCAAAGACTGATGGCCTTCAACAAATAGCTTCGCGGTTATGTATCCTTCTACACGCTTTGCGCTTGTCCCCGATTCCAAATGAGCGAGGATTCTTAAGTACCAAAGTTGATCTTTTTGTTCTGTATGCGTTGTTAGAGAACGTATTATCGCAGTATCGTAAAGTTCTATATACACAGGCTTCCTAAAAATAAATTTTGTTTTAACTTCGTCAAATGATTTTTAACTATTTCTGGTTTCTTCAGTATAATATGTAAATCGACCTGCACATAATATGCGTACTTAATAAAAATTCGAATGTAAGAAGCTGGGGTTTATTATTAAAAAATATATATATTTACCCTTTAAGTGTCACGGTCAGTGGTCAAGTTTGTGGCCTACTCATTCGCTGACTTGAGTTTTGCAACGAATACTATTACGAAATCATATTGACGATCAATGTTATTTGATAAAGTGCATATATTATTTTGGACGTTAGCTTTAGTAATTTATCTTTAAGGTGCTGGAGAAGTTACCTAATAAAAGAATATCGCTTGATATACGTAAAGCCTATAAAATCGTGCTTTCAAAGATTTTGAAATGTGATGTCAACGCGCAATATCATGTTTGAGTTTATCATCTTGAGACACAACTCCATGTCTTGGTAATTTATAACCGACTTCAAAATAAAAGAATTGTTTTATTGCTAATACTGTTTAAAATGAGACAAATTAGCAATTAGGTAAGGCATAGTTATTTGTTTGATGCGTTTGACGCATCTATAAGTTAAACTCTTATATGTGGAAAATAAATGGATCTTAGTTTGAAATAAGCCCTACAATGTAACCCTTACCATAGTCCAACTGAAGGGAACGCAGGACCCCAGTCCCAGCTGAACGAGGCCTGCATCTTCCGGAGCTGGTTAGCGTGACATTCACCATTGTACTCATCGGGAACGCAGGCGGGCGCTGTAAAGTGCTTCTCGGAACGATTCTCAGCGGCGTGCACGGGTGATGCAAATGTCACTTTTAGTTCGTTTACACCAATCTGAATATAATAATCATTACTCAGAGTTTGTAAAGGACAGAGTACAGAGTTCGAGCCGAAGTCTTCGGGTCAAACTCTGCACTTGACATCGATATTTTCGGCTTAGAGTTAGAGATGGCTGCAATGAGAAATGCAATGATTCTTCATTTTAAAGTTACGTACCTTTAGGTGTTCCTTTACGTCAAAAACATATCTGACGAACATATTTTGTGTGCTGCCGATAGGAACATCGTTTAGCTCAATAAACGCAATCGTATCAACTCCTTCGAAAACCAAATTGGCCACTGGAGATTGGACATCTTTTTCTGACACTGGAATATATTAAATCTTTTTGAAAACGCACAGAACTTTCCAACACTTTTGATTTGCTATTTAACCAAATCAAATGACAGCAAAAAATCAACCGAAGCAAGTAAATTAGATCATAGATATGAAGATATTAATATTAACCTTCATTTTGCATTCATATAATTACGAAATCGAATCGAACAAAAATTATTATTGTGACCGCGCTTGAACGAATTTTAACGCTTTAGACAGTGAAAAACTTCGTAAGTAGCACCGGTATATACATACCTTGGAAGTTTGCCTTGTACGTCCATGTATCGTATGCCACCCAACGTGTCTGGACATCGTTGAAGCCGGCAAGTATGTCGCCGATGATACCAGCTCTCTGCAAATCAGAGTACACCCCACCGGGGACCTTGGCAGGAATCTGTGCTACAAGTCATGATAGAGATTTTAATACGATACAATTACTTTAGTTTAACAACTCAATAACTGTGCCTTATGATCGATCCGCTATTAATTTTAATTAATTTGTAAATAACAGGATATGACAATTTTTCGATTGGTTTCGCTATCTTAACGTCGGTGAAATTAAAAATTCTTTTTTTATAAACGCTACCTGCTTTAATATTTTCTACGATTATATATATTTAATTTATAGATTATAAAGTTTAAATTATTAGTGTACGCTGTTAATATTAAAAAGCATTCACTTTATTCATAAATACCTACTTTAATGTATTAACTAAATCAAATCATATAATTTAAAATAAATTATTTCGTATCTCATGTTCTTCACAAAACATTACGAATAATAAAATGTTAAATGAAAATAATTATAGAACAATAAGATAATTAACATATACTTACTTTTATTATTACTTAGCGTCCAATTAACACGTTTCGACGCGAGATCGATTCTTTTAAATTCACATTTTATACTTGCAATTTGAATTGAGAATAAAATAAAAACCAATAATAATGTATTCAGCATTATTACTATCAATATTATTTAACCATAACTAATGTTATTTTGTTGACAAACGATATCTTAAACCGCGATACTCTAATCACATCATAACAAGTGGACAGCCGTCACTTGAATACTTCATAATAATGATGTACTTCAGATACCAACATTTTATCGATAAAATATATTTTAGATACATAGGAGATGTATATGTGTGTATGCTTGATTTATTAATATTCTCAGATAAGTCGAATAAGATAAAATGAACTGTTACATCACTGGTCGTAGCTGATTTCTTAACAAATATCATATCTGACCTATGGGGGGCATACTTCAAAAGATACAATGATATCATTCAACTCTTTTACAAAGGTTTTGCGATCCATGACTAAGAACTACTTTATTCGTTCGTAAATGTTGTTTAATTATTATGTTTCTGAATCGTAAGAAACAAAAAAAAAGGGTATTGACAGACAGACGCATGGACAACAAAGTGATCCTATAAGGGTTTCGCTTTTTTCTTTCAAGATACGGATCCCTAAAAAACAATAAAATTGTGTATGTTGTAAAAAAATTCGTTATCTGGAGCACTATAATTTACGTCCAATTTATATTCATTTCAAATTTTAAAGTAATTAATTATACACATCGAAATTTTCTATAGATATTACGTAAAAATATCGACATTTGCAAATATCTTGGCCATTGTTTGGTACATCCCTTTATTCCATTAATAAC
Source organism: Papilio xuthus (assembly GCF_000836235.2). Taxonomy (NCBI): domain Eukaryota; kingdom Metazoa; phylum Arthropoda; class Insecta; order Lepidoptera; family Papilionidae; genus Papilio; species Papilio xuthus. The sequence continues at coordinate 2,714,124 of NW_013531688.1, forward strand.
TGAGTCACGTGACCGACGCGCCCGCACAGCGGCTACTAACATACGATTACGTATTCCTCGTATACCCGTCAGCTCGGTTACTAGTTACCTTGTATATATTACCGAACGGTCCTGTTTCAAACCGTTTCAGTAATCACTCTTAACAAGAAAAAATTCCAAACCAACCCATATAATTTGCAACTATTTATTTTGGAAAGTTTTGAAGCTCCAAGTAAATACAATATCGATTACGTTCACCTTTCAATATCTTAAGAATTTGTCAAAAATCAGTCCACAAATAAATTGTCCTCCTCTAATTGTCTCAGTTGTCCAGAAATATTATATTGAGTTATATTATTCGTAATATGTATGAATAATATTTGAACTATAACGAATTCTTAACTACAGCGGAACGCAAAGCGCGATAAGATCGTTTCTAAATAATTTTGTTTTTTAATTATACTAATTGCACATGGAATTTTAAGTTGTATTTAAGTATGTTACACGAAAAATATGATAAAGAATATGTCGTAAAAAAACGTTAATTTTTACCTTACTATAAAAACCAACCTCAGGGGGCTTCATGCAATCCCCTCTCTCTCTCCTACTTACAATTCTATATACTTCACCAATATTTCAAGAAAAGCGTTGGTATATTGTATAATCAAATATGCTGAAAACTGCAAAAAAAAACAAAGTTTATACAAAATTGATGAAATTAAGAAAAACTTGAAAAGAAGACTATACCATAAATACTTTATGCTACTTTAATTTCATTATGAGTTTCTTTGACGTTTTCAATTTCAATTTATTCAATACAGATTACAATTACTTTAAATGAATAAACTTACTTTGTAACTTTAATATTAAATCGAAGCAAGCAAGGTTAACTCAATAAAATGGAGAAAATCAAACTCTACGAAGAATTTAAGTTGATCGAAAAAACTGAGGCTGAAGTGAACGGAGCATGGAAAGGTAATGCAATATTCATTATTCATAAATATTATAAACACCTGTTTAGAACCGATTTGAAGGTGACTTGCAATAATTTTAAAACAAAAAGACTCAGGTATGCAAGATTCAGGTATTGTAGCGAAGAATACGAATAGAATGGCAGACACCTCATTCACTAAATCGGTCAAGCAGTTTAAACTATGGGAGATCATAATGAAGCTGACATAAATTCATACACAACGCGAATACTTGTGTCAGCTAACAAATGTACACTCGTGTGACATAAATTGGTACCTTAATTAAAGTACTATTTTCAGGCGCTCATTTGCTTCTATTCTTCATGGCTTTTGTATTCGGATCATTCTGCACGTTTTGCTTCCACATGATTATGTATCTTTTCGATGAGAAGTGCGTTCTTTTCCCGAAGCTGCTCTCACTGACTTCTTTAAGACATAACCTTATCTATGAATTCATTCCAGACGAAAAAATGGCTGAAAGTAAGACTATTTCATATTATAACTCTTGCTGAATACAAGGCTAGATATAAATTATAACATTGTTAATTTAAATTTAGTTAAATTATGTATAAGTTTGATGTTAGTTGATATTCTATGATGATCTATGATATTCGTTATAAAAAGTTTCAGAAGTCTGTTTACGGATGTTCCAGTGCTGCCCGTCGATTTTCTTAGCACACAATGGATAGATAAGAGCGCGTGCTACCTGCCCACATACGTACCTCTGGTCTCTGGAATCTTCGGCCTCGTGTGGACCACCATGTTCCTCATGTGCTCCGCCAGCAGCCGTACACTCACTGGGTATTTACGTTCTTTAAATATTTAACTACATCGCCTTCTATAATACGGGGCATGTCGTGTTAGCGAAAGAGACAAAGAGCCTTGATTAATAAGAAGAAAGACTGAACCTCTGGATACAAGCTATCTAGGAAACAATTTTCACGATGCTAAAAGTAATATATACTACATCATTAGTTCATTATCCCAGATTACAAAGGCCATGGCGCGTACTGCCTCCCGTATTCGTGTTCTCGCTGCTGATGGGCGGCCTGTGCGTGTACGCGTCCGCCGTCACTCAGCTCGGCCTTGACGAACTCTGCCTCAAGCTCGGCGAGATCACAGGCAGTACTACGTACGTATGGTACACTACGATGTAGAGTCACATGTGCAGAAGGAACGTGTCAATAGCTATTTATCGCCTTGTAGGTGCACATACACAGTGAACGTAGCAACGTTAGCGTATGAGCGACGTATACGCGGTGTGTACCAGGCGACGCAGCTTACAGTAGCGGCGGCCTGGCTGCACACCGCTTGCTGGCTGCTATCCGCCCTGCTGGCGCTAGTCCGCGTCATCCTCGCCGTAGACTTCCACCTCGTGCGCGTCACCACGCACTTACAGGGTGATATAGACAAGATGCTGGTACGCCTCTCATTTATCTACTAAATAAAACTTTATTTGCGGGTTACAAACTTTAAATTATAAAAATGTAAATAGTGAAACTCCACTACTGTTAATCGTTACTGGTAAGGAATGTCTTAAATGTTTTTTTTTGTTATAGCAACGATATGAGAGACACGTGCGAACAGTTACTCCCGATTTCAAAGATACTAAAGACTACAGCCTATCGTACAGCGTAACGCGAGTTCATTTCAAGAGACCTTTTGGTTCAAGAAGTCCTGAGGGCGAGACTTTATACATTTCCAGGCGACCTCAATATAAATCTGAGACATCTTTAGTTGCCGAGGAACAAAGTAAACTACGCAGAAAAACCGTATATAAAGGTGTTCCTAAAGAGAATCAATTTATTGTCGACTTCCTATACGATATAATAGAAACGATAAACTTAACCCCATCAATAAGGGAATCATCATCGAGCTTAGATTATGATGGTTCATCTGTATCTTTAATTATGCGTCAATATGGACAAGAAAGAATTAAATCACAAGCAGAAGCATACCGTTCGCCCGGAGGATCCCAAGAATATTTATCGATAGATCTTCATGAAGAAGAAGAGATATTCAGCGAGATAAAAAGAAATATAATCCAACACTTGAATAAAACTTTAGATAAAATGCAATCCGAACGCGTTATTACGCCTTTTCATGAAGAAAGTTATGAGTCGGTGTTGAATATTACGCCTGACTTGAAAGAAATTTTGGAAAAGAAAACACGGGAACTGAAACAAGATGAGATAATTGAAGAGGTTAAGGAGACTGATGAAAACAAAATAGAAGAAAAACAAGAAGCTGTAGAAGGTCCTAGCGTTAGCTCAGCGGTGGCTAATGAGCAACAAGAAGAGATAAAGCCTCGGATAAAAGAAAAACAGGATTAACCGACATTTATGATGACAATAATTATTTTCCTTATGAGTTTTAGCATTGAGAAATATGCGAATTTGTATTTCAATAAAATAATATCACTTTAACACCAATGATTGTCATAAAATGCAATTCCTTGCTCACACATATTATCATGAGATGAGATGGATCTTAAGAATGAAATATTTTCAGTCATTTTAGTAATAAAACATCAAACAAAATAAGTATAAAAGTCTATATTTACAATATTCCCTTAGGGCCGATTACAACAAAAATATCACAATTATTTAATTCCTTATTATAACACCTTTTAAACATGTAACCTAAAAGGGATATCGCTCTTATTATATCTCTAAACTCCTAGAATCAACACTAGATAATATAATTAAGAATCTAGAATCGAGAATTTTTTCGTAAAACACTTCTTTATTTTCCTATGTTCAATTAAACAGACCAGATATCCGGCCATTAAATACGTTAAGGCTAGCGCTGTACAGTTTTATGCTAAATATGACTTTAATAAGTAGTCAAATACACTTTTCAGATCTTATTGGTGATAGATTTACTTAGTTTCATTTAAAATCTTATTATAATATGAATTTAATTTATTACACAGAGCGGGTTTTCTAAAACATAAACCAAATATCTCAACATGAGAAGAATTTCTTGTTCGGCTGCAATCTATATGTCCAAGGTTTTAGACCTATCTACCAAACATTTGATTAAATATTTGCTATACAATTACGTAAATCTATTGCTTACGCTTCCAATTTCCTAAGCTTAATCCAAACTCCACCGTCGGGCACGCAGGCGAGCGCAGAGGCCTTGATCTTCATCGGCACAGGCGTCCTCTCGTCCAATATCAACTCGTACTTGTGCAATAACTTCACGAGCGCGAGCTTCGACTCCACGTACCCTTGACGCAGACCTAAAATATTATTACATCAATTACAACTCAACGTTTCAAATATGCTAATAGAATTGTTGAGAATCGATGAATAGTTATTGAGCTTGCTAGTGTGTATCTGTATGTTAGTGTGTGTGTGTGTGTAAGGTAGAATACAAAACAAATGGCACTTGGGGTATATACTACATACAACTGAACAAAACTGTGTTTAGTTTTCGGGGAACTGTTACTACTGTTTAGAATGACATTTTATTTCTACTTAAAATTTTAAATATGTTTAGTTAGAAATTAGGTCATTGTACCTCAAGTGATAATGGTAAAAAGAAACCCTTTCTGTTTCTTGTTTATGGCTCTCCCTCATCGGATTGGGCCAATGTCAAGTGTTTAAAGAAACCCTTAATATAATCTTATAGAGACACGTCAATTAAAAAATTATGTGTTTGATATAGAACCATGGTAGCCGACACTAGCCACATAATTTTGAGATGTGGCTACTCTTTACATACCTAGACATTTTCGGGGACCTTCACCGAAAGGCATCCAGTGGCAGGGGTGCATTTTTGCTTTCATCTCCGGAGAAAATCTTTCCGGATCAAATTTTTCCGGATCTGGGAATATATCGGGATCCATTTGTATCGCCTGGACAGGAATGAATACCAAAGTCCCTTCTTCAATGACAACATCACTATTGGGCAGTCTGTACTCTTTTGTGCATCTTCGAAATAGCGATCGCATTGGTGGATATTTCCTCATTGATTCTGTAAATAGAAAACATAGTACTCGTCTATCTTTAACGTTTTATGTGTCACATCGTTGGTAGTTCATGCACGTCCCTAACGAGGTGCTCGAGCGTACCCTGTGTTTAGGCTCTAGTCAAGTATCCTGGCCCAATGCAGATTTGTTGACTAAGGCCTAATCACCTGCTTTTGATAAAAAAAAATACAGATATTACTAATAAAGTAGAGTTGTCTGTAATTACATTTATAAGAAACGGTCAACTAACATTTCTGTAAATAATAAATGGATTTTATAAATGTTACTTTTAATATTTGCCGGTAACAAAGAAAGAACAAATGTTGAAATAACACACCATCTATCACCATGTTCATATAAGTCATTTCATTCTGGGCATCATACGTGCACTGTCCATTGTATTTGGCCAGAACTCGCGTCACCTCCTCCCTGGCTTTTTCCTGCACGTGGGGGTTGAGTGCCAGCTCGTAGGCTGCTAGTTGGCCAGCTGTCGCTGATGTCTCGTATCCGGCAAACATGTAAAGCATCGTATTGGCCGCGACATCCGTCATTGAGAAAATACCTCGTTGTATTTTACTCTCACCTGAAAATTTACATATTGCATTATGGTCGTGGTATCGCATCAAATTTTGAATCATTATTCGCAGTTCAGCGTATAGGCTGACAAACAAAACTATGCTAACATTAATGGCTGACAAATTCATACCTGTATCATCAATAGAGTCATCATTTTTCAACTCTATTAGTGTTTGTAAGAAATCGTTCCTTTTAAAGTTATTCTTTTGACGGTACTTGACTGTTTGCGTGACTAAATTGTAGAAGAAGTTGACTATGTCAGGATGGATCCGTCTGATTTTCAATTTATTGAATAGGTCCGGTGCAAAAAATGCCAGAGCACGAACTAACGTCCTGTAAATTTAAACATTACACGTTTGAATGTGTACCTTTACGAAAGTGGAATTGGAAAGAGAATTTTAAAAACAGTATGATTATTTAAACTAAAAAATATATGCTGTAAATTTGACTTGAGGTAATTGAAAATATTTAGAATTTATCTGGAAAATATACTTTTTCCTTGCATAGCAAATAAATTTATTATAACACTAGCGGAAATTGGAAAATATTAACTAGTTACAGTTTGTACTTCTTATTCGCGACTCCGTTATCCGCGATTTCAAAATTCGCGGGTTAAATAATTGCGCCCAATTCCCGCATTAACGGCAACATTCTGCTACTCCCAGTTTTCTATAGGATATTATTCTGTCTAATACAGTAGTTTTATAATAGAAAAACTTATTTACTACTTGAATATGTCAACATGCGAATATGTATACAATTTTGTCAATATCTTTATAGCTTAGTCCTTCAATAATAGCCGCCTTATGTTATGGAGTTATTTTATCACAACAAAGCGTACCAAACAATGTCTAGTAACTATAAAAGTATTTTCTTTGTTTGAATAAATCTGAGTACCTTTATACTACGTCAAATTCGTTTTTTTCTAAATCCTGGAATATACATTTACTATCGCACATACGGGGATTATTAGATCGGGGCAAATTTTCGTTACGTTAATTTTTTAAAGCTCGTGAATCGATATCTTACTGTAATAATTTTGACATCTAATTTAGGTTTTTGCAAATCAAATACGTTTCTAGCATATATCAAACAACAATACAATTACAAAGTAATTTATTTCTTGTTGTTTTGCAAATTAATAGACTGTTATGTTCACTTACCAATACAAAGTTTGCGGATTGAAATATTCATGTCCTCGTACATAAAACTCAGAATTCGGATTCTTGAAGCCATTGCACTCAACGCCAAAGCCAACGCTACCAATAATTTCCATCGTATAAGTCTCGTAGAACTTAGAGAAATTTAAAGATTTCCCACTGTCATAGTAAGCATCCGCGTAAGCCAACGCGTCGTTCGCAATATTTTCAACTAACGGATACATTGTTTTGAATTTGCTTGTTGAAAATGACGGCGACATTTTAACTCGTAAATTCTTCCAAGTATTTCCATGTAGGTTGAACAGGTGACCGGCGATCGGATCGCCGACGCCGCCCGAGAAAATCCCGTGAGATTGAAAATGATCGAAGTCCTTTATCAAGACGTGCTTTATTACATCTGGGTCTATCACACACAACACTGGACGATGAAAACAGTACATTCCAATATATGGCAAATGTTTATATTTAAAATAATTATCACAATACGGCTGGAAAAATTGCGCTTTACGAGCGATCACATCCCTCACATTACCGAAAGGCGCCACTGGCTTAGGTCCTAACACACCTTTCCTCGTCCAATACGTATATTGATATTGGAACCAAACATAAAGTAAAATTGATAATGTAGTTATTAAAAGTAAAAATTCTTTGGTCAATAGTTTTAAAATTAGTAAATCCATTGTTAAATTTTTAAGCCACAATATTAACAATCACTTTAAACTTTCGCGCTTTTCAAATTTGCATTAACTCAAAACCGTCCGCTTGCATGTATTGAATCGAGGCGACTAGGCGACTACAAGACGATTGTCGATTTCAAAATACACGAGTTTAAGGTCAAAATCAAACCTCAAGTTTGTTTTAAATATTTGTCAACGTAGAAATCCCTTTCATCTTGAAAGAACTGTTATTAAAACTTGCCCATTTAGTATATAAAATTATTTCATCCAGTTATAACGCAGTTTAAGAACCTTGAATGTTTAAATCTGCGAAAATTACTAACAAATCGGTCAAGTATGAGTGCTTGGACAAACACGTTAATATTACAATGTCTGTCTAAGTAAGAATTCCTACGGAATGAAGACTTCTACAAGTTAAGATAAAGTTTATATACAAATTCAATATTGAATAGTAATTTCCAAATAAAAGTAATTTCGCATTACGGACATTAAAGATGTAATACGGAAGAAAAGGCTATCGCAGAATTACTATCAATTAATGGCATAGATATAAAAATTACATTAAATTTTCCTTAATTTTCGGCATTACTTACAACTGTTTTTTATAAAAAAAAAGGAAATAACATTCTAAAAGCTTCTTTTTCATTTCACAAGGACAAGATAGTCATTCTAATTATTTCTAGCAAGCGTACTGCTGTACAACTGCCATTAGTCATTAAAGAATTTTGTGTTAAATTCCAAGTGAAAAAAATTGTGTCGTTATCACAAAAAGCTATGTTAAATGTACCGCAAATAAAGATAGGTTAAGTTCTTCGCATAAAAAACTCTCAAAGCCCTTAACATTACTCAGGAACTAAAGCTTTCCTATTTCTTTGAGAGCCTGAACCAAATTGCACTCAACACTGTCGAGTCAGTCCGTTAAATGTTCACCTATGCAAATATACCTCGCTTGCCTTACGAATTGTTTAAATATATGCATGAATATCCTTACACTAACAAAATAAAGCTTCATATTACACCTTTTTGATATAATCAAACATGAAATAAATAGCTACAAAAAAGACATTGTTCATTTTTGTAAAATTACTAAATTATACACATCGTTATATTAAAACCATTTATCTTGAAGACAAACATTGAAAAAAATTCTAACAGTGTAAATGTTCATTTTTATTAGATACTACTTATTTTTATTTGCATACAAAAAATGCAAATGACATAAAATCAGGAAACACTACAAGAACAAAACACATTATTAGAGTTTTCGTTGGGGTCAGGATTTTTATTTAAAATTACAATTGGTTCCTATTCGAAAAATAAAAAGTATAAAAATGAAAATGTCACAATCGTACGTAACTGATACATATTTAATTAATCTTTTATTATTATATAATATATTAAAAATATAAAGACGTATGAAAAAATTAAGTAAGTATATTTTCCTTAACTATAACTTTTTTTCTTATATAAATAATACATAGAAATACTTCAAATTCATTTAAACTATTTAAATACTTGTATTTTTTCTTTTCTAAATTTGAATTGGTATCGGTAAACACTTTTGTCCGCACTCAAAAGCTTTTTCAATTATCCATAAGAAGCTCATATCGGGCAAACATTAAAAGGGTCCCAACTGTCAATGCGCCAGCGTCGTTGACTATGACGAAATCACCTCTTAGGGTAGGCTCTGAGCAGTGGGAACATATAGTGAGCTGGTGATGATGATTAACGGGTATGTGGCCTTTTTAATTCATTCTGGTTAGTTCTAACATTTCCTTCCAACACTTCATTTATAAAGTCGAAGCATCATGACCGTCAGAAGAAATTGTATCCGTACTACAAGTACTAAGTGACTCTCTGACTACTTCCCTTCTTAAGTTTACAAGATATTGCAAATATTCAGTAGGACTTCTTATTGGGTGATCACCGTAATATCTATCTAAATATCTTTCATATTCTGAAGCTGCAGTTTCTAAACCACTACAGGTCTCAATTATTTTATTTTCGATATTTCCAAATTCTTTATATTTTGGTTCTCTTCCCTTTTTCAATCTATTTGATCTTTTCCCACTTTGCCACGTCCAATATTTTCCTTTTTTGCTTATATCATTTTGTTCTGATACACTACTTGAATTAATATCCAAGTCTAAATCAGTCTCAAAATCAAGGCAATTATTACAAAGGTTAGCATCTCTAGTACTGTATTTAGGTTGATTTTTGTGCTTGGTCATATCTTTAATGTTAACTTTATTCCAAATAAAAGAATCCGTTTCCATTCTAGTTGAGTCTGAAGTATCAGAATATGGATCCAAGAAATGATTTCTATTAACATAATCATATTTAAAACTCGTTTTATCACATTCATTAAACGTATTAAAGTTGTCGCTTTTCGATTCTTTAAACTTAATAACCCTTTTAACTTCTTTATTTTTGTTTGGAGATAGCGCAATATTGTAAGGATAAGCATTGATATCTCGTCCCAAAATTAAATTTTTCATATCATTATCATCGTAAACTCTTGTAGTATCCACGGTCACTCGTGGTAAAGGCAGGTCCTCATCCGGGAAGTCATCAAGTGTTAAATTATCAAAAACTTCAGTAGTAGAAATAACATCGTCTTTTTCACTTGTAGCTTTTTCAATATTTGCTAAATCATTGTCACTTACTTTAATTGCTTCAACAATGTCTGTGTTATGACTTACCAAAAGATCTGGAGTATTATCCAAATTTTCGCTTTTGTTTTGTGTAGATTCATTGTCAGATTTTTCACTTGAATTCAATGAATCAGAATCAAATGAACAGACTGGGGAAATGTTTATATTAATTACTGAAGGAATTATACAACTATCTTTTGTTTGTTTGCTATTTTTACGATTTTTGTGTAATTTTGTACATGCTGTTGTTCTTTTTCTCCTTCTTGAATGTGGTAAAATTTGAGTTTGAGTACACATACTTCTTTTTAATATAATATCAGTCATAACAGTACTGTGTTTCTTGGCTATCTTTCTAATTTCCATTGTTGTGGATTTATCATAGAAATTTAATGATCCGTCACCGCATGCGACGTCTTTGCATCTTGGTGTCAAAGGAATAGTTTCTGTAGCAGCATCCTTATAAAATATTTTTGTGTCATGTTTGAGTACAATAAATGGTGCAAGATCAGTTTGAGCATTAATTCCTTGATCCTTAACTCGAATAACAACTCTTCTTGTTTGTGTGTGAGCCGGTATACCGATTCTTTTCTTATTTCTTATTGCTTTTTGACTCAATTCCAAAAGGCGCTGACGAGCATTACTACAAATCTTTAATTCACTTAAAGGTGGCATCGTCTTTCTCTCTGCCGTAGAATCCACTTTGTTAGCTGCAGCATCCTTTTTAAATTTTGAATACAACCTTTCTGTGACAGATGCAATAATTTCTGCTCTTTGATTGTCATACAAAATTGATACAGGAGAACTCTTGTTTTCGATAGCATGTTTAATTTTTTCTTCGTCTTGCTCTTTATGATTTCGGGAATAATCTGGCAATTTTTCATTATTTTCATTAATTAAAGACCCGTCCACTGGCAATACCTCTTCGGAACAGTACTGTCTTTTCTTATGTCTTAGTGGCGTAATATCTAAAACACTGCCGCTTTGTGTTCTTTCTAACATAGGACCGAAAAATTTGTCTACTTCTTTGTGAATTTCATTATCTACTTTGGTTTTATTATCCAAATTACTAAGAACATCCAAACTTCCGATCACAGCTGCTGTAGATTCCGATTTTGGAGGGTCAGTTTTTGGATATGTATTCATAATGTTGCCTATTTTTGCTTCTTTTTCTAATTTATCGTTGTTAATATTCGAATTTAATTTCCAGTGATCATCATCGTACCATATTTTTCCAGATTCCGGTACCTGGAACAGAAATGGATATTTTATTTATGACTAACATACGCTACATACATTGAGACGTTGCTTTACCAGGCATGTGGTTAAGAACGTTTACATACATCTTTTTCTACAAAATTGTTAAAGTAAAAATTGTATGAGACATAATTACATATCGTATATGATGTCTACTGAGTTCAGAGAGCAATTGATTGAGTTGTGCTTGCAGAGCAGTCCTTGTAGTAACTCCTGCGACTGGTGCCGGCTTTGGTGTCTGCAAGCGACGCGCCTGAGCCGCCCAGCGGAGTGTCGATGCCGACTCGCCGTAGCACGCGAAACTGGGTGATACCGCTGGAGACATTCATTTATTTTACCATACAATTCTCAAATAAATAATGGCCAGTTTAAGTGAAAATTAGGATAAAATTATAGCAGAAATTATTGATCATAAGATAGTTTTTAATTTAGTTAAAAGGATTAAAAATAAATAGTTTTGTGTCAGGTTTTAGGATTGCATTTCTGATATTTAGATCGCCGATAAAGCGAAGAAAATAAAAACAGAATTAGTTCGACCTTTAGAGTACCTTATTTACATCTTCGGTTGAACATTTTTGACAAGTATTAAAATCATTTTATCAATCGTGTAGTACAATAACCTTGTTAAATGTTACGATCATTATAACACTTAATATTAGTCATTTTTTTTTCTATGAATAATCATTTTGATTATACGAATTCATGCGCTTTCAATTATATAAGACCTTCACAGTAAAGACAATAATATCATTAAAGATTCTTGTATGTAAACATGTAAACAAATCAAATGTAAGTTCAAGAAAACATATACCTAAATATTTAATTAATCATACGAATATATTATTCAACGTATTTAAGTAATATATATATATATATATATATATATATTTATATATTATATAAAAGAAAGTCATGTAAGTTACACAATTTATAACGTAAGAACGGCTTTACCGATATGGCTGAAAATTGGTGAGGAGGTAGCTTAGAGCCAGGAGACGGACATAGGATACTATTTATTCATTTTTTTTTATATATCCACGCGGACAGAGTCGCGGGCGACAGCTAGTATAATTTAAATTAAACATGCTACAAACAACCAGCTGAATGCATTTTTTCTTCATGCCCGTATTCTGTAGAGCTCTAGACTACTACTACTTCCGAAAATATTGGATACGAAATACCAATTCTTGGACTCTTTTAACAATTGTTTTCTAATAAATTCCAACGTTTAATTATTCTTCTAAAGCTCTAACAATATTACCGTGGGTTTAACATTACCGAATTCGTATAAAAATGCAGGTGTAACATGTTTTGTATAGATATTAGAACAATGAAAACGCATCGTTATACTGTATGTGCATTCTCTTGAAAATTGTTTTATTTAATATAGACCTTCTATATTATAACATTTGTAAAAATAAATCTGGTTTGACCATGACACCGCTATGCATTTGTCCGGCGAACGGGTTAGAAATTATTCGCCCTTGTTGAGTGTTAACGACAAATAATTTGATTACATCTATCCTTAGTCATGTTCATTTATTAATTAAAAGGAAGGATCTTAGATCTAAATTAATTTAAGAAATTACAAGTAAATAAATTACAGTATCACCTTGTGCTAGATATTTAAAAGCAATCGTATAGTGTAAACTTACTAGCAATAATAAAAATGCTGCCTCCGCCGGTAAAACAATCTTTCAATAGCCACGTTAAAGCCGAGTCTCGATACGGCACGAATTTACTTCTTCCACTTCCTCCGTTCACTGAAAAAAAAAGGTTATAAACAATATTCTTACTAGTAATTATCAAAGTTAATACAATACATACCTAAGGCTGAAATAACATTACTGAGTGCAACTAAGGATTTGTTAATATTTGCGCCTTCCTTTTGTCTTCCTCCGCCACAGCCCTCCCAGCTTGCTTTTTCACTGAAAAATAATATACATACATTTTTTTTCATTTATGTGTAGTATGGCAAATTTTTTGAAAAAGTTGCCAGCATTATTTTCTCTTTAATAAATTCAGCTACAGCCTAAATATTTGTGAAGAATACAAACAGTGCTTGACGAAGATTCCATCTTGTATTATGTGGTTATGAAGAAGAAACCCTCTCGCTAGTTAATTAGGACCTTATTCAGTCTACTCTCGAAAGCACCCATTGTCTCACCTGCCAGCTAAATCGGCGAGGTGCAGCGTGGCTCGCTGTGTTGTAAGCTGCAGCAAAGCATGCGAGCGCGAGGAAGCAGGGTTGCGGCGCGTGGCTGCAGTACGTCGTCGCCTTGCGCCCTCACACACCAGCGACAACAGGGTGCCCACGTCACGCACGCAAACGCGACGGAGATCTACCCAATACATCATGATTAAAATTGTACCACGGCATAGTTCATCCATACAAGTATCAGTGTCTTTATTTGTTAAGAAAAGAAAACGTTAAACGATGTTTTGGATCAAAGAATAGCAATCTAAAAAAAATACATCGAAAGAGAAGTAACTGGCTCTTTCCAGTCTGGTCAGAAAAGTAAAACTTTAACAGAAATATACCGGTATCCCATTTATGCTGATAGTATCAAGACATAGATTATTTCGAAGGTGTCTATGTTTTTTTTTAATGTGGTCAAACGTAGCGTATGCTTTGTAAAATTCTAATTAAGTATAGCGAGTTGTTTTTATGATTCGAAAGAACAACATCATAAATGTTTTATACTACAAGGATTTGACCTTATGGAGAATAGAAATATCATAAGTTCTATGTCAAAGCCAATTGGATAATACAACTGCAAGCAACAGCGTCTTTAATCTGTTAACAATGTACACATTGCACACGTTTACTTAACATTGGGTCGTCTTTTGCGAAAGTCGATACAATCTGTAATCGTTCTACGTAGTCTTCCTTGAGCATTGCTACCAAGTTACGCCATTAGTTTTCTATTAAATTGTCAACATTGTTAATGTTACAGTTACAGTCCACTCAAACGTAATATTCGACTATATATAAGGGGAAAAAACTGGCCAACCGATAAAATGCAGCGCAAACAATTACTTTGTTACAAAGAAAGTTATAATATTTTGCAGGATACATTAAGCAAGGTAGCTCGACCAATTAATGTCGTGTAGTGTCACATGTATATTGCGAAATATTTTAATGTTACTTGCTCGTGAAAATGTCTTTAAGCGGTCGTAGAAATAACGTAACTTTAAGTGCTTCATTTCATGTTAGTTTTCAAGATACACTAAATTTAAAAACAGTACCTTCTCGAAGGCAATCACGCTGGCTTAGTACAGCTTGTTTGATTATACACATTTAAATGATTATCGGATATAGTCATTGCAAACTAGCTGTACGCCTACGATTACGTCCGCGCAGAATTAAAAAAAAACATAATTAGTAACCTATGTGTTTATCCAGACTATGTTTTATATATGCCAAATTCGAGATCCGCCTCTCTAGAGATACCTTCAAACAAACATCCATCCATCCATCCCTTTATAATATTAGTAAGAAGTGTGATTAAGTTCTAATTATAAGTTGTTGTAATTTTTAGCTTTTATCTAGATAAAATCTCTGAAGCGCTTAGGCTTCTTAATATGGCGTTAGCTCCATAACATGAGTTTACCACTTTTTGCCATTAAAATACAAGTTAAGGTATTCTATGGAAATAACAAATGCATTGACTATTGCATTACAAAACCACAAGTAACGCCATTTTGTTATTGTTAGTCGTAACACGTAACATTAGGTGAACGGCCTACTTGTCTAGTCATTTAATGATGCAAAAATATACGATTACGTCGTAACTACGTCATCACAATACTCTGATCACATTTCTCGCTCTTTGATCTATAATCAACTAGCTGTCGTTTGCGACTCCACTTTTCCACGTTCCATGGACAGCCAACAGGTAATGTTTTGACTTCATCCTAGCGAAATTAATCGATTTGAAGACTGGTAATTCAGGACCGTTTGATTTTCGTAAGAACTAGTATTAATGTATTTAATATTATAAATATAATCTGAAAATACTTACTTTGTACGTATGGTCCTTTGGTAGGATGTTCTCTGACGCGCAGATCCTTCCGAGCGTTGCCCTTGCGTCGAGGCAAGGAGCCGAAGGTATCCGCGACTGGTATCACGTCGCCCGCCAGCAAGTCGTGCACTCGCTCGTTGTATATCTCCAAAAAACTATAAAAATTATAACGTTATCGACAACTTTTTTACAAATTCACGAGAACAAAAGAACTCTGTAACACAGATACAAAATAATCTGTCAATCTTCAAACGCCTTAACAAATCTATACCGAATGGTAAAAAATTTTAAAAATAATTGTCAAATTAACGATCTAATTTTAACCACTGAACTGACTATCGATATTAAATCTTAAATCTTGGTTATTAATTAAATTAAAATCGGATAATTAAATTACACTTAAACTTTATAACTAGTATTCTTGAGAATTCATCACTTCTAATGAAGCGTCCAATTGCAATCGAATTATCATACCAACTAAAATAATCGCAATTGTATACCTATGGAATTATAACAATAACAACCCATTCAATACGTTACGCCATTGAACAATGACCTAATAAAATTACCAATATTGAATCAGAAAGGACCTTTATTGGTGATAGTTATTAGAACATATAATAATTATAATATACATAAGGTTATTTAATTGTTAAATTTTAAAACATAATAGTAATTTTTAAAAAGACCCCACCACCTTGTGGGATGCAAGCTAAGCTGAGAGAGAGAGAGAGAGAGAGAAAACTTTGAGAATAATATCTTTATTTTCACTTTATAAACTTCTTATATTAAACATGTGAAACTCCAAATAAAATAACGACAAATTAATTTAAATAAACTCAAAACTATTAAACAAATAAAAAGCCTTTCGATAATAAAAAGCTCTTCTCTCAAATACAGCTATATAAAAAAGATTCATGCATTCTTTACTTAATACCTATATTTAAAATTAGCTTTTATATTTGTGTTAAGTTTACATTTTATTACGACAACGACACTGACTTTGTTCGCGTCGAGTCTGCTGACAGTAAAATTGTGAAACAAAAACTAGATTTGCCACAGAATGTCACTTATTTCACAATATTGACCGCGAACGGACACGTATGCTGTTAACCTTAAGGTCACTACAATATAAGTAATTAAAAACGTAAAATATATTTTTTATCTGTATAACTTCCTTTATGAAGGCTACCCTTATATTTTTCGAGACAAAAAGTACATGTTACAATTCCTTCCAATCAAACGTTTAAGGAAAACTTTAGTATTAGTTCTTAATGTTAGCTAGGAAAATGACATCAGTCACATATTTAAAACAAACTTTATACTGTTTACCAAGTTATTAAACGAATTAAATTGCCACCAAAACTGATATGATAAATGAGCACAATAATATTCGTAAACGACTATTTAATAAACTTCTAACGATTAAACTTTGTGTTTGCGCTATTTGAAATTTTGCAAGAAACTAATTAACGACCTGACGGGGGTACCGTTTAACTAAATTGGTCTATTTTACGATGAGAATTGACGACAAATTACAGCAAGGCCCGCACTTAAAAGTAGCTGTCATCATTGTGTTCCATATTCAATCTTTTGACACATCGCTTTTTTAATCGACAGTAAAAAAAAAATCTAAAATGTTTCAGCAGTGCGAACTTAAAGCCAAGGATATGTATATAGAATATGATGGATAGAAGAGTAGTAACCAATCAAAAATTATTTAGAATCTAAGGTATAATGTTAGGCGGCGGAGAGAAGACGTTGAGCTGGAAGGGTGAGGAGTGGAGCAACGCGGTAAAGCCTAACGCTGCGATTTTATTTTGTTTAATTTACCAAGCATATTCTATCATTTTTAAAGAACAAAAACCTTTATCAAAACAAACAAAGACTTTTGTATCTCTACAACGCTCAATACAAACAATGGCTAGGGAATAAAACGTAAAGCAGACGATTTCGTGAGGGATGGTGACGACACCCCGACATTATTGTCACAATAAAAAAGTCATTCGTGTCTTTCACACCATTTTATAACTTCAAAGTTTACGTTTCTTTTCTTTATAAAATCCTTATAATTCGTTCTTTTTGATATGATTATTTATAACGATATTACTTTAAAAAGATTAACCTAATCAAGAAACATACTTTACAATTTTAATAAATATTATTTAATTACGATTTAAAACTCATATTAAATTGTTAATCATATAAAATTAACCCAAACAATTATTTAAATAAGAAACATCGCATTTTTAATAATCAAAGAGAGACATAATGTCAAAAAAAATATTATAAATAATTAGTATTACTTTGTAAACCATAAATATACTTATAAGTTAATAATCATTTCCTGGATTAAATAAAAAAAACTCACTGTTTCGTCGGTAACAGTTTAGGGCGGGCGGCGCGGCGGCTCGTAGGAGACTGAAACGATGGGTGCTCGTGATCCGAGCAAGACTGAAGCCCTACTAGTTAGTACTATTGGACATGGCAACC
The DNA here is from genome assembly GCF_000836235.2 of Papilio xuthus. Lineage (NCBI taxonomy): Eukaryota > Metazoa > Arthropoda > Insecta > Lepidoptera > Papilionidae > Papilio > Papilio xuthus. The sequence continues at coordinate 2,731,892 of NW_013531688.1, forward strand.
TCCAACCTCACGCCACCTTTTCGGATGTCACCTTCTGTCACTTATATATACTTAAGTAACTTATTCATTTGTAATTTATTGTAATATAACGTTATCTCATTTTTTTCAATCATTTTTGGGGTCATTAAAGTAATTACAGGCCATTAAATAATCAAACCGTGTCTGTCTGTACGCAATAAAATCAAAAAGCTTAGCCGCATTATTCAAATCGATAAAGGCAATATCGTAGGCATACTAAGTATAACTAAACTAACTGCAATATTAATAAAAAAAATATTATTAACTAATATAAGGAAGTCAACCAACCCGCACTTGGCCAGCATGGTTGACTATGGCCTACTTACCCATAACCTAGGGTAGGCTCCGAGCCCCTTGGTGGGGTCGTATAGTGAGCTGATAAAGAAAAAAATAAAAAGAAAAGATTTTACTGTTGGTTCCACTATTAAACAACGCTCAAAACAAAGATCTAATCGATTACTAACGAATTCAAACGTACGCATTGCTAATTGTTGTTATGTACAGTCAGCGTCATATAGATCGTAACAGACAAGATATGCAAATATATAGGTACATCAAAAGTAATCAATTATATCGGTACAACAAAAGTCCTCAAAATAATAGATACATTCACCCTGCTCAAAAACATCGGTACATACACAGCGTCAAATATATGAGTACATGCAAGATGCTCATAAATATCGTAGCAGCCACAGCGTCATAAGTAACGAAGCAGGCAAGGTGCGCAAAAATATCGGTACAATTGACAAAATTGAACTCTATCTCTATATACTTGTGATACAATTTGGAATAAACTACTTCTGTTACATTCATTTGACACTTTGTATTAACATTATAGGTTGTCCGGAAAGTTCGTTCTGATTTTCGATATAAAGCTTACAATAGACTGTAGCTGAAGTGGATTCATTTTCGGATTTCCACCATTATCAAACGTCACGAAAATTTCTATATTGTGAATAATTTCATTTCATTGGTTAAGATAAAAACTAATTTTTAAAATTTTATCCAATAATAAAAGACGTTTTAGGTATAGAGTCGTACCAATATAATTTAAAAACATTTCCAAAAATTTAAGAGAACAGGGTTTCAATTTTCCTTATAAAGCGGCACGAACTTACTGGGCAACCCAATATTTTTCTTCTCCTGTCATAACGCTTAAATATATTATAAAAGTTTGTCACGCCGAATATGACAGATACGTCATAACTAATATCAAATTTTGTCTTGTCACAATATATACAAGTTTGGCGCAGTATTCTAGTATGTTTGCCGTAATATGTAAGTTTACCGGTTCGAATCTCAGGCTACTTTTTTTTTTCATTTTATCAATCACGGGGTTATTTTTTCATAACCAGTAAAAATTTGGTAATGTAAAATTTTGCTCGACAATTTTTTTTTTATAATTTTCGCTGTCGGGTAGAAAGAAATTTAAATAACGTTAACAACAATTAGGTCAGACCATCGCGGGTGAAGTGAGTGGGCGGAGCGCGGATTGTCATTGCGGGTTTTATGAATGGTACGCGCGGAAACTATACGTACAAGTGTTATCTACATATGTGCGCGCGCCCACGCACACTGGAATTTGATGTAGTCACGACCAAAAATTTGATGTAGTTTGAATATTGACATTCAGTTTTTTTTCTTTCTTTCTTAAATATAATCAGTATCAGTAAAAGGTAGTGTTATTTTTACCGGTACAAGTTTAACAAACATGAGTAATAAACAAATTACATGCCACTAGCATCGCTTTATCTCCTTCATTTTTGTTTGAAATAGAAAAGTACTTTAACGGTTAAACTCATTAGTCCAAAGCAATATCAAAAAGTACCTAATAACTACGGCGATAAAGTTGAATTACATGTGCTTCGATATTAAAATTAAAAAGTTTAAATATATAAAAAAATAGTGGCTTGGGATTTGAACCGCCGACCTTACGTACCAACGGCGGCGAACGGTAAGGCTACGAGACCAAACTAGCATATATGATGACAAACTTAAAATTGATGTTGGTTTTATCTACCTAATATCTGTCATCCGCGTCGAACACTTTTAGTAAATTTTGAAAAATGGTTTGATGCAAAGTGTCAAATGAATATAACAGAAGTAGTTTATTCCAAATTGAATCACAAATATATAGAGATAGAGTTCAATTTTGTCAAATGTACCGATATTTTTGCGCACCTTGACTGCTTCGTTACTTATGACGCTGTGGCTGCTACGATATTTATGAGCATCTTGCATGTACTCATATATTTGACGCTGTGTATGTACCGATGTTTTTGAGCAGGGTGAATGTATCTATTATTTTGAGGACTTTTGTTGTACCGATATAATTGATTACTTTTGATGTACCTATATATTTGCATATCTTGTCTGTGACGATCTATATGACGCTGACTGTACGTTCATACATACATAGCTGTTTATAACGAACGGTATGGTACTAGGTTATAAAACCATGTAAGAAGATATCGGTAAGATAAGCTAGGGTAGTTGCGTGGCTAGGCACTATGACCTTGGATGGCTGAAAGTTTTTGCTGTCTTTATTACTTCATTCTACTTTGATCGACTACGGCTACAGAAAAAAGTAGGTGTTGATTTTTAAACGGCCAAGTTTTTCGCTTTACGTCGTCGATTATTTTTTATAGTCTTTCATTTAAACTTAATTATAGGAAGTATTCCTTAAAAATGTTAATTTTTGCCCAGTAACTTATTTAAATTTATTTTTTAAGATACTATTCGAGTATATTTTTTAACTTTAAGTTAATTAGACAATGCTTCTATACCACCGTATTATGTAGAAGTTAATACCCTGCTTTTAAAGTTAGGTGTATGCTGTCCCATGTTAGAAAAAAAAGCAATAGATGCTACTTGCATTAATAGGATGTTTTTACATTTATAAATTGTCGTCTACTAAAAAGACGTAAGTTGAAATTTAAAGTCAAACTTAATTTAACTACAAATCGTACACGAGTCCTGTCTGTTAAATGTTTAAAAATATCCCATTATCATTATATTCATAATATTTGCTACTGTGGTAATAAAATAGATTCACCGACCGAACTAACATTTAAGTAATAGCGTACCTGTAGTTTGGTATTCAAAATACAAGATAAAGAAAAGTAAATTGTTTTCGCAATACAATGCATATAGTGTGAAGACGCTATGGTTATTGTTGCAGCGCACGCGATGCCGGGGATCTACTCGTATCTACATATTGCCGTTCATTGGTAATTTTATGGCGCCAGTAATCGTTTTATTCAACACGTAACGCATGTTTTTTTTACTTAACACATTCCAGTATTATGAAAATCAACAGCTGATAAAAGGATACAAATAAAATTTTGTGCCTGTGCTTATGAAAGTATTCGTAGGTTCTCATGAGGACAGCTTTAACTGAAGAAAATTCGAACCATACCCCCTTTGTAGATTCCCCGAACCATCTTTTCGTCATTCCAATGTTTTGCATTAAAATAAAAAATGGTTTTTAAATAAAATCTCATTTAAATCAGATGCACATTAACATTAAGGTTTTAATCATGCTCAAAACGTAATTTACCTGACATTAATATCAACGGGCTGTTCATCGCCGAGAGCGCGACAAAGTCGTGGTATCAGACCAGGGTTGGACTCTGTTCCCATCATGGTATACGTCTTTCCAGTTGCGCTCTGACCATAAGCAAGCACGCACGCAGACAAACCTTGTGACATACTCGCCAACACTCCTTCTCCGATAGATTCAAATATCTTACAAATAAAAAAAAATATTTCTTGTAACCTCTTTCTCTTTCTCCCAAAATGATTAAAAAGGTTTTTAAATCTCTAGTTATTCATATCACATAAAACTGTACCTTTTCTTGAGTAGCATACGCATCATTTGTTTTGTGGCAGGAACTGTCGAAAGTAAAATCTGCGTAGTAAGGACGCACTCGCTCCCTGCTGTCGCCTGCGCCTGAAGTGTTTACCTGAGCAAAGTTGCAGCATCAAAATGTGTAGTGTGCTATCGACTGCTCAAAAAATAACAGGCACAATAATTAAACACTATCAAAATGATGCTTCCGTTTCTGTTTGTCATGTATTTTTTGTTGTATAACAAATAGTCTATAAATAAAGGAAAATAATCGAAATTATATATTTGGGAAAATAATATAAAATAATTTCACTTACTTTTATATTTGTTATTGTCACTGTGTTCACTCCGCTAACACACACAACCGCATCCTGATCTTTATCCGTTTTAAGTTCCCTGAAAAATGAGTAATATTAAAATTACAAACACAAATTTAAAACTCAATTAAATGTAAATAACCAACTAACTTCTCAGTAAACGGTCTGATTCTTATGGCTAATTTTACTTTTGCCATGTCAACAAAAAGGAAATAATTTTTAAATAATGTATTCGTTGATTTTAAAACAATCTTTTTCATACGAAACCGCGTTCAGAATGGGTAAGTTTATTTGTCAAAGTTACGATCTTCCTATGTTTGTCCCACGAAGTTATTTTAAACACAGCGGGAGGGGATTTCCTGCGCCTGTTCTATCTTAAAGTTAAAAATAAGTCTCTGTGATGTATAAATTTGGTAAAAATGTTACATAGATTTCATTGCGTAAAATGAAATATCTTATGAGTAGGTATCATCGAGATAACTTACATTCGGCAAGGATCATAATGATAACAATAACAATTTTGTCAAATCTTTTAGTATATTGAGGACCAACAACTAACAAAGAAACTAAATGCATGAAACTTAATTTTAAATATAAATGTAAGATGATAATTTTTGAGAGTAGCATAGAAAACTAGGACTAAGTTAGAATCTAAAATCTTGGTTTTATTCGAAGAGATAAAAGCAGGAAAAGATAAGATGTAAAAATATAACAAAAAGTTCCAAGAAATAAAATAAAATTTTCTGAACCTTACATAAATATTCATATTTTTTTGTTTATAGCCTATATTTGCAGATTGGCAGATTTGGTCTTTAGCATTTTTGACAATAACAATCAAAGAGTATATAAAATAACATGATAACAATTGACATTGACAGTTCACTTTTGTCTCTGTCCATTTTTTGTGTCTTATCTTCAAATACGAAAGCAAAGTTTCTTTAATATAAAAATACGTATTACTTGCTACATTACATTTGTCTGTGACGGTTTTCAGCAATTGTTTACTTCTACAGCCGCTATTTAATGAAGTGCCATTTACTTTAAGAATCGGTGTTAAAATTACAAAGGTATATATATATATTTTACATGTACTTGCACAAACTTATAATTTTTTTAACTTTTTGTAACTACACTACTAAATGATCATTTCTGTACTTTAATGTAAACTTTTCTTTTTATTATATAGCATAGGTCCAGAAATTTCTAGGGTGAATGCAAAAGTTATGACAACTTAATTAAATATAGTATAGTAAACATCTCAAACGTGACCTTTGCTTGTGTTTCTTTTTTGCTTTCGGTGAAGCTTGGAAGCTGCATATACATGACATTTTACTGACCTCAGTTAAAGTTATTAACCAGTTTTTCAAGAAATAAAACTAAATGTCTTGCTAATGTTCTATTAAAATTATTAAACTATAACAGCAAATAACAACTTTTTGTAAAAAAAAAAGTGATTATTCATTATATCATCATGTATTTTATGAATGTAAAAAGAATACGGTTGGACCTGGATAAATGAGAAATCTTTATAAGAGAGATTCATTGTCTGGTTCCAACAGAAAACCTACCAAACCTCTATAAGTAAGAAGAATATCACTGTATTCTTATTTCTTCAGGCATAAATCCTGTGAAGTTAAACTGAAGCCTTTGTGCAGATTTCTTTACATTAAAATACAGCACAAGAAAAATAATGAAAACTCTAAAGAACCAGATCTTCCATCTTGAAAACATTAACATGTCTAAAAATATCTTATTTTTGTACTTACAAATAAATTATTCTTTTCAACATTTATCATGCAATCTAACAATTATCTTGTTCAATCACATTCCCATTGTTACCTATTATTGTTATGTAAAAACTAATTCCTCAAAGAAAATAACATTTTTTATTTGAGCTAAACTTTTGTTATTCACTTATTAATGTTCTTAGAAGATGCTCGTCAGAAATTTATCACGGAGGCTGTGGAGTACAGTGCGATATGAAAAAAGGTTTCTTGCTTCGGATCCAGCAAAACCACAGCCTGAAACCAATGATGGAGTTGAACAAAATCAGGTAAATGTATAAACTAAAAATCAATGTTTGTTTCTTATGAGTTCCTAAGTTTTTATTTTTATATTTTAGGGCATGCTAAGACTTAATAAATTTTCAATGGTAAAAAAAAATTGTTTTAATTTTTTCTGTTTAGGCTGAAGCACTAGATAAAGATATATGTCTGTTAGTGGATGAGAAGGACAACTTTATCGGTACAGCAACAAAACGTGATTGTCACAAAGTGGCTGCTGACGGTAGTGTGTTATTACATCGTGCCTTCAGTGTCTTCCTATTCAATAAACGTGGAGACATGCTGTTACAAAGAAGAGCCAGTCAAAAGGTATTGTTACGTACTATATTTATATACAACTTTAGAAATTAATTAGGCATAGTGTTGCTAAATGTCTTATTTTTAGGTCACATATCCAGACTATTACACAAATGCGTGTTGCAGTCACCCGTTGTACATAGATGATAAGCCTGAGGAAATCATAACAGCAGCAAGGCGTAGGCTAAACTTTGAATTGGGAATTCCTCTAGATCAGGTATGAATTAAAAAGTACTATTGTTGATTTCAAAATTAACTTTCCTTCATGTATTTTGTTTATTAAAACAGATGGATCCAGAACTGTTTACATTCCTAACTCGGGTTCACTACCATGATCCGGGCGATGGCGTTTTTGGCGAGCATGAGATAGACCACATCCTCTTCTTCCAAAGTGACGTCAAGGTCAAACCCAACTCCAATGAAATATCCGAATATTGCTACGTGCCCAAGAATGAATTCAATGCGTGAGTTTGATTATCTCAATTTTAAGTTACAATTGACGGAGGAAAGTGCCGGAGGTCTAATTTTAGTTCTCTTTCGTAAATTGATTTGACAGAGGAAGGGAAAATTGTCTCTTTAGAGGAGGGGACGCACATAGAGAGTATATTTTCCCTTTCTATGTATCTCCTCCCTCGGGAAAGGTTATAGGGTAGGTATATCTATATAAGCAGTCGGTTCAGGTGAATTCAGGTGGCCGCCTATTGGGTTGCCACTACCTTTGGACATACGGCAGATTTATATTTTTTTGTATATGTTGAAGTTCGGTGGCGAACAATTTTCTCGTTACTTTTAGCCTTGTCATTTTATGGATTACCTTAAATTAGTACCTTTGTTAGTGTATTCATGACTTCCATGTTACAGATTAAATATCTTGTAATTTGTCTTACAAAACTATTTAATGGAGAACATATTTCATTGTGTCACGACCTCTAAGCAAGCGATAAAGAATTTGCATATTTGAATACACGCACAAAAATAGAACAAAAAATCATTGCATTTATTTCAACACTATAGTGTGATTGCATAGATAAAATCTCGTAACTACATAATCCACAAAAAACATATGGATTGCGTAAACACCTACGAGCGCCTTGTTACATAACCTAGATCTTACGTCTTAACCTAAAAAAACCTATGTTAGTCGTCATAGTCGTAGCATCAAATACATTGTAGTCCAAGTGAAAAGATTACTTGTAGCAATTTATTCTACAACTAGATATTTTATAATATTTGTAAAATTAGCAAGAAGTATTTGATGGCATCAATGTCTTGCAGATTTATTCCGACATTGGAAGGCCCATTGACTCCTTGGTTCAACATGATCCGCCGCCATCGCTTGAAGCTCTGGTGGGATAATCTGCATCGCCTCAAGGAACTCGCAGAACCTGACAAGATAAACAAGTTCCTAAACGAAAAGTAATTGTCAAAATTGCGGCAACATTTAGTTTAGAAAAATAAAATATTAATGTATCATTTGTAATGTTAAGGAGCTGGCATTTCTTAGGTTTTCCGGATAATTTATTTATGATTTCATTTATTCAATAAAATATTCACATTTTATTTCTATCTACCCTCATGTTTGTTACGTCTAATTTTTCAAGAGATATAAATTAAAGAAAACGGTGCTTGAAATTGTGTTTATTTTTTTTCAATTTATAATTTACATTCGACGTAAAATTAAACACATAAAAAACAGCCAGTCAAATGTCTCGCAAGGAAAATATTTTTTTAAATGTTTTCCTGTACTATAAAAATTCGTTGATTTAAATTCATTCGAAAATTGGTTTCAATAACTCATCAGAACTGTCGGTGGAGCTCAAGTATCTCCGTAACGCCGGCTGTGAGCTGCCAGTCACCCATTGCAGTGTTCGTGTCTGTTTCGGCTTCTTCTTTCTAAACGCCTTCCTTCTAGAATATACGGTCTGCTGAATCTTTGTATCAGTCGCTGAACGCAGAAGATACGCGTAGCAAGTTATTTGATTTCCACAATGCAAACCGTTTTTATACGCAGTGTGCAAATAACGTACCGCAATCACTTGTAGAATCTAGAAAAGTATTAGGTATCCTAGAAACTATAGAAATTGATCGATTATTATAAAAATGCTAGTTAAAAGATTTCATCGTTAATCAGTCTTTATTGAACGGTTTATTAACGAAAAAAATTCAATCAGTAGAGAGAGGAGTTTTACAAAACAATTTTTTATTTACGTTTATGTAATTACTAAAACGAACCATTGTTATAATGATCAAGGACATCACCGCGTTAAACCTCCACGACACAGACATCATCTCGTATATTAATTTCTCTTCGCAACCTTCCGACCATATGGTTAGTTGTTTCTGTAAGTTATTTACAAATCTAAAACATTGATTATATTGACGCAATCTTAAGTATATTCAACCGAGATAAGGTTTTTTTTTAACATAACGTATCTAAAATGTAACTTATGTAACATCTAATGTTCATGCGGACAAGAAAACTGTAGGTAAGTTATTTTGACGCGAAAAGTTCATAAACAAATTCTGATCAATAAGGATTCGACTTCCTAATAAGATATTATTTTAAAGTAACAGACCGACGCGTGGCTCCTGAAGGAGTCCTCAAGGTTACTCTTAAACTAAGTTTAAGCTAAGCGCCGTCTACGCCCAGTAAATCTGCATTAAATTCTTCTTCAAGGCAAACGGTGACTACTCAATCACAAAATATAGGATTAGGTTTTATTCATAGGATACTAAATAGAAGCATACGCGTGTTATAATCATCTTAGAGTTCAAGTTCATTACGTCACAAATATGATCCTAATTATTAAAATCCCTTTCTAATTACCTACAACTTGTACATATTTTTATTGCTTTGAATATATTTGTGAAAACAACAAGCGTCAACGAACCGCAGGGTCGTATTTATAAATAACTCCTCGATGTGAGACGCCGTGGTGTATGCAGGGAGACATTACGTCCTTGGAGCAGCAACTGTAGGGGACGTTGTCAGCAACGAATCTATTACTTGCCCTGTAAAGTATCCATAATTTTTACAAGTAATTGGCCATATATTGCCAACTAAATATGTCATACGCAGCAGATGCTGTACAAATGGGTCGACATGAAAATACGAGTACCACGACCTTCTTAAGTACAGACGTTTAGTAGATGATCTTTGTACTGTGCTAGTCTAATGGATTAGATACAGGCCAAATATAAGTATAATTTCCCCACCCTGTCCCTTTCTATAATGTAGCAAGAACATCGAGTAAAAAGAATGAAAGAAGTGTAATTAAAACTGGTTCGATAAGTTTCTAATCGCAATAATCAATAGTAATTGATATTTAAGCGAAAAATAACTTAGTTATTATTTTGTTATTAATAGTTTCACTAATTAATAACAGTAGGTGAAAAATGAAGACTACGATATGAGTTGTAATAGAGACGGGAGTTAAATTCAGATGAGTCAGAAAGTTGAGACAAAGCGCCGGTCGTGTACAAATCAGCTTTGAACAGGTTGAAAAGTTCAGGTCAAGTAAACTTGAACCGTTGAACTGGCTTAACAACTAAATAAGCAGCTCATCACGACGCATATATGTACATACTATAACTATGTAAGCGAGTTGCCTAGTGACACGCAAATCGTAACTGGAAACTCATATTAAACATCTCTTCATAATCAATAATCTTAACTCAATACAAGTACAAATTTTCCCTTACACAGCATTAGTAGCTACACTTTCTTCGGTGGTAAACCAAGGAATATAGAACCACTCCTGGTAGTCCACGCGACCACAGCAACGAAATCTTGTCTGAAGCCTATCTATTGCTACTTTCGAAGGCAAGTGACTTGCGTATCTTAACATAGCTTTAGTAATTCCACCTTTGATCTTAGCTACACAAAAAGAAAACATAAGATATTAAAAAAACTTTTATAACTTCTATTTTATACATTGTGCCACCATAACAAAAATGTTACCATTTGTATGTATATGATAGCGCTAATCATTCTTACCTCGTAATATAGTCGACTGTAAACCAGAATAAAACATTATGGCCAGAAAAATAAGAATCATAACAATCAAGGCCCAAATATAGTAAAATAAGCCATTGGTGACATTGTATTCCCTTTTCGGCAGTCCGGCTTTAAAAAGTTGATACAAGCCATATAGCTGAAACCAAGGCGCGAAAGCACTCAAAATCAGAGTCGCTTTCAAGACAAGGAAGTATAGCTAGCTACTGAATAAATATTATTATGGTGATGATGGAAATATATTTTAGAATTATCATTACCTCAATAACGACTGCTATAATAGATCCGCAGGCTATAATAACAGGAATCGCATTACCATCGGGCCAGCATATAAGATCCAAAAGGGTTCCTTCTTCACTTCGTATTCCTTCAGAAGTATTTACTAACCATATTAAATAAAAAATTACAATTGGCATGCAAGCCATCAGAAGCATTCTTACATTGTTAAAAGTCGCCCACGTTACATACATCGTTAAGTTTAAATATTAAGTACTATATGAGCCGTTTAATTTCTTAAATAATAATTTTATGATGACTTTTGACAAATACTTTGCTTTCGACAGGTTTCGGTAAAATTATTCCTTTTAATTTTGAAATAAAATGTACCAAAGCCAGGCAACACTGTAATGATTTGACAGTTATTGGTTTTTGACACTTTGATCTTTGACACTGTTATCAATTCCATTGTTTTTGCTTTTATCATTGTTGAGTCAATCGTATTGGCTATTTTGATAAATTTAACGCTAATAAGATGATGTATTTAGTAGACCTGAAGCTTTTATCAAAGTGTTATCAAATATCAGTGTACTAAATAATTATCTGTATTAAAAAAAAAAACACTGCATAAATTTAATTGGACCTAGAAGTCGGTGTAAAAAAAACTTTGTGTGAACTATTGTTAATATGAACGAAGAGACTTCCTTTAAGTTATGGGTGATAAAATTTTGCATCAAAATTATTTATCCAAAATTAAATCCATACATTTTCCTCGTTTACCTAGCAATTAAATCAAATTATTACTTTCGCTATTGTGCCTTTACACACAAAAGTATGAATAAATTTACAATTAGGACAATACCACATTATATACTAAAATTTATTTTTAAAGAACACCCAAATGAAGACATTTTAAATGTTAGTCTACATAAGTGTATATTTATTTCTCAAGCAAATTTTATTCAATTATGTGTTGAAAACATATTTTATAGAGACAATGGACTGTTATGGGTCACATTAAAACTAACTCCAGAAGAGAAAGAGCAGTATGAAGCAAAGAGTATAAGGGAAAACTCAACCATGCTTTTAAAATATAATCTAAATTTAAAAACTTCAGAAATTCACAATAAGCTATGGACAGATTGTAAAATAAATAACTGTGCAAATTATAGAGTAGTACCCATCACTTACTCACCATATATACATGGTAATACTGCTTTAGTTAGTGAGAATGAGTTTTTTAACATAATATCATGTTTGGGTATAAGCAATATTGATAATCTTGGAGTTTCTCTACATCCAATGCCTACATTTGAATGTTCTCCAAAAATAGCATCTGCTGCAGAAGTGTGCCTCATTGTGAATGATTTCGATCTATCAAATGACTTTGTTAAAGAGATCCTAAGCAATTATTTTGAAGAACCAAGATTAGTAAGCGAAAATGACTTAATCACTATAGAGTTGAGTCCATTGATAATGGCTAAATATCATTACAAATATCTAGATTTAGTTGAGACATTGGGAATGTTACATTTCAAATGTGTAAAGATTAGCAGCGACATAAACACAACAACAAATACCCAAAGTATGAAGACCATTGAAAATGTTGTAAAAGCTTTTTATATTGTAAAAGGAGTTACACAATTAACTTTGGGAGAAAACATACACTCAATGAAGCCAAAATCTAGATATTTTAAGCTACAGAATACTGATAATCATTTGAATTTGCTGCATTCATGTCCCACAGGCCTTAGATCAAAGTTTGACCAAATACAAGAGGCAGTATATCCATTTTTGACAGGAGAAATAAGTAATTTAATTTTTTGGAAATTAAAAAATGCATTAGTGAATGTCAAATTATAAGAACTAAACTGATGAAATGTAATATTAATTCACAGATGAATTGTCATCATCTCTATCCAGCCCCATAATTCCTATGTTCCTAGTAACTGGCTCTATTGGTTCTGGTCGACATTTACTGATTAAAACGTTAGCAAAATACAATGGTAAGTATATTTAAAAGCATAATTGTAACACATCGCAGAATTTGACAGATAGATATTCTAAAAAATAATTTTAATAAACTTATGTTTATAAAATAAATGATTTTCAGGAGTGAATTGTTTGCAAGCTGACTGCAATGCTTTACAGAGCTCAACAGCAAAGCAGACTGAGAGTAAAATTAATCAAACTATACAAAAAGCTAAAGCCGCTGCGCCCGCTATTGTACTACTTGATAATTTTGAGGTAACCTAGTATGCTTATTAAATTGCATACATTCCCAACAGACCACCAGTTAGTTATATGTTCATGAAGATAACATGCTATGCATGTAACTCATTGTTTATCAGTAATAGGGCCAATTGTTTAGATTAACTTAATTCTCATGTGAAATATTAGTAAGTAAGTCAGGGCCAATTATATATGGGATTTTTATTAGAATAATTTTTAATCTAATGAAAATCCCAAACATCATTTTAACTAATTAAATATATGTATTGATAATTCAATTTTATACTGTTTTTTGTATACTTGTGTATTACTTTTTTCTAGGTATTTGCAGTTGATCCAGAGAATAATGAGGACCATAGAGTAATAGAATATTTTATGAATTCAATAACTGATTTGTATGAAAACTATACAAAACATTCAATAATATTTGTAGCGATCACAGATAAGATTGATTTGAAACCAAATATAATGAGAATGTTTCTAGATAAATTTCACTTGCCGAGACTAAATGTTGAAAAACGATATGAAATGTTACAATGGTTTGCTGCAGTAATGCAACTTAAAATCAGTGAAAATGACGCACAGACTAAATCAACCCATAGTGTTAATATAGAAGAGTTGTCTGATTCAACTCTAAGCAAACATTCAAAAGAAATTCTACAACGAGTGGCTTCTAAAACTGAAACTTTTGTCTATGGTGATTTAGATACACTAGTACACTTTGCTCTCAGAGAATCATATATAAAACAACATAATCATAGTCAATTGGTGCAGGATCCTGATCTACAGGTTTTGAACGAAGAGGATTTTAATTCAGCATTGGGTAATTGGAATTCTATTGATAGTCAACTTTTGCCTTTTGTTTGGTTGGTGGAAATAGTCATATTTACTTTTTATGTTGGCAAATGATATCAGTTTGCGATTTTATTAATCGCCTGATTTTTACATTTAATTTCTATTTTTAGAACAAATCAGAAGCCTTCAAAGTCAGCATTTGGATGCACCGAAAATACCAAAAGTTTATTGGGACGATATAGGTGGTTTGGAGAAACTTAAAAAAGAACTTCTAAAAACTATAGAGTTCCCAATAAAATTTCCACATTTGTTTAAAAATTCTTCATTAAAACGATCAGGTACAATAAGCCGTTATTATTATAATATTCAATAAAAAAAATTACGTGACTAACTATTGCATCTTCGTTCTTAGGTATATTATTGTATGGTCCGCCTGGATGTGGCAAAACTCTTGTAGCTAAAGCGGTCAGTACCGAACTAAACGTCAGCTTCCTGAGTGTTAAAGGACCTGAGTTACTCAATATGTACATTGGACAATCTGAAGAGAATGTTAGAAAAGGTAAAAATATAATATTAATGTATTAAACCCTTTATCCACTAAACTGGGCGCGTCAGTTCTTTTTTTAGGTTATATTTTGAGTGTTAAATATGAAGTTTAAATAATTTATTTAAGTGTTTGAGTCTGCGCGTGCGTCATCGCCGTGTATAGTATTTTTGGATGAGTTGGATGCGCTAGCTCCGCGGCGAGGCGCAGCAGGCGACTCGGGCGGCGCCAGTGACAGGGTCGTCAGCCAGCTGCTCGCTGAACTGGATGGTGTCACCAATGGAGAAGGTAACACTGAACAGTTTCAACAGTTACTATTTTAAATACCTTATTTCTTGGCTAGTCTTTTAAAAGTGAAATAGGCACGAGAATTTTCCATTATTTATTTAAACAGATGCAGAAACATCGAGCTTCGTATTTATAATGGGTGCTACAAACCGTCCTGATCTATTGGAGCAATCGTTGCTGCGGCCCGGACGTTTGGATAAACTGATATACGTCGGCCCCTATTCCGGCACCCAGGAGAAGACCTCAGTGCTGACTGCCTTGTGTAGGAGGTAAGATATATTGAGTCACTGGAAATATAAAAAAAATTGTATCTGAATGTTTCTTCAGGTCTCTCATATTAATATTCTGTGACAGTTACAAGTTGCGTGGAGAAGTGAAGCTGTGCTCTGTGGCGGAGGCGCTGCCGGACCGCTGCACTGGCGCAGACCTCATGCAAGTGGTGAGCACCGCGCGTAGTGCCGCAGTGCGGGGTCTCGTTCATAAGATTAATACTGGTATGTGCTTAAATCCAACAGCAGAACATTTTCAGTTAGACTTTTTTTAACCCATCGGCCGCATATTTGAATTATTGTATTAATTTTTCAGGATTGGTCAAGGAAACCGATTTAAGCCCTGACTCTATAATTCTTGGGGTTTCCGAACTATGGCAGGGTGTGGAATCATTCCGTCCGTCGGTGACTGAAGAGGAACTGGCATATTATGAATCACTGCAATACCAGATGTAATATGAGTGGACCTATTCCATTCCCGGGTTGTTGGTTAAAAACCAGATGAATAATAAGTCTATTAAAAGACAAAACTGTGCATATTGTTTTATTTAATTAAACTTATCCTGCCCAGAATCTTAATAGGGAGAAAAACTGAAAGCTGCAAGTACGTGTAGATGGCGCCAGCGCTTAGCGCCGAATCGTTTATCTGTCAAAGTTTTATATACTCTGTGACATTCTAGCGATTTAAAAATGTTTCTTTACTGTACCGGAGTTTTAAAAAGAGTTCTAAAGCCAGAATACAGAACCAAAATCATTTTTAGGGTTTCGTATCTCAAAATAAAAATAACGGAACCCTTTTAGGATCACTTTCTAGTCCGTCCATCTGTCTGTCAAGTGTCTTTTTTGTAATAAATAATTTATGCACTATCTTTAACATCAATCATCGGTAGGTATATACAAAAATTCAAGAATATTAACGTAAACATTAACATCAGTTTTGTACTTGGACGTAACCGTAGTTTTATTATGGATTTTCCAGGAAAATAAAACACCGCCATTTATGATATTTTAAAAGATATTTATTCTATTATTTCACTCATTCCAAAGAAATATAATATGGATAATTTTTGAATGAATAATGGATTTTTGAATAGATAAAGGAAACATTTCCAATTTTTTCGTTATATTTTTGCGCTTGGCTAAATACATACATAGACACCATAGACACAAATTTTGAGCTTCTGAGAACAAGTTGTCATGCGTTATCTGTAGTTCCCTCTTTTCTTTCCGTTTTCAACATGGTGAGTACTAGCATCAGTGAATTTAATGCCTTTGTTTATTAAATATACATAAATCTAAGGAAATTATTCTGTCACCATATGTTCAATTACAAAGTTTTTGTTCGACTTAGTTGAAATTTATCAAAATTACTTCGATCACTGTGAAATTCGCGTATGCTTGTGTTTTACAACCTCGTGGCTACAAATCATCATGTCGCATTTTGATTTTATTTTAGCCGCCCAAGAAGGACGCGAAGTCTTCGGCCAAACAACCTCAAAAGACACAAAAGAAGAAGGAAGGTTCCGGTGGCGGTAAAGCCAAAAAGAAGGTTAGTATTATTTTATTCTTGAAAGTTAGGTTAGGTTCTTTAAATTAGCGAACAACTTATTTTTCTCCAACTTAATTGACAACATTTTTGCTTGCACTCTCACTTTACCCCAAATACCGCATGGATTACAATTTTATGGAATTGACAAAATATATTAAATTTTTCCATTTGTTATTTTCTCTCTGAACATATAAACTAATATGCCAAATGATTATAAAATCTACCTTGACATCCATGAAAGTTAAAATTAACTGATATATTGAGGCTGATGGCAAAATAAATATAAGATAAAAGTTGTTTACAAATTATTCATGTTATAACTTAACCTTACATGAAATTTGCAGAAGTGGTCCAAAGGAAAAGTCCGCGACAAGTTGAACAACCAGGTGTTGTTTGACAAGCCCACATATGAAAAGCTGTACAAGGAAGTACCTCAATACAAACTGATCACACCCGCAGTTGTCTCTGAAAGGTTGAAGGTCCGAGGCTCACTCGCCAGGAGGGCTTTGATTGAACTCAGAGAAAAGGGTATGTATAAATTCAGATTTAAGACATAATATATACTTTTTGTACAATTTCCTGCCTTATATCCATATTGTTGGAGAGCCTGTTGCACAATTACGAAAACTGTGATTTAGGGTTCAAAAATGAAAAGTCTCTTTATTTCCCTTAGTGTTATGGACATCTGTGATAATGAACACCCTTATTTTATGTTTAATGTTCATTCATCACAGATATTGCTTACAATCAAAAGCTAAATAAGTTTGCTCAATGCATGTAACAGTTATGATCCATCTAGGAAACTATAATGTCCTGTATATTGTAAGATGTTAGTTTTCATAGGAATGATGACCAAGGAAATTTGTTTCCATGTACTCTTTGATTGCTAGATATATTAGCTAGATTTTTTCTTACATTAATATATTTTAACTATTAGTTATGAATATGCACATTACTAAGTAAATGCATAGTGATTTAATTTTAGTAGGATGCTCTGAGGATATCAGGGAAGGCTTAAACCATAAGTAACCTGAATAAATGAAAATATTTGTTTACACCGTGCCATTACTTTGGCAATGCACTATACAATTAGTTGTACCTATGTAATATTTCTTATGTGATGATCAATTTATCTGGATAAACCGTGACAGTAAAAATACTGATATATTGAGTCTGATAATAATATTGACAGTATTTTAACAGTGCTTCGATAAGATTCAAATCATTCATAGTATTTTTCTTTTCTTTCCAGGTTTAATAAAGCAGGTTGTCCAACACCATGGACAAGTCATCTACACGCGCGTGACGAAGGGTGACGACCCTGTCGCTTAATGGATAAGTTTTAAAAAATAAAAGAAAAAAAACAAAACTATGGTTTCATTTAAGCCTTATTTATTGTACATTGCACAGTTAACAATTTTTAGACTAAAATTTATTTTTGGACAAACTAATCAAAACACTAACGAGCACACTTTTTATCATTGACCTCTATGACTGCAAATCTCGCCGATGGATATAGATGACGTATACGATCCTTAAAATTGTCCGAGTGCTCTTCATTAGCAGTTTCAACTACAGCATTAGCCTGGAGAAAAATCCTCCAATTACCAAGTATAAGAGAGTAAAATTTGAATTTACATACCAATTCTAGAACATCATCTGCCCCATGAAATAAATAGAGTAAATGTAAGAATTTACTCGAATTATTACTTTTAAATAATGATTTTCCAACAATGGATGGTACAATTGAGAAATTAAAGACATTGGGATTACTTTTAAATTGTTATAAATACTTACCCACGTAGTTCCAACGTCGCTCTGAACCCACATTTGTTCAGTTACGAGACTTTTGAGTACGGCGTGCTCATCCGATATAATTTTGGCGAGGTTTTCAAGGCCAGTCCTATTGTCGCCCATAGGCACGGCGAAGCGGAGCAGCCGGCCCCAGGCGCTTAGGCCACGGTGAATAGTTCGCGCTAACCGGCTCGCGTCTATGTTACCTCCAGTTATTACGCATACTGTGCTGTAAATAAGTAATCGATCGTTAGAATAAAAACTTTTCTTAACATGCTCATTTACATCTACGGCGCAATTCAATTAGCAAAGTTTTTAACATAACTGATGAACATTTTAATTTCAATAATGGTTAAGTTTGCATTTCTGAACTGTGTCCTATAGAGAAATGCCATCCCCTCTAAACATTGTTTTATAAATCTTAATGTGTTGGCTTAATTTCTACTTGCCTTATGCCAACCCTTCTTAAAAAGAATAAATCAAAATTAAATATTTTATATGATTGCAATCCCGTTCTCTTCGAAAAATAAAAAAGGAAGGATTATGAGTGTACCGCTTTCCGCGCAGCTCTGGTACAAGGCCTTGCATGATGGCAGCGAGCGCGCATGCACCCGCGCCATCCGCCACCAGCCGCTCGCGCTCCAACACCGTGATCATTGCACGAGCGATGTAAATCTCATCCACTTCTAGCTAATCGTCAATATCAGAAAATAATAATAAATAATCAAAGATTCCTCTATAGTCTTAGTAATAACGTGTTTAGCTCGTTTTACACGACCCCTCCGAGCGGCTCAGTGCCGACCCAAGTTAGGGCTGAATATGACTGCTTAACAACTGCGCCACCGATGCTTTTACTTTAGTTATTAAGAATTCCAATTGAAGAACGTCTGCGTGTTGACGATTTGCTGCAGGATGGATAAAAGTCACGAAGCCGTAATAGTTGAATTTAATAAAAAATAAACGAACACTATACCATTCTATCAAGACGTCCTTTAACAGTGGCGAATGCGTTCCTGCCGACACTAGAGGTGTTTAAACCTTCCGCCAGGTTGGAGACGACCGGCACAGCAATAGGATGGCCCGCCTGACACGCTTTCAACATCTTGGGAACCTTCGCGCATTCCGCACCCTATTTAATGAAAGATTCCTTTTTTTTTTTAAAGAATAAAGTAGTAATTTAATAACTAGTGATAATTAAAAAGGTTTTTCCACTCTCAAAACATTGGTACAAAAACATATTGGCCACATCTCTGTATAAATGTAAGATAACCTTAAATAATGAAAGATTAAAATTACGTAAACAAGACAGGAGCACTTGAGCTTGCTGCAGGCGACGAGGACAGAGGCGAGCAGGCCACCGCTGCCGACGGGAACAATGACTGCGTCCGCCTCCGGCAACTGCGTGATGATCTCCATGCCCACTGTGCCCAGGCCTGCCATCACCGCAGGCTCGTCTGGGCTACGACACGCATCATTTATATCGTTACGCCATTTAAAAAATACCCACCATCTTAAATTTCACTGACTTTAACCGCGACCACTCCGAAGGAATACGAGTTAAATAATAATAAACTATACAATATAACCATGTTAATAAGGCAAAAGCGTTATCCATTTATTTTACACCTAAACCTAACATAATTTGTGGGTAGCATTACGAAAACATAACAGCTGCAATTCTGAATTTCATATTGTATAACAGATAATATATCAATTATATAAATTATCAATACCTAAGCAGTAATTGTCCTGTTTCCATGTGCACTTTCTTTGCATAATTGGTGGCATCCTCGAGAGTTTCGCCGCAAATGACCACGTCCGCGTTCAACTCGGAGCATCGCTGCGCCAGCCCGGGCGGTGTCCGATCAGGAAGTACCACCGTTACCTTAATTATTACAATTAACTGCTTATTATCTGATTTCCAATATTAAAATCACATTATGATTATATTGGTTAAGAATATAAGAAAAGCTGATAAACATGGAGTTGTATACCATTATTAGACTTTTTTAAAATTCGGTGCTGCTTCGATATTTATTTTTGGAAGCTAAATAATACTATACTATATTTACCTGAATCCCTAAAGCTTCACCGTGATATGCGGCGCCGATAGCCAAATTTCCAATAGAAGGGACGATAACTCCAGAATTAGTAACTTCAGCGTGACGCGATACAAACAGATTTCTTATTCCACGTTCTGCACAACTATATAAACGAATTTGATATTAAATAACCATAATTATTTTTAAATGTAGCTTATAGGTTAGCTTACATAATTTACTATGTTACCTGCCAGTGTATTGTAAGTTTTCACATTTCAAATAAATTTCGTAATCCATACACTTGCTCATTTTAGCCTCCTGAAAAATCGTAATTTTAATCGAATATGAAGTTTAAAGCATACAATTAAGGGTTTAAAGCTTCAAATAGACTGCGTAACATGTAATATTTTGTAAACATACACATAGCGGGGTATGTATAATTCCATCTTCGATTCTTTCGGCAGCTTGTTTAATTTCCGCGAAATTTAAAACATGAACATTGTCGGCATCACACTAAAACATTTTTTATATTAGGTTACAATTAAAATTAAATATAGAAATATCCATAATATCTTGTTGTTTAATATCTAATTCCTGAGTTATAAAATAAGAAAAGAATTGAGACATAATGTAAAGATTATTTTACTTAATATGTATTTTATATGATTACCATTGTAATATTTTATGAATAATGTGACCTTAACTGTGAATTTTATTTCTTATTTATACATTTGTGTAATTCTGACAATAAATTTACAAAACACAAGATACTTCCATCAAATTATGCTTGTCAGAGGGACAAATTTGTCAAAGTCATCAAAGAAACAAAGAATAATTAGTGTGAATAATCAAGTTTTTAGAGGGTTTTTATGTCTAACAATGATTTTATTCAAGATGAGTCATCATTAGTAATTGTTCATACAAATTGGGGTAATATAGAAAATAAAAGATGTATTTAAATGTGGCTCTCAAATTCATAGACTTTATTTTTATTTTAATGAAATGTCATTTATCTTAAAAAAATTAATTAATTGCTAAAGCATCATTATGAGCTTCTTGTGCTAATTGTACTTGAAGATTTAGCAACTTGTTCTTTAATACTACTATTCCCATGAGAACAACATTTTCTGGTTTCAGAGCTCCAGACGATTCAACATTATAAAAGTATTTATTAGGTTTTGCTTCCCAATTGAATTCTGCTTCAAACTGATTCTCTTCCAATTCCGTGTGTTCACTCTTGGGCCATTCATCTGGTTTGGGGTACAAAGTGTGCCGCATCATATTGTCAGGATCATACTCAAAGGAAACCCCTGCTGTCGGATTCCATTTAGCATGCTCCTTTCCAAAACCTTTCTTAGCATAAGCTCTTAATTTCAGTTCTTGTCCCTTACGTAATTTAATAATAAGAATCTCATCGATTTCACCATAATCAGTCTGATCTTCGTCTCTATGCCGAGAAGTTACAGGAACAACTCTGGGATCACTAGATTTTAAATCAGCAGTTGTAACATGTCTAGTCTGATCATCTGTACATTTAACATCCAATGTGAACTCCACACTACATTCTGTACAAAAATCGGCACACATACAGTCTCTTGAATAGCGTATTTTGTCAACGACATCATCAGAAATGAGCGGTATGAGACCTATACGATGAGCGAGAAATTCGTCACTAAGAACGGTCGAATTTGCTTCTAACTGAATCCAGTCGATAGCCATCGTTGGAGTCTCCGCTATAAACACGCGTCGCATACTATTTGCCACACTAAGTTCGGTATCTTCAACAACAAACTTTACATTGTCATCCGTTAGCTCTGTTATATGAACGGAGGGTTGATTTGCGTATGGCATTTTCAACAGTTGTTAATTAGCCAAAGAATAATACATTAAGTTGATGAAGTCCAAATTTTCCCCAAAGACTCCAGCAAACACAAAATCTAAATTATTATAAAATTATAGCAGCGTCTCGTCTCGGGTGATTGTAAACTTTGACAATTGACATTTAAATAAAGTGTTACCCTCCTCCAAATCGATATTTTACCACTCATGGAAATACAAGTTTGTTGAATTAAGTAGTATTTAAAGATATCGATTATAACTACTAACTTTTCTTTATAATAAGGATATTAAAAGAAAGTTATAATATTAATATTCTTGAGCCATTGTGTCTTCGAAAATTACTTTCTTCTAGATAGACAGATACTCGTTATTTTTGGAAGTCTCTTTAAAACCAATTCTAAACTGATTTAAAACATGTCAAATATATTTTCTTCTTTTTCTCAGACATATGGCATCCATTGCTGGTCAAAGGCCTCCCTCAAAGACTGCCCCGATGATCGCTCCTGTGCTGTCCACAACTAGAATTCTTCCGCAACCGAATATATTTTAATGACATTAAATTACAATAAATTTGAAATCCAATAAGTGTTGAGCTAGATAACAGATACGGCAGTTACCTAATGCGACAGTTATGTGTTCCTTTTTAATTAACTACGATAAGTACCAACGACTAGTTTACAATAAACAACGCAGCTACTATTCCTAATAAAAATAATAACAATAAATTAACTTTAGTAAGAAAATTATATTTTATAAACGTGCAAATTATTTAGTTCAAGACAATAAATAGACGCATTCTTTTAGTAATTCCAATTGGTTGATATTACAGTATACCGTATATTATATACAACCGTTCACCAGTTTCTCTTTATGTTATTTAATCTTTTACTTTCTTCAAAATTTATTGGCTGTATATGTACGTTTATGAACTTCTAGACATACTTAAAATATTTCTATATATAATATTTTTCGTCCGAGCCTTCATAAAAGCTAAGTAAAAGTAATCAAAACATTCAGTTCGGCCACAGACATTGATGTGATAGGTCAAACAAGATTATACGTAATAAATATATAAACCAAAAATGGAGACATACAGGAACCAGCCCGTAAGGAATACTAATTAGTAGTTATTATCTCGTGGAGTGAAAGCAACTTGTCTTGTTTTGTGTACTTAATGTTTATCTAAATGACCTCCCATACAGAAGTTTTGTTGATATCTTATAATCACCTATTAACCCTGTGTTTTATTAAATAACGTACATACATGTTCGTTTTGCCCTCAGTGTTAAGTAAGACGCTGCGTGTAGCCGTTGTTAGGGTTTATTTCAAATGATGCAGTAACTATAGACATGGTGTTTCAGACGATCGAGTTTGATCCTATGTGCGATAAAGAGAATCCTCATAAGATCTCTTTCGAGGATGTCTCCGCTGCAGCATTTAGGATACAGAGTGGGATTGTAAAAACGCCCTGCGTGGTAATTTTTATTTGGCTTATTTTGAATAGTTATAATTTCGACATAAACTTATCATTTTATTTTGTTTTTTTTTTCAGAAATCTCACATGTCTTCCATCTATGGTATGGAAATATATCTCAAAAATGATTTCTTGCAGCATACGGGAAGGTAAAATATTTATTTAAATAGTAAATGCAACCAAAAAATTGTATATTAAATTAAAACATAAAAATAAATATTTTCTATATAATCGATCTATAAATAACACATACTTATAGAAATTAAATGCGAAATTCAGAACAATTTTTACCTTTAAAAATTACTTAACCACTTCCGGGTGCAGGATGTTTTGAACAGATAAATAATCAATATTTGTTTATAAAATTGATTTTTTTAATAAATATACAGATATGGAATAAAAAACAAATGCGCCATATAACTTCCTGGTGTGATTTCCGAGTGTGACTTTTTTGTCGTCTTTTAGTTTCAAAGAGCGCGGTGCTCGTAACGCATTACTCCTGCTATCAAAGGAGGCAAAGGAACGCGGCGTCATATCCGCATCGCTGGGCAATCATTCGCAGGTGAGATAACAAATAGATTTTAATTGATTATACAGGACGAGTAAATTCTCGATCATTTAATTGTCCATAAGATGTCACCCGCGACTTCGTTAGCGCTCAATTAAAAAAAAATAGTTCAAGTTACACCCGCACACATTAACTACCTTGTAGTAAATGTACCTCCAACATCGGTCCAGCTATTTCGGATATTACCCGGAACAAACAATAATACTTAATTAAATAAAAAAAACTTACAACCGTACCTTAAACTCAAACTTAACATTACGACAATCCTGTCCAATCAATTATCCAATTGGTAAGAATGAGAAGTCTAGAAAATTGTCTTTATAATATCTGCCGTTGGAAATTAATAAATATATGTTTTAGGGTCTAAGTTACCACGCCAATCTTCTGCAAGTCCCCACCACGGTGGTAATGCCAAATGTGGCTCCCATCATGAAAATCGAGAAATGTCGTTCCTACGGCGCCAATGTTATTATCTACGGCAACGACATGAAGGAGGCAAAATACCACGCAATGACACTGGCGAAGGAGAGAGGACTCACGTATATT
Source organism: Papilio xuthus (assembly GCF_000836235.2). Taxonomy (NCBI): domain Eukaryota; kingdom Metazoa; phylum Arthropoda; class Insecta; order Lepidoptera; family Papilionidae; genus Papilio; species Papilio xuthus. The sequence goes on from NW_013531688.1 coordinate 2,756,608, forward strand.
AATGGGTGAGCTTCAATAATTAAGTTACACGGTAATCATTAACTGCATGTAATATTTGCATAGTAGTTCAATAGCCGCAGTTGTCCAACAAAAGAGCTGGACCAACCCGCATACTTGAATTATAAGTAGGCACTTTGAGGATATTGTACCACGTTACTGCACAATGTGCATTGATACTGGAAACACTAGAGTTGAGGATGGATTGTTACGGACAGAGATCGCATCACATTTACATTTTGGGTTCCACTTCTATGTTTTTGTTCGATACTTGGTACCACTTAGGGTGGGAAACTTATTTAATTTTTTGATCGTACATACACATATTATGCAATTCGAAAGAGTTGTAGAAGAATATCACCAATATGTTAATTTGTTGCCAGCTATGACCACCCGCATATAATGTCGGGTCAGGGCACGGTGGGACTGGAGATCATAGAACAGGTGCCCGAGGTAGGCGCTGTACTGGTGCCAGTTGGCGGCGGTGGGCTAATGGCCGGGGTCGCCACTGCCATAAAACATTTGAAGCCGCACGTTCTTATTTATGTAAGTTTTATAATCAAAAGCAGAATTATGCTCTTGTTCTGGGGTTGGTGAACCTATAGTCCCCGGTTCATGACCATTCAGGAATTCGGCTAAACTGGAATCTATTAGCGACGGAATACAATGTCATAAAACTCAAGGAAAGTATTTTGTCATCTTTTGCTTATGCTATTTCACTTACAAATCCGAAAATAATCGCCTGAAACATTTGTGCACATTTACTTATAAAATTGCTTAGTGAATTTAAATTTTTGCTAATATCGAACACTGGTTAAACTAATAATATTACTGGATATAGAACAAGTTTAATTTAATCTTATTTTAGGGTTAAGAGGATAAACGTTTCACCCCAGACCAACTTTGACGCATCATTTAAAACTAAAAAAAAATCTTATTCTATATTAAAAATATTCTTATCTATTTTATTATGTTTAAAAGCTGCTCAAATCCAGTTTTAACCAGTGAATCGACTTCAGTAATCGTTTCATCATTCTGTCGGCCGATCGAAGAGCAATTCTGAACACGAGTAGAAACGTCGCAGTAGACCATAATGAACATTAGGAAGCAACACATGTGACATTTGACCCTTTATCTTTCATTAAAGATGTCAAACCGATCTATTTAGTCCTATTCATAGTATAATGGTGTAGTTATGCAAACAAATAACAAACTGTTATCTACTTGGCCACAACGAATGAACGGGCTTTAGGGATTACTGTTATGAAGTTGTATAATTTCATTGTTAGATGAACACTAAGACAGTGTCCTGTCTGTTCATTAACAGGTTTCCATTTTGCTGTAAACCAAGTACTACCAACATCTGAAACCACAATCATATTAGCCATGTTAACATTATGTTAATATTAAAAAAAAAGAAATAAGAAACAAAACAATGATGACTACAAACAATTGCCTACTTTAAGGTAGGAAAGGGATGAGGACTAGAATTTGGTTAGAACCGGCTTTAACCGGTATTTTATTTATTTAAGGGTGTAGAAACTGAGAAATGTCCGAGCATGAAGATGGCAATGAGACAAGACGAGCCGGTGAGTGTGGACATTCGCTCGACGCTCGCTGACGGCCTCGCCGTACCGACCGTCGGGTACAATGCGTACCGCACCGCTAAGCCGTTGATAGACAAGTTGGTAAGCAGAGTAGAAATAAATACATGCATTTGCAAATTAAATTGGGATGTTTGCAACATCCAACATGAAAGCACATAGAGTTAAACTGAAATTGAAAAATAAAATCCGAGAATGTCTCTTTTGTAGTTTGCTCTTCGTTAACTAATGTTATTAAAAGAGTTTTCAACAATTTTTACTTTTAATACAAGATAACAGTGAATGAAGACTGGATAGCGCGCGCAATTCTCCGGCTGGTGGAGCAAGAGAAGTACGTGGTGGAGGGCGGCGGCGCAGTCGGCGTGGCCGCCATCATGGCCGGCCTTGTGCCAGAACTTGCTAATAAAAAGTATTTTTTTGTTTTTTTATAATATTTTATACATATAATATGCTAGTAACGGTACCGCTATGTTATCTACTTGCCTGCATACAACACGAAATTTTAAAAATTCATAAATATATTTCAAACTAGGCTGCACGGACTAAATGCGTTTGGGGTACAATTAGTAAAAGGAATAAAGAAAGGAAATTGGAAACGTAATTTATTAAAACGCAACAAAACCAGTTCTTGCGTACTGACATTAATTAAATCTTTGAGTAACCTGTGTTCATGTTCCCTTCATGAATGATGAAACACTAGTATTTAATGTCATGAATGTCCTTGTGGAAATACTGCGTTAGATTTTTGTACTTTTTCGTTGTTGCTTAAATGACTAATGTAAGCTTGATACTTTCTTCTCAACTCTAATCTATACAAGCCCTTGACGTAACAACTGGTAGCAGAATAAATTTAGTACTTTTATGTTATGTTATTTGGGTTAATTTAATATAGTGTTTTTTCAGAGTTGTATGTATTTTATCTGGCGGGAATATTGATACGACGATTCTGGGTCGTTGTTTGGAGCGAGGTCTGGCTGCTGAGAAGAGGTTGGTGAAGTTCAAAGTGACGGTGAGCGACCGGCCCGGCGGTATTGCGGAACTATGCAAGCTTATCGCGTCTATTGGCGTCTCCATAAAAGACATCATGCAAGAACGCGCTTGGGTCTTCGGTGATATATTTAGTGTTCGGGTTAGTATTGAATATACGTTATGCATTCGACATTTTCTTTCTGTTTTGTCTATACATAAATTTTGAAGCAGAAAAACAATTATTTTCACATTTTTATTAATAAATCTGGTTATATTACAGGTAAAAGTTGTATGCGAGACTCGAGGTCCGGATCACTTGGAGGAGCTGCGCACTGTCATCGCTAATACATACCGAGAGTGGAACTTCTCACGGGAATGCGACTTTGATGAATATCCGCGGACAAATAGCAATGATTCTTTAGACAATATTTCACATTAATATGTCCAGTCTACGACTTGCCTTGCGAGTCCACTCGACCTATTACTAATTGAGTGGCTCATTGACTTACACAAGACTCTAGCTCAGACAAAAAGGGATCGTCCATTAATCATGTGAAGCTCGATATAGGTGGAGAGGGATTCCGAAAAAAATCACAAATTATTACGAGGAGGGGTCTGCTGACGTAAATTTAATGTTTTAATTAACAATATTTTGAATATGTATATGTTTATATTGTGTATTATATTTATATATATATACAATATGTTTTTGATTCTACAGGCAAAGGAATGTTTTAGAACTGACCTGATAAAGATACTTTGTAGAACGTATTTACACTTTTTATTGTCAATGTATTCATGATTAATAAATAAACATATACAACAGTAAATAATGTTTTTATCGCTGGTTTATGTAGATGCTCTACAATTCGGTGTAGACTAACCTAGCAGACTTGATTCTACCAATGCTGAAATTGATTTCAGCCTATCCTAGCTATAAAGGAAAAATTAAGGTCAACATTTCCCTTTCAATTTCTGAATTTGAATTTTTTCAAAAGTATGAAAATCTTTTTTCTTCTTTTATTTTAGAATATTTTATCAGCCATGACAAGTGTTTTTCTGTTCATAGAACTTATCCACTGGAATAAGATTAATAGCATCTTTTATTCAAACGACGATATCAATCTTACCCTAGTTCTAATTTAAATATATTTCTGTCCCCTCCCTTATAATAAAAGTTATCTTATTCAAAATTATAAATGCCAGTGACAAATAGTGTCACATTCTTTGTAACGTCACTCGTCACTTAAATCAAAAAACATGATTTTTTCTTAGAATTCAATATTATTTTATTTTCATTTATTATGATAAATTCTTTGTGATAAAAAAGCAGCAATATGGATGTAAATGTAAGGAATTAATAATTTGTTTTACCTATTATATTTTATTAGCAATTTTATAAATATTCTCGCGTACAGTGCCCCAGTTTTCAGGTTATCGTGAATTCGTGTACTCCTCGCCTAACCGGCAACGCACTGCATTGCGATCGCTGCCACCCCGACGGCGCCGATTGAGCGGGATAAAGATATAAATTTGCTAACAAAACGTGAGATCCTTCCCAGTTGCACAGGTAGACGGCGCGCGGTCTCTCACCATCAACCCGACCGCCGAGGAGTGGACGAATGCACGTTGACCTTTTTTTTTCTTTAATACTCCATAAATGTATTTATACCATGCATTTTTGTAACTCGTGCAAGCTATAGGTTTAAATTCTTTATTATTAAAGGACCCAGAATTTGACCCGTATTGTGATCCAGCCAATCCACGCAAGATCAAATATGATGACGTGTTAGCGGCTTCGCGTCGGTGTGTGGGATGCGTTGTAAAAACACCGTGTGTGGTACGAACTATTCGAGTACTTTTGTTGCTATTAACTTTTTAGTATACCTTTCCGAAGGCCTATAGGAAATCTGTTTTGATCCAAACATTTTGAAAACACGACTAAGATAAAAACTAACTCGAATAAAAAATTTAAAAGGGCATTGATGAGGATTCTGCTAACATTATGTGATAAAAAGTTGCGCATACGAACGCTCTTAAATCGATATTATTTCTAAATCGAGAATTTCTTTTTTTATTCCTTCCCTTCCTTTTTTATTTTAGAAAGGTCATATGTCTGAAACACTCGGGATGGAGTTGTATTTCAAGCAGGAATTCCTACAGTACACGGGCAGGTAATCAATCCGAAAAAACATGATAACTTAAATATGTACATGTGTAATAAGTATTGACCACTCTTTTAGTTTTAAGGAGCGTGGAGTGTGCAACACGTTGTTGCTCCTCTCTGACGATCAGAAAAGGAATGGAGTGATTACAGCCAGCACTGGTAACCACGGGATGGCATTAAGTTATCATGCAGCCCGGCTCGGCATACCGTGTGTGGTCGTAATGCCGCAGCGCACGCCGCTTACCAAGATCTCTAAATGTACGAGTTTCGGTGTCAAACCTTTGCTGCACGGCTCATCTATTGCTGATGCTAAACTGTACGCCATGACGATGAGTAAAGAGAAAAAAATGGTATACGTCAACGGGTATGTGAACAAGACAATTAGTAAAATAACTCACAGTCAGTATTTTTACAACTATGTGCTGTCAAAAATGTTCAAAATCTTTGAAAGCATAATCTCCTTATGGATACTAAAAGCCGCGTGCTGTGCATTTAAAAACATTTTATGAAAAAAGTTTTCATTAACCACGCAGTTGCTAACTCAACTGAATCTACCCCTGAACCTTTCATATAGTTACCTTACTCTCAACTTTACATATATTTACTGTTTTGTTTTAATAGATATGATCACCCTAACGTGGTTGAAGGTCAAGGAACAACGGGTTTAGAGATCATGGAGCAAGTGCCTGATGCAGACGCTATAGTAGTCCCGGTGGGCGGCGGTAGCCTCATCTGTGGTGTCGGAGTGTGCGCCAAGTACATCAAGCCCAGCATCGAAATCTATGTCAGTCTAACTTGGAAATATACTAACATATTTTGTGTAGATGTGTTACCTCTTGAAAGGCCCTAAGTTATATTGATTTGAAAATATAATGAAAGCAGATTTTATGCAAGATGTTATATGAAAGCCGTGAACTTATTTACGTGTATATCACCCTGGGATTTTATGGACTGATGTTATTTTTCCGTTCAAAAGCCTCTGGTATAATTATTTTGATATTTTCAGGGCGTAGAAACCGATAAAACATGCAGTATGGTTGAATCATTTCGTAAAAATGAACGGGTATTCTTTCCGATAGACACAACTATAGCCGATGGACTGGGGGTTAATAAAGTCGGAGTCAACACATTTTTCACCCTAAAAGGAATAGTCGATAAAATGGTATACTCATAATCATTGAACATTTTTTGGATATTGGGACTAATTGTAAAATTTCGAAATAAAATGTTTTCAAAATTTTGCTAAAACAGGTTGTAGTTAAAGAGGACTGGGTGGCCCGGGCGGTGATGCACATCGTGGAACAGGAGAGGTTCGTGGTTGAGGGTGCCGGGGCGACCGGTGTCGCCGCTTTAATGGCTGGCCTCTTCCCCAACCTAAAAGGGAAGAAGTATGTTAATAAAATTATCGGACGGCTCGTGTTATTAGAAGATCTATTTCCTTATTGATACTAAAATGGTTAACTTTACACAGAGTGGTGTGCATTCTGACCGGGGGCAACATTGATACGACTATATTAGCGCGAGCGCTGGAGCGCGGCATGGCGGCGGAGGGTCGGCTGGTGAAGTTCAAGGTGACGGTGAGCGACCGGCCTGGTGGTATGGCCGAGCTGTGCAACCTCATGGCCACTTGCGGTGTCACGCTGCGTGACTGCATCCCTGAGCGTGCCTGGGTTAAAGGAGACGTCTACAGCGTGGAGGTACTTCTAGATTATATCTTTTAGTAGGTAAAATGACACATATGACTTAGAAGTTATCGAAACTATAAATTTTGTTGTTATACTTATCCATAATCACGTATGCTATCCTTAATCACCGTTTAGGTGTTGGCGTTGTTATAAATTGCTATTAACTATGTATATTGCTGGTATGATAAAATTATTTTGTTATATAGCTGAAAATAATTGCTGAAACACGTGGTTGGGATCACACAAAAGAACTGATGGAAATGGTTAAGAAATCTTACAAGGAATGCTTCTTCCAAGAGATCGGCGGAAGCTCAGAGAAACCTATCGTTCGCCGCGGCCCATGCCTGGCGCCTAACCCTATCTGCATGCAGAAATAGAACAATACCTTATTACTACTCCATATCGATACATGTTAAAAAATTCAAATAAATAAAGGCAGTGACTGAACTCGTGCGATGTTTTTTACTTACAATAAGCCTCTTTGTGAAGCGGTTTAGAAATATATATGGAAAATTCTTCTGGAGCCCCTTTTTAAATAACCCCTATCAAATATCGTAGAGGCGTTTGTCAAAATATGTAGATTAAAAAAGTCTCAGATACGTCAGATGCAAAATTTCTGTCATATTTTGTCAAATTTCTTGGTTATCCCGTCAGATTAAAATAAATTATTTTGTTATTAATTACATTACATTAGAAAAGTAATAATGTCAAAAATTCTAAATATATCACCATCTCCTATAATTCAGACGGAATCTCTGGGCATGTCGCCTGGTGCACTTGCTAAACGGGTTTTCATTAAACGTTTATATCAATGGTGCCCGGTAAGTTTACTACAGAGTAGTTACCCGTGACTTCGTCCGCGCGGAACTACAAAAATATATAGCCTATCTTTTTTCAGACACAAAACATAGAATTCGATCCATGGTGTGATAAAGAATATCCAAAAACAATTACATATGATGATATTCTTGATGCTAAATCTAATATCAAACGAGAATTTTCATATTCGCCGTTAGTGGTAAGAAATATCTAATTTCATACAATTTTATCACTGGTAAAGTTCTTTCTTTGTATAGTATAAGGTGGCAACCGAACAAACGGCCAGCTAAATTCGCCAAAATAACGAAGTATCCCGTGGACACCCACATTTGCAGATGCATAGAGAGTGTATTTCCCCTTGCACTTCACTCCTCTCTACTGTATGGTCGTGGTATTTCACCGGTAGTGCTGGTGGGGATTTTGTTGGCTGTACCGCTTTTAAATGTTATTTACCCTTTGTTAAATATATCATGTGATATTTAATCGCTATTGGAACAAAACTAAATGTTATAAGACTTTTTATTTTCAAGGTCTCAAAAAATAACCATCGTTTTCCAGTTGAGGTATACTACAAAATGGAAACTTTTCATCGTACTGGGAGGTAAAATATCATGATCATGATTATTAGAACAATTATTTCTTTGATATTTATAATTTATAGATATTAAATACATTCGTTTATGATTTTATTAACCGATCAGTTTTAAAGAACGCTGTGCTTATTACGCATTAAGTAAACTAAGTCCGGAACAAAAGAAGCTCGGTGTTATTTCAGCGTCTCTTGGAAACTGGGCTATGGTAAATATCTTTTATAAATGTACATAATATGTACCTTGCATAGTTGATTAGGAGGATTCTAACTAGCCACCTGATCGATGCCCGTATCCTCACCTATTGGAATGCTTCTTTTATTTCACAGGCTCTGGCATACTGGGGTCAAAACTTAGAAATCCCCGTGACCGTGGTGTTACCAGTGACGTCATCGTTACGTAGCCAACAATTCTGCATTGATTATGACGCAGAAGTGGTTGTTCACGGAAACGATTTGACTGAAGCAAAGAGAAAAGCTTGCGCTATTCTAGTAAACTCCAAACTTAGTTACATTAATGGGTATGCCAGAACAATAACGTAAATAAAACGTACAATAAAAAGAAAAATACCAATATATAAAAGCATCCTTCTTCCGAACGGACTCTTATCAATATCTGATTTCTTTGATAGCTACTATGCCTCACACATGGATAAACTTTCTATTTATTACAAAACTGTTGTACTCTCTCTCTCTCTCTTTATGAATACTATGGTTTAACTCGATTTGATTAGTCCTTATATATTTAATTTATTACTTATAAAACAATATACATAACGATCTAGGTTCGATCATCCACTCGTCATATCTGCAGCGGGAACTATTGGTGATGAAATACTGGAACAGTTGCCAGATGTTCACGCCGTACTAGTACCAGTGGGAGGAGGCAGCTTGATCGCCGGTATCGCCACTGCTATCAAACAAATCAGACCTGGAGTGCTTGTCTACGTAATTCTAGATCTGGTTTAATTTTTTAGGCGTACAAAAAGCAATTTGTCCAGAATTTGATGACAGCTGAAAAAAAAATTGCCCATATTACGTAAAAGAAACTTTTTTTTACTTTTGTAAAGTTATTATACGTAACAGTAGAATTAAATCTTCCATACCTTAATTATCATACAAATAAAACTATTAATTTAATCGTAATTATTATTTAATCTTTTTTTAATAACAGTTTTTAGTAAATTACTATCGGCGGGTACACGAGAAAACTTAGAAAAAATGTTTTCGTTTTATGCGTAAATGTCAGAACCAAATAAATTAGTTAAACACGTACATCTACATATACACACTGTCACAGGGTATACAATCAAACAAATGTCCCAGTTTCAAGAGAGCGTTAGAAAAGGGCACGCCTTGCCAAACGAAGGTGGAACTCGGCATGGCAACGTCATTGCAAGTTCCAACAGTTGGATACAACGCTTTTCAAACAGCGAGAAACCTCATCAACGATGTGGTAGTGATATTTTTCCCTATAATTATAAAACAATAATAAGACTTTGTAGGAAAAAGATTTCCTTTTTAACATAGTCGTTGGGTGGGAGCTTCTCCTATTTCCCACGCAGTATTAAAAATATACTTTAACACTTTTTTATGTTTGTCGATTATTAAATGTTTTATATATTTGGTTGATTACAAATTCCAGGTGTTAATTGATGACAATTGGATATCGAAAGCAGTATTTCATCTCATTGATCGAGAAAAAATTGTTGTGGAAGGCGCAGCCGCGATAACACTTGCAGCAATTATGTGTGTACCAAAAGCATTGCGAGAACTTAGGGAGAAAAAGTAAGTTCTAAACAACATTCAAACTAATGACACATTTACCGACTCGCCTTGCGAAGTCTAGAAGAACTAATACTAACATATAAAAGTAACATTCCAATCCTTTTCTTTAATTTAATTTCAAAATGTGTATTAGTCAAATCTACATACAGTCTCATTCCTTGCAGAGTTGTTTGCATTCTAAGCGGTGGTAATTTGGAGCCAATGCTCTTCAAATGCATTGAAAGGGCCAAGGCTTTTGACGGTCGATTACTCACTATTAACGTACGTTATACTTTTTATCCTTTTCTTACAAAAACACGAGCGATTATTATTTTATTTATTTAGTTATTGATTAAATGCATAACCCTTTATTACAGGCAACATTTCCTAAAGAAGATTTGCAAACCCTTACGAAGATTTGTAATTTTTTAACACATTTGGAATGTAACATATTGCGGCATGATTTTGACCAGCCATGGCTTTCAGACAGTTATCCTAATGACTTGAATGTAAGATAAACCTTTTTAATCTCACAACAACTAAGAGAACATAAAATTCAACTATAATTGCGCTATTTTAAGAACATATAAATGTTTGGACAACTTTACACGAGAAGATTTGGTCTTTTTGATGATTATATTTATTTTTTTATAATATTTTATTTGCAGGTAACAATAATTTGTGAAACGCGTGATAAAGACCACACGAAAACAGTGAAAAGGTTGTTTAATAAATTCTTTTCGGATATTTGCGAAGTTCAAGAAGAGAGCTTCTGTAATTCAGATATGTGTAAATGCTTCTCTTGTAAAAATAAATAAGCAGTGATATACTTGAGATGTACTAATGTCGTTTTATTGCTTTTTCACCTAGTTAAAGATTGTCTGCCATCAAAAAAAAAGAAAGATGTAGGATCATATTGAGAAGAATATTTCATTGTGCAGCACTAAATAGCGTAGATAAAAAAAGAAAAATATCTACAGAGGTAGTGTAGATACGCAATTTTTTTTTTGTTTTCATTTGTCAAAAATCTGTCTTTTTGTAATTTTCCTCGTTGACATCTTTCAAAACATCGTCATCCCTTATTCTGCAATGTGTAAATAAATAAAAATTCAAAGTGATTTATACAATACCCGGGATATTCAGCAAAATAACTTACTAATCACAATGTCGTCACGCCGATACGTTAGTTAAATTCGTGCATAAATCTCATATTAAGGCTAATTGACGTAACGTAAAGCGTGAAAAATTTACACGATTATTTAATTCGTTTGCAGGAGGATTATGATCAGTTTTGTGATCCAGAGAATCCAAAGAAAATAAATTTCGAAGACATAGTCGAGGCATGCGAAGCCAGTAGGCCGTTCATGCCTATTACACCATGTTACGTTAGTTCTGATTTATACAATACAAATAATCCTATGAAAAATGATCTACTTATTATATTCCCCTCCTTTATCGATTAGATCTCTATAAGCGGCAGTCACATCACTATTATTTTGACGAATTTAGGTGGCTGCTTGCTCGATAAATTGCTTAAAATTCTTTTGTTTCCACAGCTTTCACAAACACGAAATGATTTTGGGATCAATTTTTATTACAAGCTCGAAACGGTTCATAGAACGGGAAGGTAAGTAAACAGTGGGAATTTAATATGGTGGGTAACAAAAACAGATGTTATATTGCAATATGTAGGCAATATTATTGTTAATATTCTCAGACCTATTGACAATAATTTTTGCAATATGATAATTAAAAAATTGTAATAATCGGTCACTTCATTCCCCACCACTGACATTGTTCTGTGCTAGAATAATTTAAGGTTACCCTCGTATTAACAAAGTTATAAATTTCAGTTTCAAGGAAAGGGGTGCACTGAATGCATTACAAAAATTGCCTCGGGATAAGAAAAAGATTGGCGTTGTATTGGCTTCGCTGGGTAACCAAGCAATTGGACTGTGCCACTGCGCGCGCTTACTGGGCATACCTGTGGTGGTCGTGATGCCAGACAACGTACCGCTCATAAAGCTACAGCTATGCAAAAATTTAGGCGCCAAAGTGATAGTGGAGGGCAATGACTTACAGGAGGCACAAAAACATGCGCGCTTTATTGCACGAGATAAGGGACTTTCATATATTAATGGGTAGGAAATTATTACGATTAGTTATATAATACCTCAAAGCATACTACCAAAATGCTCCGTTTTAAAATCGTTAAATGATCTAAAAAAAAAAAGTACCTTAGTGTGGATTTAGTTAGAGAAATCTAAAATAAACGACTTTGTGACGACGAATTAAATGGCTTGTAATGCTGCAGTTAGGCTTCTAATAATTGGAATATAAGATAATTATTAGAGTAACGTATCTGTGTATGTTACAGTCGCGACCACCCAGACGTACTGACGGGATACGGGGGCGTGGCGCTGGAGATCATGGAGCAGGTGCCGAACGTGGACGCCGTTCTGGTGCCAGTGGGCACGGGCGGCCTCATCGCCGCCGTTGCCACTGTCATCAAACACATCAAGCCCAGCTGCCTAGTTTATGTCAGTAACTGGAAAATATTTCAAATACACATTAGGCAAAAATATACGAAAAAAACAAACCAAAAGACACGGAGTTATAAACCCACCGTTATCATTTATTCTCTGGACTGTAGAGTAACAAAAATTAGGTGTTATCTTTGAAATAACCATCTACGTAGAAAAACATTTCGCTCCAAAAACTTGACAAACATACTGTTGATGTAAAACTTGTCGCCTTTTCTCTTTTAGTAATCTTTCCATTTTTTTATAATACCACAGGGTGCTCAGTCAGAAGTGATCCCCACGTTCTTCGAGTCACTGGAAAAAGGTCAGCCTGTGACCAAACCAATGCAGCATTCTCTGGCGGACGGCATTGCGATGCCTTATGTCGGTGTCAACGCATTCTACAACGCACTGCCCCTCGTTGATAGAATGGTTAGATTAATTAAATTAACGACTTCTATTAAATATATTGGATATCCTATTTCTAAATAATTAATCTAATTTAACTTTTATAATTATTATTTAAAAACTCGGAAATAGCACTCAAGGTTAAGTTCATAACTTTTGATTTAAAACTTAAATTTAAAATTACAGATATTGCTAAAAGAGGACTGGATCGCTCGTTCTATTTTGTATGTTGTAGAAAAAGAGCGTTTTGTGATCGAAGGTGCTGCCGCATGTGCTGTAGCCCCAATACTAAACAGCCTTGTCCCAGAACTGAAGACTAAAACGTATTTAATTTTACTATTTTAACTAAATTATATTTCAGCTCAATAGTGTACCACTATCGATATTAATCATAATAAAAAAAAGTCTACAAAACAGTTTATATATTTGAGATTGTTGCTATTGTTAAGACTGAACTCAGATTATTTTTATACCCGTAGTTTGACATTGAAATTATTATTTTAATATTAAATTATATAAATAATTCATTATCGCACGGCCAGGCTGATATACAAAAAATATGATGTATAAATTGTGCTCATTTTACAATGAAGAATACAATGGAATTTACCGAATAAAATACGTACATTTTTCACATATGTTGTATGTATCAATAAGTGGGTTCCAAGCTTAGGGAACATACCCATACTACGTGACCTATATTTTAGTTTTCTCTAAGTTTTTTTAAGACTACATGCATACTTAAATTACCCAACTCCTGTGACTGACCGTAGTATTTAAAGACTCCGCCCCCCCCCCTCCTAAACGGGTCACGTAGTTCGGGTACGCTCCCTTAACTTCAGATATTTGATATTTTGAAATAGGCTCTTAATAGCTTTATTAAATGAACTAATAATTTGTTTTATCCAGTGTGGTGTGTATCTTGAGCGGGGGCAACATTGACGCAACTTTGTTGAACCGTTCCTTAGAGAGAGGACTCGCATCTTTGGGCCGAATGATCAAATTTAAGGTATAATGGCTAGTTCCAATCATGTCAACGACGAACTAATGTTAAAAGTCTAAATATCTGGCAAAGATGCCATGGTAAGCAAAAGCGCATTTTGGGCGCCATAGGAACCTGCCTAAAGTAAAAATAATCGTCTTTTTGCTTCGTCTACAATTAAAAAAAATCGCTGAAGTATAGGCCATAGAGCTAATTGTTATTGCACTTCAGTTGAATCTAATTCGCTAACGCTTACCACAGCTACTGCTTTTCAAGTCAAGGTCGAAAACATAATTTTTATTCTCATCAAGCTAGCGCTGTATTAACCTCGACACCGTTTAAATTGTTAGACAATAAGACATTGTCCCGAAAACTATTTCGTTTCGGGTATTTATTGTTGCGCCGATCGATTGTTTCCCGCCAAAAAATTATTTATTTATTTTTATTTCTCTATATACTAAATATTAAAAAATAAAATGTATTATTTTGCTTCAACAGGTCGGAATTAGAGCTGATTCGGCTGCAATGGCTGAACTCCATAAACTCCTCTCAGAAGGCGGATACAATGTAATACGTCAATTTATGGATCACATTTGGGTTGAAGATGAAATACACTATGTTGAGGTAAGATTTTGTGAACATAAAATTGAACCTTAATCGTATATGTATAAGAATGAATACTGCTTGGTAAGTCATTTTTTGTGTTTTTTCAAATTAGAGGAAAAAATTCTATTCTTTTTTAATAAAAATATAAGCAGATTTTTGTTAATTTACTAATATTTCTAGTACCAAATAAGGTCTATGCTTTGCTATATTCTATGCTATTGATCTGTATCTTTATTTGCAAGATAAAACTATTAATAAATGGAAAATTACATAAATTCAAAATATTTATTTCACAGGTCAAAATTGTCTGCCAATCAAGAGATCTGCAGCATGCCATACAGCTTAAAAGAATGATTGAAAAAGCTTACCCAAAAACTGCTATTTTTGAAACTGAACCCCTCAATGACAAACACATGTGTCCATGTTACTTAAAGAAATAACATTTTTACTATTATTTCCTATCCTACATTCACGAAACAATAGATTATTTTCAAATATTTTATTTTGTCATTCACATACACTTATCTTAAAACTAAACAAAATATTTATACATGACAACTTCAAAAAAATCACTTTATAAACTAATAAAAGTAACATCACAATATCGACTTTATGCTTGTTTTTTTTACCTTTAGTTAATAAGTTTTTCCATAAAGGTAGCCATCCTTATGTCTCTCTTGCTAAGGCCATTCACATCATGGGAAGACAGTGTCACCTAATAAAAAAAACGGGACTGATATTTAATATGTCAATACTAATATATAAGGAAGGAAAACTTTAATAGTGTAAATATATCATCCAACATTTATTCCAGTCAGATATATTTGAATTCTATTATTTTATTTATAAATTACATGAAAAAAAATTAATTGTCATTAATAAATGTTAAGATTGTTTTTAAATATCAATGGACACTTAGATGAATATTTAAAAAAAAAAAATGTAAATACCTGAACTTTGTTGTATACATTAAACCATTCCGGATGGTGGTCCATTTTTTCAGCTAACAATGCTACTCTTGACATAAAACCAAATGCTTCATTGAAGTCCTTGAACTTAAATTCTTTTTCAATTGCATCACGATTGCTTTGGACCTTCCACCCTGATTGAATTAAAGGCTGTAGGAGCCCATTGCGCTCTTCAGAATTAAGTTTATCAGCCTAAAAAATATAACATGTCTATTTTTTATATCATGGAATAAACATTCGAACAAAATAAATAAAAGCTATGAAGCACTTAAAAGGAAATTAAAATATTTTGAAACAAGTGTCCAGGCACTGTTATAATAACCTACGCAGTTAATAGGAATTTAAAAAATATTCTTGGTAAAATCATATGGAATCATGGTGACAAAACAACGTTAAAAAAATAATATCTACTTACCATTTTCCTCTTAGGCGCACTGGTAAAACCGGCTCGTACTGTGATCGTTACAGACTGTGTGTCATTGATTTGTGTTCGCGCAATTCGACTCAAGGCAGTGGGGTGAAAGTGTATCGCTATCGAACGACCCGTATTGTACAAAGTTTTGCTCCATGACATGTTTCAGATACAACTTAAATAATTATAATTGCGTTTATCACTTATTAACTTTATACAAATATAAAATAACAACAATTATGACATCCAAATTCCCACAAATTGAAAACTTTTGACATTTGAAATTAGTTTCAAATAGTAAACAAAGACATTTTATCTTTTTTGGTAGATAATTCAAAAAAATAGTTTAAAATAATTAAGATTTCAATTTCTCATATTTTAATAAACTAAATGTAAAAACAAAGTATTTGCAAAATAAAATATCAGGCGCTATTTTCTAAACATGAAGGTGGCACTACCTACTCTTAGATTCTTTTCTTCTTTAATTTCTTGACAGTGTCATTGCCATTTTAATTTGAATTTGATTTCAGTAAACAAATATGCAAAAGTACATATAAAGTAAAAAATAAGTGACTAACAAATATTATATGGATCAAGTATAATAGGGTACATATATCTCAACGAAAGTAAATGTTTGAACGAAAATGAAATCAGTATTTATATGTATTTTTCATCATTCCGTTTGAAATTTTACTACAATTAAATTTGTTATTTAAAACTTAAGGTGTACATGTCAAGCTTTTAGCGGCATTCAGCAAATTTCAAGTCCAAATGGATACCTTGCAAAGCTTTCTTCCTCCTAATATGTTTGAAAAAATCGAAAAGGCGGGAATAGGAACACTTAAGTTACTCACACTCTCAGTTTTAGATTTAAAGAAAGTTACAAACTTAACAGCAGATGATATTGCCTATTTAAAAGATGCCATTTCTAATTACTATAAACCACCTTGTATTACATGTGATAAGTTAATTGAACTTCCAAAATTTAAGAAAATATCAACTGGTTGTAACAATATTGATAATCTATTATTTGGTGGTTTTGCTGCTGGTACTATAACAGAACTATATGGTGAAAGTGGATCTGGTAAAACTCAAATAGGATTAACAACAGCAGCAAATAGTTGGCCCAATAAAAGTGTATATATCTGCACTGAAGACATATTTCCTGTAAAGAGATTAAAACAAATTACAGATTCTTTTTCAATTGTTAATGACCATTGTAAACTTATATTTGTGGAACATCTCACTGAGCCACATGAACTGTTTTCTTGCATTAAAGTCAGATTACCAAAGCTTCTGGAACAAAATGAACTGTCTGCACTTATAATTGATTCTATTGCTGCACCTTTTAGATGTGAGGGTACAAATTATATGAAGCGAGCTGAAGATTTAAGAGAGATAGCGGTTATGTTACTAGCTTTAGCTCAAAAATATAACTTTGCTGTTATTTGCATAAACCAAGTGACAGCATCATTTGAAGGAAGTTTGAATGTTTTACCATCTCTTGGATTGGCTTGGTCTAACTTGGTGACATATAGACTATGGTTGCAGAAACAATCAGAAGACATAAGCAATGCTATTTTGCTACAAAAAGGTATTCAAAGTAACAACACTGTCAGAGAGCTCCGTGTAGTCTTTGCACCAGATTTACACAATGCATCCACTGAATTTATAATAACATCAGAAGGATTAAGAAGTATATAATAACTTTTAAGTTACTATTACTATTTCCATGTATATTATAAAAGATGAGAAATGCTTTCATAAATGAAACATCTGAGACATAAGGTAACTTTTCAATAATAAAACATCATAAATAACCAATTATCATTCTTTTATAGATAAGTTATAATGTAAATAAAGTTATTCACTTGTATCCAACTTAATTTTTTTTCGGCATGAACTTGAAAAGTTTTCAAACAAGAATAAATTAGTTCAATCTTAATAAGAAGTTGTCTCTAATCGTAGCTTAAGTGAACGTCTAATGTGAAGCGCTATTTTATTGATACAAAATGAAGTGACGGTATTAGAAATGATATCAAAGTATTAAACACCAAAAATGTTCTGATGGCTATCCTAATAAAAGATTTTAAAAAACCGCCTTGCATTTGTCAAAAAAATGACACCGACATTCAAAAACTTCAGGCTGTCATTTACAGTGTAAAGTGAGGTTATGATAATGTACAGAACACATCAGTGTTGAAATTATTTAAATTAAACAGTGCTTTTGCCTCTTGAAGTCTTGATATATTTAACATTCGATTTTCACATGCAGACTTTAAAAAAAATATGATTTTAGCTAATTTATAGTAATGAATACATTGTATTCGAGAACGTTTAACATATTGAAGTTAGTCCAAGTAGCGGTAATTATTTTATTTACAATTATTTTACATGTTTATTAAAATTGGTCATGACGGCAGGTTTTATTTTGCAGAATTATAGTCCAGCTAAAATATTACGAACAAAAAGGTACCGTTCAAAAACTGACATGGAATTAAAATGTAGAGAAAATCCCGTTGTAACTCAACTCGATACACCTGAATTTAAAAGTTTATTCACAGATGAAGTTCTAGATCTGAAAAAATTGTTTGAAAAATACCAGTATGAACTTCGAATAGCTGGTGGTGCAGTAAGGTAAATAATTTTTTTATTTATAAATTACCCTTATATATATTTCCTTATAAAAATTTATTTCAAAACTCTGATTAAAAATCTCAAAATTTCTTGTTAATATTTCAGAGACTTGTTAATGGGAATAACACCAAAGGATCTTGATTTTGCTACCACAGCAACTCCAGAAGAGCTGAAGACTATGTTTGATAAAGAAAATATACGAATGATTAACATGAGCGGTGAGAAGCATGGCACTATCACTCCAAGGATCAATGACAAAGAAAACTTTGAAATAACCACATTACGAATAGACATGATAACAGATGGTAGACATGCAGAAGTTGAGTTTACCAAAGATTGGAAACTAGATGCTAATAGGAGAGATCTTACCATAAATTCAATGTTTCTAGGTAATTCTTCTACTATTTACATAATTATATCTATTAATATTAAAACAAGGTTTTCTTCAATTTGTAATAAACTTACTCAACTTAAGCTTTTCTTTAAGGTTTTGATGGAAGTGTTTATGATTACTTCTTTGGTTATGATGATCTAAAAAAGAGAAGAGTTGCGTTTGTTGGTGATGCTGACGTAAGAATCAAAGAAGACTATCTCAGAATTATGAGATATTTTAGATTTTATGGACGGATAGCAGAAACGCCAGATAATCATGATAACAAAACACTTGACATCATCAAGAAGAATGTAATGGGCTTGGAAAATATCTCTGGGGAAAGAATATGGATGGAGCTTAAGAAAACTTTACAAGGCAATTTTGCTGGTGACTTATTAAAAACAATGTTGAATGTTGGTATCGGCAAATACATTGGTGAGTATTGTTTATTGCATAAAATTATTTGCCCTGAGAATTTAACAAACTGTTATACCTAGTTCACATTATTCCAATGCAATGATACATTAGTGCCCAAAATCGGCACTGACATAATAAACACTATTTGGCATCAGTGAGCTAAAACTGTCCAAACATGCTAGTGCTTTTGTCCTACTGTACTGGCATGATGTAAACCAGGCATTAATAGAATAAACAACACAGCCTACTTTCTCCATTCAATGAGCTATTTAGATTTTTGATGTACCAAGGAAAATTCAGGTTTATAAAATTTCTCAATTTTTACCATGCAGAATTTTATGTTACTTAGTATTAAAATTAAATGCTATTTATCAGGTATTCCAGATCCAAACATAGATGAATTAAATAAAGTTCTAAATAGAAGTAAGCATTTGGGTCTGCATCCAATGAGTTACTTGGCTGCACTCCTTAACAATATAGATGCAGTCACTGTACTCCACAACCGCCTCAAGTTCTCTGGCTATGACAGAGATATGGCATATTTCATTGTTGAACATAGAGGAGATAAAGATCATTCAAGAAGGTTATTGTAAGTTTTAAATTGATTTTCTTTTTTTTATCTATTCTTTCTTTTACTTGCTTGGTGGTATGTGGTCTTAGATAATATTGTTTTATACCTTATTTTTGTTCTGCAAGTTTCTTTTTCTGATGGTATTTTCAATAGCACTATCCTTTTATTTACAGACCATATGAAAAATTAGTTTTGCATTCTAAAATGAAACAAAAAGATGCCATAGACTATACTAAAGAGGTGTTAAAATACAGAGGAGATGAAGATCTTTTGGAATTATTTAATAAATGGGAAGTACCAAGGTTCCCGATTAATGGCAAAATCCTCAAAGATAACGGAGTGCCCCCGGGTAAAATGTATGGACCTATTATAAACAAATTAAAGGACATTTGGATTGATAATGAATACAAACAAACACCTGATGATTTAGCAAAATTAATACCAAGTTTAATAGGTGAGTTTGAGAATAAAACAAGAATGAAATAAAACATGTTTTTTATTTTTCACATATTTAGGAATATTTAAAGTGTAAAATCCATAGTAAACATTAAATATTTATGAGATTTTTTTAAATAAGATCTATAGACAATCCTTTACTTACGGAGAAATCTGTGCCTTCTGAACAATATAGTATGAGTATTAGTAAACATTTACACTTACCTAAATAGATAAGCGAACATACATATTACTAAAGAGATAAATACAGTATTCACAATTTAAAAGTTAATTTTCATGTGTCTCAAGAGTTTCATATGCAACACAAACCTCATCTGAATGCATATCAAAACATCTCATGCAAAATGTACTCACACATCCTTTGCATCTTACCAAAGCTTTGGTAGAACATATTGTACACTTTGGAGGCCTTTTTCGGAAAGCTTCTAATTTATCACCCAAGCCCTCTTGTAACTGAAATATTAAACAATCTATTAATTTCAAAATTAATGTTAATCACTCTTATTGATATATAATGAGTTTTGATACTGTAGGAAGACAATCCAAGCTATCATTAAATTTCAAAAGTTTTTATAATCAAAATTCCTACAACATTGACCTTACCTGTTTAATAGCATCTCTTAGGATTTCATCTGTTGATTTTGTCTCTTTCTTAATATTTTTTGTGTCATATAAATGAGGGTGTGTAATCTTGAGATCGAGAATTGAACTCCTCTCCATTTCTATGTCTTCATCATTAAAGTCATCATCAGACTCTTCTGACAAGTCCTCATCATCTTCTGATTTCTACAAAACAAACATTACAATATTTTTTTTATATCTGATAAACTAGCACTTGACCAATCCCAGGTGGATTGAACACCATCACTTAACAGTCATGTGATTAAAAAATGGTACAAGCCAATTTAGTATGTGCCTGTTCACTGTATTCTTGAAGGCCCCCAAACCATACTTGAATGAGAACACTGATGCAGACAAATTGATAAGTTCCTATTTATTTGCATACATTCATATATTTACATTTCTCCATCTATGTATATGTATGTAGTTTACCTCTGAGTTAGATTCATTTTCAGAACTACACTGATTTATTCTTTGATGATAATTAGAAGTGCTTGGTGAGTTTTCATCTGCTGCATTTCCATTCTTATTAGAAACATTGGAGCTTTTTACATTCTGTCTTTTTTTGTTTTTATTGTCTGGTTGTGTTTTAGTGTCGTTATTATTTTCGCAAGATTTAGACTCAGATTCTTTTTTCCTACGGTGAATTTTCCTGAAATAATTAATAAATATAAATTCATGTTAAATTAATTTTTTATTTAAATTAAATGATTAAAAATGAGTAATTTACTAATAAAATGAATGTCATAATTTTTTATATTTCAAGTATAGATTTAATATGTATTTTAACATAACTTGCCTGTAATAATCAGGAGGTGGTATCAAATGCACTTCACCCGATGAATTATATTTTGAACATTTAACACAAACCTGAAAATAATAAACCAGCATGTTAAAGGAAAATTAAAGTACATTATTTTATAACTTCACTTACCTTTTTTTCTGCGTTTAATTGTTTTACAAAGATTTTATTATTCAAACATCTATCACAATAACTAAAGCCGCAACTCGGACAGCGTTTCTGGAAAATTATCATGTAGAAGAAAATTAAAAAATAAACAAAAATACATTTTAATTAATTTATTAATTACTTACTTCTCGCAGAAATAGACGAAATGGTCCATAACAATAATTACAAGACATTTCTTCGTATCTTTTAAGCAAAGTTAACTTAATATTCTTTATTGAGTAAGAGAGAAAGTGTTCAAGTTATCGATCGAACAGTATTGCCACAAATAAAACTGAAAGTTCCTGATTTAGAAAAATTTGTAGCTTGTTGCATTTAAATATGACTTTAAAACCCGTAAAACATTTTTCGTGAAAATTATTCGAATTTACGATATTTATTATTTTGCTCCTTTCCAAAAATATATCCTTTTCAACCCCAATTGCGATTTACTGGGAGTAGTTTATATATCTTCAGCAAAACGAGAAAAAGTAATATTTTAAGGGTATTCCTCCTAACCAACCGTATATAAATACCATGTTTATCTTGTTTTGCCACTCTTCTTTTTTTTAGGGTGGCAATACTCTTTTAACCTTGATAAGCATTTCGATTTCCGCTTCCAAGCTTGACAATCCGGAGCAATCCGGAGGGAATCTTAAAACGGCTAGTGTGCTTTTGCCATGAAAACATAAAATAAATTTACCAGTACATCTAATCTCAACGTCAAGACAAAATAAAACAAAAATTGGTTTATGTTATTTGTAATATATAGAATAGCATGATTTTTACATTAATATTAAATTGCATTATATTTATTTGTATTTAACATATTAAAAATAAAAGTATAAATAAGCGAGATCGGTACATTTACAATAAGCGCTTTTATACATAGTATAACAGGATTAAATACAATGTAAGCTTTAAATATTATAACAAGTTACGGTATACAAAGTGTAGTCTATTTTGGTGCATTATAAATTTCATATTCATTACAATCTTCATCTTTATGTTCAATGAAACATCTTATACAGAACAAGTATTTGCATCCCTTACAACGAACTTTGGCATCCTCATTGCATATTTCACAAAATGGCAACTCGTCATTTAAATCTGGAGAAATCCCTTCTGTATCTTTGTTGCTTACATCCATTTGTATCTAAAATAAAAAAAAATCAAAGTATTTTAGTGTAGTTACCTTTTTTGAAAAAAAGTCAATAATTAACAACATTTTTTTAAATATTTATCTGTCATTTATTATAATTATAGTGGTATGGAGTATATTTGTGTAACCTTTTCAAGAATTTGCCTTAAGACAGTTTGTTCATCGTTATTATTTTTCAATTTTTGGACATCTTCATCTGTACTCGGTTGGGTTTTTTTTAAGTTATTTAACCTCTTCTCAAGATCATTGAGTTTCATTACAAAATCATCACAATACTGAGCTTCAATTTTTGATTCCTCTTCTAGTTCTTTCAAAAGATCATTAAGTTCTTCTTGCTCAGTTTTTATTGGCTGTAAAGTAAACAAATAAAACAAAACATAAAATGTGTTAACTTGTAAGCAGAGAAAATGATTCATCTGTTGAAAAGATCTCTTTCCAAATAAATGGCAATACAAAAACAACTACTTATATTAAATGTAAATATTTTTTTTATTCTTATTGGAATGTTATTGAATTCTCACAAAAATGATTTACCTTGCCTAAAATCTGGCTAGGTGCTGTTTGTTCATTATCTGGTATATTTCTTTTTAATGTTTGTTCAACTATGTCCGTATTTGTATTGGAACTTCTTAATTTCTGCAGTCTCATCTCAATTTCGGAAAGTTTATTTTCAAAATCTTTACTGTATTTTGTGTCAATTTTAGATTTCTCCTCCAGCTCCACCAGTAAATCATTAACTTCCTCTTGTTCACTTCTTTTCTTCTACAAGATTGGAGAAAAATTTGCTATTATTTGATTAAGTTTTACAGTAAAAAAAAACAATTAAAAATACTTTTTAGGACAATGTATATCAGAAATTTACTTTCAGTATACTATAAAGATAATTTTTTTTTAATAGTTAATATAAAATTTTTATACAATAATCATAATTATGTTTAAAATGTGTATATACCTTGACATTCAACACTGTAACAGACGAACCACCTGCTGTAGTCAAACTTGGGTGTAATTTAACATCATTAGAACTCACAGAGTCTTCCTTTAATTTCTGTAATCTTTCTGCTATATCCTTATTACTAACTTCAGTATTTGATGAAGCAGTTTGTTTTAATTTGTTTAATCTTTCTTTAATTTCTTCATCAATCCTATTGGTTTCAACATTATCATTTTGTTTAGAAGTACTTGTATTGTCTTTGGATAAAGCATTCCTGGCAAAATAATAGTGATTAAATTTAAGATGTTAATTTCATATTTTGCAAATGGAGTAACAGAAACAATAGACAGGAAATAGCAGATTCTTTTTAATTTTACCTGTTGTAAGCATCAGTAGGAATAACACGTGCCTTATCTGGTTTATTCATTGATAGACGTGAGCATTTAAGACAAACCTACAAAACAATTTAGTAAATAAGTAGTGATTTTAACATATTTATTATTATCATTGATTAATTGTTGGTACCTTCCTTTCTTCGTTCAATTTTTTTACAAACATTTTGTAGTTCAAACATTTTGAACAAAAGCTAAATCCACAATTTGGGCAACCTTTCTGTAAGATAAAAGTGTTTAATAATTTATTAGCCATCATTTATATTCATCTTAAAGTAATTACGTGAACAAATTCTTTTACTTACTTCTTGTCGAAATATAGAAAAGGCTTTAAAGCAAGAATTGCAAGCCATTTCTTTATTTTTAAAATGCAAAACAATAGATTAATTCTAAAATATTCAGGTAGACATCACACAAAAGATGTCAATGCTTGCAATTGTTGAAGAATATGACAAAGACTCTTTTTAAGTGGTTTAATTTTTTTTGATTGGATTTATAATATTTATGATTGTTGCTTTAATGTCATTTAAAAATTTTTGATTCTTACTGTCACTGTCATACATCGACTGACACAAAATCTCATTTTTAAGTGTCACTGTTTCTAAACACGCATCTTTTTATTATCTAGTCTAGAAATAAATCCTTTTTGAAAGAGAATTAAATTTTCTTTTAATTATTTATTAATCGTTCTTGCAAACATTTAGGTTGGTTGTCTACTTTCTGGCCAAACATTATTTTGCGATACTTTCAATATTACGGCAGTGTAAGGTAATGCAAGAACATAAGAGCAAGAGCATAAGGACTCCTTTTTAAAAGGTTTTTAGTTTTTATAAATAAGAAATTAAGAAATGTTTGTAATGAAACTCTCATTGAAATTTTAAATTATAATCATTACAGTTTAAGTAAAAATCATGGACCATTTGAACACATTTTATATATCGCATATTTGCTTTTTACACATTAAAAATTATGTAAATAAATCGACACTGAAAAATGTTACTACAAAGTAAAACATATTTTTTAATCAACGTTTATTGACATGCTATGATGTTATATTGCTAGCATTCACAGTATCCAATAATTATTGTTATTTTCCACCCATCAAACTGTTCATTCCGCTGGAGCCTTGCTGAAGTTGCCTCATAACATTATGCAGACCGGACATACCGCCCATTTGCTGCAGTATGCGGGGATCCATCATCTTTGCCATTTGTTGATTGAGCTTCGCCATTTGGGTTTGATTAACATTTTTCGCCATATCACCTCCTTTGAACAAACCCTTGATACCACCCATTTTCTTAACAACCGCTGCAAATTTAGTATACTGAGCAATCAAGTCTTTAACATCTCTTTCTGTAACACCTGCACCTTGCGCTACTCTTGTAATTCTGGTGGGTTGTTTGGAGAAAAGTTTTGCGCCATCACGATGGTCCAGTTCACCTTCATTCATGGAATCCATGATTGTCATGAGCCGTTTTAGTTTTGCCATAGATTCCTGTTCACTACCTTTAGACATAAGGTCTTGGGATAAACCTGGTATCATTCCCTGAAAAATACTTTTTGATTAAAATTTTATGACAA
The DNA here is from genome assembly GCF_000836235.2 of Papilio xuthus. Taxonomy (NCBI): domain Eukaryota; kingdom Metazoa; phylum Arthropoda; class Insecta; order Lepidoptera; family Papilionidae; genus Papilio; species Papilio xuthus. The sequence continues at coordinate 2,782,193 of NW_013531688.1, forward strand.
CTAAGATATTTTGGATAACAGTATACAATAATAAACATTACCATAATTTGTGAGAAGGGGCCCATTTTCATAATATTTTGGAATTGTTCGTACATAGCTCTTAAAGTGAATTGACCATGCTTCAGCTTTTCTAACAATTCATCATTATCATCCAGTTTAAGTTCATTGACTTTGTCCAAGAGGCCTTCAATATCTCCCATACCTAGCAATTTGTTAATGAATGGCTTTGTCTTGAATGGTTCCAAGTCATCAATGTGTTCACCAGTACCAATAAAGATGATTGGACTTTGTGTTGCTGCAACCCTGTGACACAAAGATGTGGATATAAGACATTCCAATTTTTACGGTATAATGGGGTACAAAAATTACAGTTAAAGAAGAGGTCACAAAAACTTGTATATACAAAGAAATTTAACAAGAAATCTTTAATAATACATACGCTGATAGTGCACCACCACCCTTGGCATGTCCATCCAGCTTGGTTATGATAACAGAACCAATGTCGACTTTGTCTTTGAAAGCCCTGGCTTGAGACTCACAAGCCTGTCCAATTGTGGCATCCATCACGAAAATTATGTTATCAGGTTTCTGCAGGTAATAATAAATAACAAATATTAAAAAAAGATGAAAAATATAGCTGTACTTTACAAGGAGAGTGTCATAGTGACATCTATTATTTTCTATGTTAATATAACTTACAATAGCATTTGCCACCGCCAACATCTCCTCGAACAAAGACTCCTCTTGTTTGTGACGACCACTAGTATCCACTATAATCATTTCAAAACCTTCTTTTTTGAACATTTCTACACCTGTTGAGGCTATTACTACAGGATCTACTTCTGTGTAACTAAAAAAAAATAATGAAAATTTTTAAAACTTGTAGTAAGAAAGATAGTTGTTGAATTGGGACATTCAGGGAAATTAAATGACAGAGACAGACCAAATTATGTCATTATTACGAACCTGCCATAGAAAGGTATCCTTGCCTTGGTACAATTCTGTTTCACTTGATCATAAGCACCTGCTCTGAATGTGTCGGCACAAACTAAACATGATTTCCAATTTTTCCTTAGATAATGATAAGCAAGTTTTGTACAAGTTGTGGTTTTACCAGACCCTTGAAGCCCTACAAACATGATAATATTGGGTTTCCCTTTCACTGGCTGATATGGCTTTACTCCAGGATCTACCAACTATAATAAAAAATATTGTATTAGTTTTTAGGTGAGTATTACATAAAGAAGTTAGTTAAGTACTAAAATAATAGTAAGTAGTTCTTATTCGTTTGGGGTTCTGATTACTGGAAATTCAAAACCATTGCTCTTTTCCCTTAACCTATAAGCATAAAATGATGGGTTGGTATTATTATTTAAAGTGTTTGATACTCACTTTTACAAGTTCTTTGAACACAGCTGATTGTATCATCCGCCGTTTGTTGAGCCCTCCAGCCATCTCATCGAAATCAATGACAGCACGAACATTTTCTCTAAGATTTTTTACCAAACGAATATTTACATCAGCTTCTAATAAGGCAGCACAAATCTGCTTTAGCATAGAATTTAAAACCTGAAACACATTATGAAAGTCATTAAACATATGTCAAATGTCTGCTTGTCACCAGTTTGTATTCACAAAATTTCTTATTACCTCTTCATTGATAATTGTAGCTCTGCTTAGGGACTGCAAAGCAGTTGTTATTTTACGACCTAAATCTGCTAAAACCATTTTGAATACTTAAATTAAGCACTTTTATAACAAATCTCTCCCCAGTTCCCTTTTCGTATCACAAATTCACAGCGTACAAAATAATTGGAATGATTTTTTCTCCATTTTAGTTTTTTACAAGAATCACTAATGAAATATTAAAGAAAAATTTAAAAATGATCAATTATAGTCTTAAAACAGTACATCAAAATGTTCGCAATGCACAAAATTATGTCTACAGTCAACTGGTCGACACGTTGAAGTGTCAAACTATTTGCGTTTCTTTGTAAGCAAATTAAACTAAGTATCGTTGAAATCATCCTTTTATTATTAATCATCATCACAACTCCATCTTAAAATTTGTTTTTTCTACTTTATTAAGTAGCAGTAGCACTATATTTATTTAATAATTCAATTCGTAAAGTTTTGTCATTTCTAAAAATCGGTAATATTTGACAACCAAATCGATTTTTTTAGTAATACTGTGCTGTGCGTAATAAGATATAAGGGCATCACTATTATTAAAAAGTTAAAATTTTCGCTTTGTAATCAGATGCTGCCGTGACTGTTTTAATTTTCCTATTGTAGTTAAAATAATAAATTTAGTGCCCTAAAACACAATAAGATGGTAAAATTTGGATAAAGAAACTATTATACTGCATAATGATTTCTATATTTACGCCTGTTTTTATGTTATTGTAGGGTCAAAATCAATCAGGTGGTGGAAGTGGGGGAGACAAGAAAGATGACAAGGATAAGAAGAAGAAATATGAACCCCCAATTCCTACAAGAGTGGGCAAAAAGAAGCGCAAAGCTAAGGGACCTGATGCAGCTCTGAAACTGCCCCAAGTCACGCCTCATACAAAATGCAGACTGAAGCTATTGAAATTGGAACGAATCAAAGATTATCTTTTGATGGAAGAGGAATTTATTCGTAACCAGGAAAGGTTGAAGCCGCAGGAGGAAAAAATTGAAGAAGAAAGGTCTAAGGTAAAGGCTTTTTTATGTTTTATTCTAGTGTCTACTATGTGGTACAATATTTTGTTCTTGATATTCTTATTTCATACAAACAGGTTGATGACCTCAGAGGAACACCAATGTCTGTTGGTAACTTGGAGGAGATCATTGATGATAACCATGCTATAGTTTCCACATCAGTAGGAAGTGAACATTATGTCAGCATTCTGTCCTTTGTGGACAAAGACCAATTAGAGCCTGGTTGCTCTGTGCTACTGAATCATAAGGTAGGTATTCTCTAATAAAAATAATTAAAAGTATGTTTATAATAATTAGTAAAGTTATTAAAAAGCAAGTAAAGTCTTTAATACAATGTGTTAACAGTTGTGGCACTTAGAAATTTCTTTTGTCAAGATTAGAAGCTTATTTCTTCCAACTTATTCTTACTATTTGTAATACTGTAGTAATAGAATAATCATGTCTATAATTAAATACATTTTTGTAGGTTCATGCTGTAGTGGGTGTATTGGGTGATGACACAGATCCAATGGTATCTGTGATGAAACTAGAAAAAGCACCACAAGAGACATATGCTGATATTGGTGGATTGGATACCCAGATCCAGGAAATTAAGGTATATATTTTTATTTATATATTTTATATCATAAGGTGGCAAACGAGCAAGCGGTGACCTGAAATCGCTGATATAGCGAAGTGACCATTGCTCATAGACATACGCAATTGCATATGCGTTGCTTACCTTTAATCGACAGAGAAGAGGATGCACAAAAGAAAATATATGCATCCGGAAAGTCCACTTCCACTTCCCATTCTTTTCTTATAAAAAAAGATGGAAAGGGAAATCGGACTAAATTAGGCCTCTGGGTGCACACTCATCAGATGAAACGAGGAATTGCTTCCACTTCACGCCTGTCTTCTGTGTGGTTGTGGTATTTCACCGGGCGAACCGGCCCATTTCGTGCAAAGATGTTAAAGCGGGCTCTACCACTGTTAAAGTAAAAATATAATTTAATTATAAATGATTTAATTCTTTTTCTATCTGTGTCTAAAATTAGAGGCATTTTCTGAAAAAAAAAAAATGTGACCCATGTGCAAGCAAAAGTGTTTGATAATAAAAAAAAAATCGGAGCACCAGGAGCAGAGTTACATGGTAACACATTAAAAACATACAGATGAATTGATAATATCCTTTTTGAAGTCGGATAAAAATAAGAAATTATTGTTATTATGTTTAAATTAGTTCATTTTCACATTTAGATGTTAATTTTTAATATTGGATCTGTAAGTTATGAATAATCTATTGCAGGAATCGGTTGAGCTACCTCTTACACATCCTGAGTATTATGAAGAGATGGGTATCAAGCCCCCGAAAGGTGTTATTCTCTATGGTCCTCCTGGAACAGGAAAAACACTTTTGGCAAAAGCAGTAGCTAATCAAACATCCGCTACTTTTCTACGAGTTGTTGGTTCTGAGCTCATCCAAAAGTATTTGGTAAATTATTTTGATATTTCCTGCGTACTTTAAGCATCTGTTTTATATTTCCATAGTTAGTTATAGTTCATAGTATGACTTCCTTGACAAATGTATAAGGACCTAATTGCGATTTTTTTTTACTTTGCTATTTATTTTGGAGTCTAATAATAATTATAACATTGTGAAACCGTTTTCATTTAGTTTAATATTCTGATTTTGACAGGGTGATGGTCCCAAATTAGTTCGTGAGTTATTCAGAGTTGCAGAAGAACATGCACCATCAATTGTTTTCATTGACGAAATTGATGCGGTTGGCACAAAACGGTATAGTTTTTACAAGTTTTTTACATTTTGTTGCGTAAGTCCTCTGTTTTTAGTAAAAATTAATTTTATAATTTACAGTTACGATTCTAACTCGGGAGGTGAAAGAGAAATTCAAAGAACTATGTTGGAATTATTGAACCAGCTAGATGGGTTTGATTCCCGTGGGGATGTTAAGGTAAGCACATAAGCAAAGGCTCCCGATATTTTTTCGTTTATAGAGACTTCTCGGACACGAGTTTCTTGCTTATGGATTTCTCACTTATCCAGTTTTGAGCTAATATCATTTATAACCTTCTTGATTTGTATATGCTATAAATATTTCTATGTAGGTCATAATGGCTACAAACCGAATAGAAACTCTTGATCCAGCCTTAATCAGACCTGGACGTATTGACCGCAAGATAGAGTTCCCACTTCCTGATGAAAAGACTAAGCGAAGAATCTTCACTATACATACATCAAGGATGACATTAGCCGACGATGTCAATCTTTCTGAGCTAATTATGTCCAAAGATGATCTCTCTGGAGCGGATATAAAGGTAACATGTTTGTTTTTAAAGCAGCATTTGTATATATTTGTGGTATAATTCTGTGATTTCAAGTATCTTATGAAGCTTGCTTGGGTTATAAAATTCCTATAATTCATTCCTTAGTAATATATTTATTGTTTTCTTCAGGCGATATGCACGGAAGCTGGTTTAATGGCGCTTCGTGAGCGTCGTATGAAAGTCACCAATGAAGACTTCAAGAAATCTAAGGAGAGTGTATTGTACCGTAAGAAAGAAGGCACGCCGGAGGGACTCTACCTTTAATTTCATAATTTAGAATATACTTTTGCTCCTTAAAGCATCATTTCAGCTTTGTATAAGGATGTTAAAATATTATAAAAATAATAAATGGAGAAAAATTTATAATCCAATACTGTTGTTTCATTTAATATACACACTATGAGCGATCACCTACTTCACCCACGCCCACCCATGCCTTTGATTAACATTCGTCATTACTACTCGTAGTGCTCGTAGTTATAATAGTATGAACCTAGCTAAACCTTTAGGATTAAATAAACAGGTGGTTTGAACTTTTTTTTGTGAAGAATTTATTTAATATTTTTTTTTCGATTCTTCGAACAAGTTCTATTATAATCTGTCTGTAAGTGGTTGTAGTCTATGGTGTTATGTCGGATTTGATTGACGTTTGACGACGTTTATAAAAATAGTTTTTAATTTTGTGATATTGTTAACGAAAAGTAGCAACAATAGTCGTTTCTCTTGAAATTAATAAATATTAATGACCTTCTTACAAAAGTTTTTCAACATAATGTCCAAGACTTTAATTTTACATTAATGAGTGACACTAGTAGTGATTCAGAGGCGTCAGCAACCGAGCATACAGCACTCATGGATGGCCACATAGCTGAAGCCCGTCCTGACAAGGAGATAGCTGAACGCATTGCAAGGAAAAGAAAAACCAAGTCTGATAGCCAGCGAAACTATGGTGTAGGTGGTAATCTTTAAGACCATATCCTGCTTGTTGACAATGAATCATATTGGGCGCATTATTAGTTAAGATTATACTGTTATGAATAAGAAAAGTTAATTTGCAAATTAAAATATAGTTTTAGTAAATATAAAACTCTAAAATTGCTATCACAGATGCTATATTTGTGTAATGCACTATATTATTCAAAATCCTTCACATGGTAGTAAAAATTTACATAAATTATTTTATTGACACGGAATTTGCTGCATTGAAGCTATTAATCTCATAATAGTATGTAGTTGCAATTGAATGATTTATCATTCAGGAGATAATTTAGTGCTATGCTATATAAATGTTATCTTTACATGGAATGTGTGGGTGTGTGAAATTGTATTCAATTTAATACTGTGCTATATAAATTATCATGTTTAAGCATATGATGGAATGAATTCACCAACTCTTTATGCTGCTAAACAAATTAAATGTTGTCAATTATTTTAATACATGTGGATAATTGTTACACTTTATACCAAGAATTGATAATTGATATGTTTGTAGTAGCCATAACCCTTCATGCATCAATATGTAATTTACTGTCTAGAAAATATATACATAGAAATTAGCTGTAAATGTGTACTATCCCTTTCAGAGTGTGGAGCCAAGAGAAGGGGGTGGGTCAGGTGATCATAGGAATCCAGGGCCAAGTAACAACAACCCGGGAGTGCAGGCAGAGTCACAAGTTGAGGAGCTGGAGCTGAAGTATGGGGCACGGCATGTTATCAAGCTGTTTGTGCCTGTGACTCTCTGTATGCTGGTAGTAGTCGCAACTATATCCTCAATCAACTTCTATTCTGTCAAAGATGTTTACTTGTAAGTATAAGTAATTTACTGTCAGACAATTTTTTTATTAACGGTAACTAAGAGTGCTCCTTAGTCTAAATTTTATATCACAACCCTATTTTGGTTAAAGAATTTTTTATATTTGTAGAAAAAAACTTGTAAACCTATAGATCTATTTTAAAAATTGTCTTACCATTAGAATGCTATCTTATCCATGCATAACATAGCCAATACAAAATGTTGCATTCTTTTATATTATAGGAAGCCTTTTTTAACAATTACTTATTTTCAGGGCTTATACACCATTTCACGAAGAGAGTCCATATGCAGTGACAAAAGTATGGAATGCATTAGCAAACTCAATGATATTGCTCAGTGTGATAGCGCTTATGACTGTCTTGCTCATTGTTTTATATAAGAAGAGATGTTACAAGATCATACATGGGTGGCTCATCCTGTCCTCTCTTATGTTGCTGTTTTTATTCTCATATTTGTACATGGAGTGAGTAACATATACACTATCATACTAATATTATAAATGAGAATGTTTGGATGGATGGATGGATGCTTGTTTTAAGGGATCTCCAGAACGGCTGAACAGATCTCAAGGAAATTTGGTATATTTATAGAACATAGTCTGGAAGAACATATAGGCTACTTATTATTTTATTTTTTTTAATTCAGCATGGACGAAGGCGCGGGCGACAGCTAGTATATTATGATATTCCTCTACTTAAACACATTTATACATTAATTCATCTGTCAACATCTTTTTATACAAAAAATCTAAATGGCATGAAAAGTATCTGTGGGTTTCTTAGTCCAAAATGTTGGCTTTAAACATATTGCTAACTCTGTTTCGTCAAAGATGAAAAGACAGGGTTGACAATATGTTTTAAACAGAGATTTTAGTGTTAGAGTCTTGTATTAAATAAGTAAATACATAAATACAGTCATAATAAGTCTTGTATCTGGATTTTCATATTATATATATATATATATTTTGTTTTTACTTTGTCTTTTCTTACAGGGAAGCATTGCGAGCTTATAACATACCAATGGATTTCATAACTTTAGCTTTTGTTATGTGGAATTTTGGTGTGATGGGTATGATAGTCATACACTGGAAGGGTCCTTTGAGACTTCAACAAGCTTATCTCATATTTATAGCAGCTTTGATGGCTCTTGTATTTATTAAATACTTACCAGAATGGACAACATGGGCTGTCCTAGCTGTTATTTCTATTTGGGGTAAGATTTTATGAACATTTATATTTATATATTTTTTTCCAAAATATAGCAACACTTTCAAAATATACTATTCTTAATAATAAGTAGAAAGTAACTCATTTATTTTATTAAATTAATAAGCAAAAAAAACTTGGCATTTTCATCTATTCTTTCAGATTTAGTAGCCGTATTAACTCCAAAAGGACCATTAAGGATATTAGTTGAGACTGCTCAAGAAAGAAATGAACCAATATTTCCAGCACTTATTTATTCATGTAAGTATAAGTTACAGAAATAATATGAAATTTAAATGTTTTTTAAATATGTGTAATTTTAATTAATGTTTGTTTCAGCTACTGTGATGTACTGCTTAGCAGCGCCAGTGGGTTCGGGTGGAGCCTCGGGGGGCGCCACCAGCGAGCCAGGTGAGCAGCGCGAGCTGCGCCCCCTGCACCCGCACGGTCGGTGCTCATAATACTGCCCTTATGTTTGTCTATGGGCTCTCTGTATTGTCTAGTCACCTCCATTGTCCTATGCATTGTTTGTCTATGACTAAGTGTCGCGTTTTTCACTTTCTTCTTTGTGGGTATTCACTGTGATATCTACTTATTGTACCGATATGGTTGTTTCTCCTAATATACACAATCTCCATCAAATGGAACCAATTCATTGTTTTGAATTATCTCTAATTTAGTCTATGGTCAAGGTAACATATACCCCTATTTGTCTATTGCTATTTAGATGTGTGTGTCGATATTTATATTTTACACAAGTGTTGCTCCTTGTACTCCATTGTCGTCTCCGTTGTTGGCGTTATTTAATAACTAATTTTATTGTAATTGAAGAAATTCAATATTTTTAAATTCTTAAACGTCTTAATAATTTTTACCACTCGAGTTAGTAAATGACATTGAGTTTATCTGATATTAATATTATAATAATTTACTATATTTTATTACAACTTTCTGTTATTTTTTCATAGCTGCCAGGAATTGTATTTCATATAATTTTTTATCCTATTGTTGAAGTGAATGTGTGTTATAGGATCGAGGATACGAAGCGGGGGAGGGGGCGGGGGCTCGAGCAGGCCGGGGGCGGGTGCG
>NW_013531688.1:2791818-3087938 GCF_000836235.2 Papilio xuthus
TCTACATTATCAACATATATAAAATTCCTATCAAGAAATCCTCCGATGAATGTAACTTTTATGAAGTAACAAAGATTGTTGTGTCAGTCGAATTAAAATTTCTACGTTGTCAATATAGACAAATTAACATGTTCAATGTCACCGTCTCCTGGCGTGACATGTGACGTTTCATAACAAACAAAGTGGCAGTGAATGTGTTAACAGCTATAATTTAATTTCCAGGGACTGTGCCTAACATTACTACTGCTGGCTATATTCAAGAAAGCTCTGCCGGCTTTGCCTATATCTATAACATTCGGACTGATATTCTACTTCGCGACTCGCGGCGTCGTCAAGCCGTTCGCGAACGCGCTCGCCGCCGAACAAGTCTTCATTTAGCTACCGCCCACACATCTTAGGTAATTCAAACGAATTAATCAAAAGTAGCATTTATTGATAAAACTTTGATATAAAAAAACAGAACTGACAACCAATTTCACTTACAGTTATTGTATATCTTACCTACACGCAATTTATTGGCCTAAGAATATGTTTAGTGTAGAATTAGTATGAGATATGTACGCTAAAAGACCGTTTAAGTGACAAAAAAAATGAATTTGAGTGCGACTTTAACTTTTTTTTCATATCATAAGGTGTGAAACAAGGAACTCATAGTGAAACAGCCACTGTCCATAGACAACCGCAAATGTAGATGCATAGTCTACCTTAAACAAAGAGGTGGACACATAGAAATAGATTATTCCCCTTTTTAGGCGTTTGTTTTAATCCGGCCCATTCATGCAACCATTGTTGTTGCTGTTAAGGTCTTATTAATAGTATTATTTAAATTAGGTCTTAAAGAAACATATTGTAATATTAGAATTTTTGTATGAAAAAAATCAGTTTTTAAAAATCTATAAAAAAGTACAATATAAATGTCTCTTTTCCGTTTAGGTTTCAAAAATGTATATCATTATTTATTTAATGTTTATATTTTATATAAGAATCGATTTCTTGATCATTTGAATGACATTTTTACTATCATTTTTTATTTTATTCGATACATATCATTCTTCTATGTCGTAACTAATCTTTGTAAGTGAAATCGGTGTCAGTTTCGAAAGTACTATCAAAAAATTCCTCATTTTAACATGATTTAGTTTCATATTGTAATACAGTTTTTATGTGAAGAGTACTTACAATTGACCTGATGCAACATTATTACTATGAATTAAAGAACTTCGCCTACTCGCGAGTTAGATAGAAAATACAGACATTTTTGGACTTTTATTAAAAAAAAGCACAAATATAAATCAATCTGTATCTATATACTTAGTTATCGTTTTGACTTGCAGTTCATCAAGCTCACTATACGTCCCCACTGAGGACTTGGAGCCTACCCTAAATCAAGGGTGACTAGGCATTGGTCAACCACGCTGGCCCAGTGCGGGTTGACTTCACACATATCTTTCAATTTCTTCTCAGATATGTGCATGTTGCATTACGATGTTTTTCTTCACCGTAAGGACGTCGGAATAAATGTACATATGTAAATCAAAAATCGAAAAACACATTGGTACATTGCGGGATTCGAACCCAGGGCCTGCAGCTTGCAAGTCAAGTGCTTAACCAACTGAGCCACCGACGCACTTGTAACTACATAAAAACAAATGATGATACAAGTTTTCTGTCAATACATAGAACTAAGTAAAATGGGCAATCAGGTGACACATTTTTATATAATGCATTGAAATTCTCTTCATATAAAAATCCTCTTATTATATTTTTAATGAAGGCTAATTTAATAATAATTTTTCCTTACATAAGTTGGAAGCTTTAGTTTAAGTATGATATTGAAATAATGCAAAATAATCAGAGGAAAGTAGATATTATAATGTAGATATAGAGGAAATGTCGCAATAAATAAAGACACCGATAGAGAGTAATGTTTGATAGTGTACATAATGAATGTTATGTAGATAGATTGCTCTGGTTAATATTACTTAAATACTACATACAAGAAACACAATTGGATTGTTTAGTATTTGTTAAATTGTTGGTATATCCAGTTTGTATTTAAAACAAATTAAAATTAGTCCGTTTTTTTATGAATTGTTGTCAACTCATTATAATTATTCGAAACTACATATTATCTTTTTCTTTTAGAAATAAAAATAAATGTATGTAAAAATTGCTTATCATACTATTTGATAATTTCCAGAATAGTATTATGTGTGTAAAGTTAAATAATTCTATTATAAATTTTGGAGGCTAATGAAGTACATTGAAATTTTAATTACAGTCTATACAATGTTAGCCTTTAACGGCCGAAATGAAGCTGATATTTTCATCTAATAGTGGGTTTCTAAGACCTAACCTGTGATTTAACATATCTCTGTTTTTTCAATTATTAATGACGATATGTTTTACATAGTGATGCTGGTCTCAGAAATCAATAGTAAATCTTTGTATTAGATACATATTGGATGGATTGTAATGTACAATGAACATTTTTTAACCGAAAATTACTTGTATTGTAAAATAAATGGATGTAAATTTTCCTTATAGTTCGGGTAACGCTAGATTAAGTAGATTTTTGCTAAAATTGTCGACAAGAAATAAAGGAAGTTATTAGAAAAAAAATAATAGAATAATTTGTTAGTTTATTGGCTAAATCGCAATTTATCAAGCTATTTATTGATCACTGAAATGTTTTATTTTTATAGATACAAATAGATTTATTAAACCCAGCTGTTTACAATTTTCGTGTTACTTTCCTCATAATAATGCCTATATTGATACATACATTCCATACAATATTTTTTTTATTTAACACCGAGTAAGTGGTACTCAGTTTTTTTTGCAACTAATGTGTTTTAATATATCTTCTTTATATTTATGAAGCAAGATTTTTTTTATTTCTCCCTCACAATATTGTTCATTTTCCCATAAGTGTATGTAGGCAGAGATGTTATGTCTAATTATGTCATTATAGTTTTTATCATTCTATTTTAAAAAGAGGGAAGATGAGAGATTGTAGAAATTTTAAGGTAATAAAAAAAGTAAGGGAAATAAAATATCTTCATTTTTCATATAAATAAATTTATTTTCAATACAAAAAAATATTCAAAAATAATGTGCGTTTTACATTTACAACTTCAAACAAAATAAAAAAACAAACAACATAAGTTAAAAAAAAAACATGTAGAAAATGTATAAAAATATGAGATTTAAAACAATATGAGGAAGAACGATTGCAATATGTATTTACATAGATCTTATTGCACTTTTTATTGGTAACCTGTAAAATATATTCGAAATGTTGATGATCTCGCGTATAAATAATTTTTTATTCGACAATTTGATAATTTAATCAACTTTATGTTCAGCCTCATTGTTTAATACTGGAATATTTTGTAGCCAAAATCTCTGAGATCCAACACAAATGTGAAAACATCTATATAATTTGTATTTATATTCTAAGATTTCAATATACATTGTACTTTAATTAAGGTATATTTTGAAACATTATTTTTCGGAATGTTATTTGGAATGACCTAATTGACGCAATTTATTTTGATTCATATATTTGTATCATATTACTTTGTTATTATTTAAAAAAAAGTTTTAATAATTATTTTCTTAAAATTCCCATTATTACCTTAAATTAACAAATATTCCACAACCTTATTTTAGTTAGGATTAGGGATTTCGACTGGTCCAGTCTTTTTTATTACTTTCAATGTCTCCTTTGCTGGCTGTACTTTATCGGACGGAATCTCTTCTTTAACTGGAATTTCATCTGGTACAGGTTTTTGGGGCTTATTTGGAGTCTTAACTTTTATTTTGTCCTTGTTTTTGTCAGTCTGTGATGTTTTTACCTCAGGTTTCTCAACTTTAGCTGCTTTGACTGGTTCTGGTTGAACAACATTTTGTTTAATATCTGATTCTTTAGATTTTTTACTTGGTGTGTCTTTGCCTTGGACAGTTTTTGGTTCCACGGGAACAGTTTTGGTCTGTTTTTTGCTTGATTCCTCTTCAACAGTTTTAGGCTTTGTTACACTTTCTTGTTTCATGGGCTTACTTTCAATTGGTTTAGGTTTTGTTTCAGTTTCCTTCTTAATGGGTTTGCTTTCAACTGGTTTTGTTTTGGATTCTTCTTTTATGGGTTTTGGTTCAACTTTTTTAGGTTTTGTTTCTTCTTTGATAGGTTTGGTCTCAACTGGTTTAGGGGTACTTGTGGTTTCTTGTTTATTTGGTTTGACTTCAACTTTTTCTGCTTTACTTGGTTTTGGTACTGGTTTTTGAACAGGGGTGGGTTCTTTTGGTTTTTGTACTGAAGGTTTAGGTACATCTATCTTTTCAGCAACTTTCACTTTTTCCGTTTCTGGTTTTTTAACTGTTTTAGTTGTAGGTGCTGACTCAACTTTTGGCTGCTCCCTTTTTACTTCGGCATTATTGGCTGCACCTGCGCGAGTCTTGGAAAAAGCGCCCTTTAGAAGTGGTGGAACGGCAACTGATCCAATGTAGGAGGAATGTGGGCTTCCTATGTACAACTTATCATTATATACAATAACGTCACTAATTGTACCAATGCTTTTGTCTGTATTAAAATACGATGCAACTATTTCACCGTCCCAGTTTAATTGCAATATACCTGACTTTTGTGGTATAATACCAGATAAACAAGAGAAATGTCCAATCTGTAAATAAGTAAACATGTTTTAGAAAACCATAAACGGATCGCTGTATTTAAATTTTGCGGATTACAGTACCAACCTTGTAAACAATTTCTTCAAGTATGACGTGGGGATACTGCTCGTAAAGAAATTCGAAAGGTATTTCTATCATTCTAATAAGACGCGCTAAGAATTTCCTTGCTAACGGTGTGGCGGCCATTGTCCGACTGAGGTGAGGATCTTCATCATCGTAAGCAACGTACAACGAAACAAGAACACCAGAGCCATCGGGTAAAACTTTCAAGTTATCTGGAATTCCTGTTGAAAAAAATTAAAAGTTTTATCTACTTCTCAAACCAATTAATACAAAGGAAACCAATGTTTGCTCATGTGTTTTAAAAGCCATGTTCATATAAAACCTCGAAAAACAATTGTGTAAACATTGAGTTATAGCAGTCAAATACTGAATATAGCTTAGTATCACTATTTTCACCAATATGTTAAATATGTATTTCTTAACCTCTTGCATTATTATTTCTATTGTATGCAAAAATGTGAAATCACAATATATTTACGAAACAGACATGAATTTTCGTGTGGATCCTGGATCGCGGACATGTTTCTTTGAATATGGTAAAGTTGGACAAATGATGGAGGTGCATTACGAAGTTTTGGATGGACAACATGGCGATTTGGATATCTCTTTCGATATATTAGATCCAAACGGTATGAAACTATTATCAGATTATAAGAGATCACAGAATACCTTTATAATGGAATTGGAGCATGAAGGTGAATATGTATTTTGTTTAGACAATTCATATAGTATTATGAATTCGAAGCTCGTGTTTGTCGACGTGCTGATGGAGAATAAAGATATGGAAGAGGAGACTACTGTGACAGCTGAAGGTGAAGAGTTGGAGGAGATTGTGCAATGGATGGGGGTCGACGAGGAGGGTGTAACATATTACATTGATGTGTCCAACATAACAGAATCATTGATGCGGATTCTCAAGTCTGTAGTCCAGGCACGACATCAGTTAGATCGGTACGGCGCCATGAAGTCACGTGACAGCTACATTGCATTTGAAGACACTTTCATTGTGGATGTATGGTCAAGTTTCCAAATAACTTTTATGTTTATTGTTGGAATGCTACAGGTTTATATGATTAAGAAGCTTTTTAAGAACCCATGTTATGACAATAAACACTGATTTTTCATTACAATAAAAAAGTGTTTCATGTTATGTCCTGTGTTTATGTAATTTACTCATAAATAACCTCACCTGGTAAACCTGCTGCAAAGACTTCAGTCTTTCCTTTTTTGGGTCCATTAATGTAATATTTAACTAGTCTGTAGCGATTTGATTCACTCACTAATACAAATTGACCATCGGGTGACAAAACTACTCCATTAGGAAACCAGAGATTGTCAACAAGCACATTGCTTCTATTAGTTTTTGAATTATAAAATGACAATCTGAAAGAATACATATTGTTTATTATTATTGTATGACTGATTTATCAATTAGTTTGTATAATCTACAGCAAAGTTACATTGAAGGTTGATTTAGTTTGGCAACAGCATTTTATCTTTACAATTTTTATTACATTATTAACTTATAGGTACGAAATTCAGCTGTAACCTTATTATCTTACTGCCATTGTCTAGAAAGGAGTTACTGTACCCATTTTACTTTAACTTACTTTTTAAAAAATCTTACCTCCCAGATGGGTCAGAAAGAGGTGTCATTGCACCGTCCTTCAAGTCATAATCACTTGATGAATGTGTCCAATATAGATTACCACTCTTGTCCAAAGCAATATCATTAAATATTTTTGGATATCTGTCATCTATTGCCTCATTTGGCAAAACAAGTAGTTGTTTCTTATTATTCTTAAGATTCACTTTCCAAATACCATAATAGGCATCGGCTACATACAATAAGTTATTTGTTTCATCTATTTCTAATCCAAGGGGACGTCCACAAATATGTTCTTGTGAAAGGCCGGCTGAAATAATATGTTTATTATAACCTTATCATATAATTCATTTAATAATTTATTATCTATAACTCTGGTACCCCATTGTTCAATTTAAATAAATTAATAACTCAGTATAAATTATGTTGTTGTTAATGAGATCTGCGAACAGTTACTACATCTACACATACACCTATTGTAAATTCAAGAAAGAAAAATCAAATCAGTTTGCTAAGGTATTTGAGAACTTTATATTGTAATAATTTGTAAGAGAAGAAGCTACGAGAGAATGATTTGGCCAAGACAATAATTATTCATAACCATATTAACATTTAATATCTACTTTAAAGGTTATCAATAAAAATGTTTGTTATACAAATAACCAGTTATCATTAACCTGCATTCAATATGAGTAGTTATATGTATGCAGTCTGACAATCCATACATCAATATCAACTAAATTACAATAAAAAGCATCATAGCAATTTTACTATAATATTATTATAATTAGAATGAAGAACATACTTAATAAAATTAACCAACTTATCCCCAACTTAAATGTGTTAAAGCTTGTAAATACAATATCAAAAAATAATGATCTACTTACTGCAAGGCTGACCTATTTTCGTAACAAAAGTAATATGACCGCCAGGTGAAATTTTGACAACTTCACCGGTCGCAAGACCAGTGTAAAGTTCACCATTATGAATTAAAAATGATTCAGGTCCAATTAGTTTATTGGTAAATAATTTATCGGCATTGTTAAGAGCTGCATTAGGAGCTAAAACTCCGCTCCTAGGCTGTGTAGGTTCAAGCCTAAAATTTCAAAATTATTATTTTCACATAACGGTAAATTCGAATAACTTTTTTATGTCTACTTACTTTATAGCGGTGAACTTCGTGTATGGAGGCAAATTCGGAATAAGGAGAATAACAGATACGAACACAGCAAAATAAATTAATATTTTCAAAACCAATTTTAAAAGACATACAAATAACCCCATTTTATTTCAATTTGATGCTTAATAAGGCAACAAAAAATACGACACGTCTAATAATGTAAAAGTCAAAATGAATAAAAAACTCTCAAAAGTTGGACTTTGTAATGACGTCAAGTGAACACAAGTGAATGTCATTTTTTTTTAAATTTTATTACCTGGTAACATAGACCTTTAGGTCATATCTTATTTGGAGTGAATGTCAAAACAAATAATCTTAAGGTAAGCTTCACTCAAATGTCGTTTTAAAATCTCATTCTCATTTTTGCTCTGTGTCATTTTTACTCTTTGCCAAATTATTAACAAACTGTCAAACTCAAATTGCACAACATTTTCCTTTTTATTCTGTAAATCCGCCATATTGGACGTGTTGTTCACCGACTAATCTAAGAAAATTATATTTTCGTGATGGGTCACGCAAATATCTGGTATTCTCACCCCCGAAGATACGGGCAAGGATCCCGTTCATGGTATGTATAGTTTTATAAATTGTCGTATAGTGTTTAAGATTGTGGTTATCTTTGAACACGTGCTTCATAATGAAATTCTTTCCAGCCGAGCTTGTTCTAACCGACATGGACTTATTCGCAAGTATGGGTTGAACATTTGCAGACAATGCTTCAGAGAATACGCACATGACATTGGTTTCAAGAAGGTAATTATTGTTCTAGTTAACCAATTTTCTACATTAATTATGAAGTGATCTTGCATAGAATATTATTTTGGAGCTTTTTTAAATAATGTATTCCACCACCACTTTGTGATTAGTTTCTTTTATAATTTAGTAATTGCACTAAGTCGATTGAAAAGGAAATTTAAACTTTTATTGTTTGATTCAATGTTGGTTTTCTGTAGTATGACAGTGTATGCTTTGACCAGTGTTGCCAATGAAAATTTTTACCGGGCCGTGATTGTATGGAAGAATATCAGCTGTGGGCAGAACTTATAAAAAGAAAACATTTTTCAACAAGTGCCAAATTACACAGTTTTATCTTTAACATTATATTGAAATGTTGCCAAACTGTCATTCTTTATTTTATTAAAATCAACAGTAGTTAAATGTCAAACCATTTCAACTTCAACTTGCTCAACTGTTCAATTGGTAGCGTTCGCCTTTTTAATTTTATATTTATAACATCTAATAATATTATTTTGTTTCAGCTGGATTAACATGGAGATAACTTAGGTTAATAAACAAAAAAAAATGTATTGTTTTTTTATTCCAATCACATAGCTAATCGGATATTTCGAAACATAATCATATCTAGAAAGGTTCCATACTGGAACCCTTAAATTATTTTTTTGGGTCATAAATATGGTGCAAGTATTACCACAACAAAACTTTGACTCATAGGCTAGAAGAATAAGCAGACCTTATAGACTTTTATTTGGCTCAGCCTTAGCAAATCATTCTCACTTTCATATGTACAAATGATTATACACAGACATTTAACTTTTTTTAGACCTCCAAGCTACTTTTTCTAGCAAACTTTGAAAGTAACGTAGAGACTTTATATAATTTTTTATTATTACATATGACTGTGTAGTAATAAAATAAGTAAAAATAAGTTAAAGTGAAATATTACATTTTAATCTTTAATTAAGAAATAAAAATACATTCAATACTTAAATACAGTTATTTATTTCTAAAGATATAAAAGTATAAAACATAAATTACATATTTTTCTTACACACCTTTATTTACTTAAGCTGGCATTTCGAACTTCTATCCGAATCTCTGAAAAACAAAATAATGTTAGTTAAATAGAGTTTTAGTATATTAGCTGGTAAGTTACTAGTGGAAACAAATGTGTGTATTGATTTGATGGTAATACAAGACTAAATGGTTAAAAATACCTGTGTGACACCAGCGAGTAGAGAGAAAAGGCTACGCTGCGGAGGACGACAATGTTTTTTACCACCTTCTGCACAACACAGGTTCGGAAAACAGTCTACGCTCGAGCTGCAGCGTTGCGGGAATGGGTCGTATTGCGGCGGCGCTGTACATTGCAAGTACTGTTCGAATGACCGCAGAGCTAGAAAATAAGTAATTGCTTAACAACCATATCATTTGATAAGATTTATCTGCCGTTTCAATCCAAAGCCCAAATTGTGTTAACAAAGAGAAGTCAAATTCTATATATTATACAGCGTGTCAGACCTATATAAGTATGATTATTTAATTTAAAAGTTTTAGCGTAAACTTTGCTTCATCTATGGTTCAGGGTTGCTAGATCGTGTTTATTTGCTGTCACTGTCATGACGCCGTCACAGCTCAGCTGACCATAACCTAGTAGTAGCTATAGTATACTTATTATACTCTTTGACCATAACGACGCTTTCGAATTAATTATTAACGATTTATTTATTATGTTATAAATAAAACTAGTGTTTTAGTGTACCTTAATACGGTAAGACTAAGTTTTATACGTGCTACGATAATGAGTAATAGAAGTGAGTATAGTGTATTTTGTGGAGAACAATTATTTAATAAAGTTATTAAATTTACGATAGTAATAATGTAAAAAAAAGGATTGTTTTGGGTTATCGCAATAACAAAGTGGAACAATGTAAGCTGTTATCTGATTCTAATGACATTCACTTTCAGATTGTCACTTACAAAAAAGATATTGGATACTTTTCACAAAAAGATAAAGACTATCCGTATAGGAAATAAAAAGTTCCTTGCCTCATTTTCGAACCAAAAAAAATCATTTAATCAAATCCGAAAACAATTTTAGTAATTCTTAGCTCAGTTATACCCAAATTGCCCGAAGATTGCCCTGCTGAAGCCTCTTGAGTTCCTCTAAAACTTACGTGCATCAATGGCGTTGGCAACAGGCACGAGGTCGAGACGGGCGCGCGCAGTGCGGCAATAGGAGCGGGTGCCATCAGGGCAGCAAACACGCGGCCAGCAGTCCGCGTCAGACTTGCACGACTGCACCTCAAACAGCAACTCGCCTAGTGGCGCCGCGGGACACTCGCGAGGTATCACGCCAAGTAGAGCTGAAATGAATAAATTATGGCTGGTTTCAATAAAATGAAATTGAGAGATGTGGATTTTCAATTTCAATCTTTCAATACGCTAGTCTGAGAAATTTCTGTAGGCTACCTATCAGCTAGATATATCGAAAGTTGCTTCGTCTGTTAATAGATAGTATCATTATGCCTACGTTGATGGCTTTGCTGCACAGTGGGCCGTGGAGCTGGTTCTCCCTTGACGCATCGTCCTTGACAGCACACCTGGTCTGCCCCACTACTTGCTCTACATTGGGCGTTGGTCTCGCAGGGGATCGGGAACAAAACCACGGGAGCCGCCTTCTTTGGACACACGTATTTCTGGGTTTTCCCTGCATTTTAGAGTAAAAAATCTAATTTTAATGTGATCATTTGATTTTATTAGGTGGATAAATCTGTAGTAATTACGCTGGATTACTGTTGGATAGGTTTTCCAACAGTAATCCAGCGTAGCAACAAGCTTTTGTCCTTGTTCACGTTGACTCTCGGTTGCGGTCTAAACACCGTCCAACGTGAACAAGCAATTTCAAACTGTTGTTGTGTGTTATCGGGAAGTTCGCAAAGTTTTGCTATTGCTACAGCTTTACGTTGTATATGGGCATCGTGAAGTAGAAATAACAGGGTAAATCGAATTGTTAGTTTATAGTGCTATACAAGAGAAGAAAAAAACTTACCGACTTTAGCGGGCGCTGCAGGCGCGGACGTGGGCGAGTTCTGTATAGGCAGCAGCTGGAAGAACGGTCTGGGCGGTTCCGTGGTGGTTGTCGTGGTGGTGGTCGGCGCCGGTGTGGTCGTCGTGGTGGTGGAACTGGTGGTGGTGGTACTGGGAGTTGTAGTCGTGGTCGTTGTGGTGGTGGTGGTCGTTGTGGTGCTAGTTGTGGTGCTGGTGCTACTTGTGCTGCTACTCAACTCGACTACACTACTGCTCGGCTCACCACTACAACATTCGGAAATGACTTCGAATGGCAATAGAATAGTGCAAAATTTGTGAAATGGTACTATTGAATTGTGATATCTTAATGAATTTGCGCTAATAAAAAACTAATAAAGCTACAAGCAATTGGTACTGAGAATATAACTTAAGGAAACCTTTACAAAATAACGAGTTTTATATCTGAGTACAATTAGTCTCGCTTGTGGTAATCAAATCATCACGTAATACGGTACTGATAATCTTTTTAAGCATTTCAAGCAATAAAACTAAGTAGTTATAAGATCACTCATGGTAGATGTACTTTTTATGACATAAGTACATTCAAAATACCCACAATTAATAAAACGCGTATTCACCATAATGGAAATATTAAAAGTTATCTTTAATGTGCACTTTCATAGCTATGAAATGTTTTATTAAAAACGAGGAAAAATACATCTTAAAAATAAATAAACACTGCACTGCCTGTCCTGTATTATTGAAGGTAAATTAAGAATATTACTAATTATAGTGACATTACGGCCTAGGTGAAAAAAACAAAATAGTAGGCTGGCAGATAAATCTGTTATGAAACTTTATTGCAAGATGATGGACTTGGCTTGACCGCGCGGATACTTGGCCGCTCACTTTTAATTATACTTGCGTGCGTACGTATTATAAAAATATGCATCTAATTTAATATCTTTGTTGTAATTGACGATTGTTTGAATTTACGAATGAATGAGTTTGCAAATCTAACAAATTTAAGTTTCTACGTTCGTATGTAAAATCGTGTAGTCACCTGGACAATATTTCGATATAACTGCGTACTATACTTAGTTCATTCTAAAACAATTTAATTTCTTATGTAAAAAACATGGAGTTTTCCTTATTTACTTCCTTACTATTAAAATAATTACGAAATAAAATGTTTTACGCGAAGAAGGTAGCAAAAGAGCAATCAGGTATGGAATGAAACTTTTAGAACCCTCTGGTTCCCCGCGCTAAAGATTTCTATATAAAAAAATGTGTGATGATGATAATGATGATAAATTGTGAATTCTAGAAGCATCTATTACTCGTCTAATAATGTGAACTCATAGACCGGACTTACCGAACAGCGGCTGCTCTATTCACACCCTTTGTACAGAAGCCCTTGCAGCAGAGGTGCTGGGAGCCCATCACGCCGCAATCTCCATGCTTACGGCACGGCAGCGGGAATAGGTCCAGCCAGCCGCTGCTTGTCCGAACAGATGGACACGATAACGACTGACACTTACCTGAAAAAAAGTGAGGAGAATAAATTGATGACGAGATCTGAAGAAAACTGGGACAGGCGAAAATTAGACGACATTAACTTTGTGAAGAAGCGCGTTCTAGTAGAAGTTTGGGACGGAAACGGCGCTTTAATGTGGCTTCTTTGAAGAATAATTTTGTTATTGTTCTTTAAGTCCCATCTCCATTCATCGCGCGATAGAATGATGGTGTACTATATTGCTCTTATGTAATGATTTTTCAGCCATGAGGTTCGCTTTGTCGATTATTATAAAAAGGGTGAATATGGTAATTATTTAACAAGGTCTCTATATAGTTAAATACTTATTACCATAAATAAGTATTTTCAAGAAACACTAACCTAAATAGTACCACTATCTATAGAGGTCAGTGACAAGAAAGGATTGCTGTTCTATTTTATTTTATTTCTATTTTGACATAAGTAAAAGAAACGAACGTTGACGTTGACGATTAGTGACAATACAAAATTTTGTATAATTATATTAATTCCTTGCTGAAAACAAATTATTATTTTCAGTCGACGTTTAATTTAATAACATTAGTCAGTAATGGTTTTGACAAAAAATGTGAAGCTACCGGATTGCAGCGAGTTGATGGTGCCCGAAGTGAACTTGACTACTACGACGTTGATGAGCGCAGGGCCGCACCTCGGCAAGGACTGCGAGGCAGTTAACAACGAGTTCATGCTGTGCCGCTACGAGCTCAACGACCCCCGCGCTTGCCTCGACCTCGGCAGGAAAGTCACTGCGTGCACACTCAACTTCTTCAAGAAAGTAAAGAAGAACTGCTTAGAAGAGTTCAATCAGTACTCCAACTGCGTAGATAAGAGCTCCGGCAATTACGCGCTAAGATATTGTCGCACAACTCAAGCCGTGTTCGATGAATGCATGCTACAAAAGTTGAAGATAGAGAGGCCGGACTTTGGTTACTTTACACGTGCCCGCGTGCACTGCAGCCCGAGTCCGGCACCCTCTGCGCCGCCCTGTCCGTGCCACAAGAAGTATCCTGACGCAACGCCCTCCTTACCGGACTCCAAGCCGCGCCCACCGGCTAGGTTCACTAGTCGCTACTACCATGTCACTGAATAAATATCGTAATAAAGTTTATAAATTGATTCAATAAGATGTATTTTTATAGTGCGAGAAGAGCGGGTACTTTGGGTTTTTAAGATTCAGAACGAAGTATTTTATTGTATACTTTATATTACACCTATAAATTGTAATGGAATAGATGCTTAGTACCAAGATTTCCGCTACTCTGGTCATTTCATGTGTCCCTAAATTGCAAATTTCGATTTTCAAAAATAGAAAACTTGATATTTTGTTTCGATTTTTTGTATTTTTACATTTGAATTAAACATGTTCATATGTACGAAAAAGTGTATTGTTCAAATAGCGACAGGAAGCTGGTTTTGATGTCAAGGGTAAAACATTCATCAAAGGAATTATAACTTTACATTCACGCACTTACATAATAGATATAATATAATTAATTCATATATATGTGTATTTACATATTCTGCCAGTGTTGCTTCACTGTAAAGTTTCCCAATGTGCATAATCTTTGCTTCATAATATTTAGTAACAATTTGTGGAAAGTGATTAGTTTGAACTGTTATATACAGCTAAATGTCCTTTATATAATAGTATTGGCATATTTACTCAAACTTTATTAAATTAAAAGACATGTAGATATAGATTTCCTTAAGGTACGGATGACATTATTTAAAAAAATATGCAAACAAAGGCGTCCCCACCCCGCGCCCGTCCTCTATCGACGGCTGCCATCGCTCTTGAATGCAGCTTTAATGCAGTGTTTCTAAATATTAATAGCTGAAATATCATATATGAACACCCCCTCACCCCCAATTGTGTTGGTTATTCATTATAGAAGACATTTATACTATTGTAATATTCTTGAAATCTTTGTTCGGTTTTTGAGTCTATTATGAACAAAGAAACGAATGATTGCTGCACGTACTCTTGTACTTAAAATGGGGACCCCTCTTATTGATTTCTCTAAATGGCACTGAATACGGCAGCATATCTTTTCTCATTATAACATTAGCATAGGTAAAAGATGTAGATGTTTGTTGGTACGGAATCAAACTGGGAGTTGCTTTATTGCTTAGAGAGCGGTCGGCTGACGGCGGCTGAGCGAAGGTCGTCACAAATGCACCGTTAACTGGGTAAGCAGCTCGACTACGTTTCGTAACCAAATTCGTTTATAATTGTGTACTGAATACGACATTGTTTCAAAGGGTACCCTGAGTCTGATTGATTTGTTAATACATATTTATTTGTTACTTTAATTATTTTATATGTATCAGCAAATCAGAGACGTTTCATTAACGAAACTTAAGTACATTCTCAAACTTTTCTAAGCTGAAAAAACACCCACAATATTTGTTATTATTTAATTTACATAATAATAAACAAAATAGCGGTCCTTTAACGATATTTTGATTTAACAAATGTTAACATCCGTAAGTGGTGGTATACTTTACCTCAATTGCTAAAGTGAGAAGATAGTCTGTAGTTACAAAAAATATCAACATGACACCAATGTATTATGTAAGCATACAAATTCTCTTATTAACTAAAAACATATAAATAAAAAATACAGAACAGCTTTAAGGAGCTTTCAAAAAAAGTAAAAGTAACACACAGCCCTACTTATTGACCCCCATTCACCTGGATATTAAGAACTTACGACCGTGAAATATTTCCTGATATTTTAAATCAACAGTTTTGTTATCGGATAATCTATATATATATATAAATCAATTGTTGTTCGTTAATCTTGCTAAAACTCGAGAACGGCTGAACGGATTTATCTTATCTTGGTATTGAAATGTTCGTGGGTGTCTAGGGAAGGTTTGAAAGGCGAGAAAAATTCGAGTAATTGACGGGAACTAATAAAGTTCTTTTTTCATTCAAAATGTTTAGTATTTTAATGGAGATTTTCATAGAAGTGGCGATGTTTAAGGAAATGCTAAAGATCTTCGTCATTTCGAACTGGGCATTTATATAACCTTAGCTATTTTCCTTACAGGACCTAAACAATTCCCTCTGTCTTTGCTCAGAAGTGCAACAATAGTAAGTCACAGAAACAGGTTTAACTAAGACATAACTGCCATTAACTTAAATTGATATGGTACTTTGTGTTAGTTGTAACTATAATTCGATTGAATTATAACGCACTTAATGTACGGAGCCTTGAGCTCGATCCGGCGACAGCAAATTAAGTTCAAATATACGTTATTGTGACGAATCTTTTTATTTAAGTTGCTAAGGTGGTTTTAGATTTCCCCGACTGACCTGCATGCAAGGTTGCAATTCTAGAACAAAAGGTAAAAAGCAAACTAGTTTACATAATTATCTATATTTAAGTCTAGTTCCCCTACTCAGAGTCCTACAGTGCTTAAGAAGCGCGACTTCCTATAGATTTAGTAGGTAGTGTAGATTTATTAGCACTAAGAGAATGTGGTAGATGTTTTGTTAAGTAATTCTAGTTAAATGGAGAGAATACGCTTCGCTGGTTTCGGTATGTTGAAAGGATGAGTTTAGAAAGATTTACAAAGAACATATTTATTGTAAAACTGTTGTCTTGAATAGCATTTGTGGGATTTTATTGCAGAATTTGTCGTAATGTTTATATTTAATAGTAATATTCTATATTATTACAAACATTCTAACCGGAAAGACCGGCTATATGGCTGAATACAAGCGGTCCCAAGTTACTACCTACTTTCTTTATTACTTATTTCCTCAATTTATCTCTTATTTGTACACAGTTGTAAGCCTATGTACACGGTAAAACGCTTTAATTTTTCTATAATACATAAAACAAAATTATGATAACCGTCGTCAGGCATATTAAGCGATGAGTCGTTAGCACGTTTATTTACAAGTAAATAAAGACGTTGTGCTAATTATAAAATTATTATTTTGTTACACTGCTGCATATTTATTTTAGTTATTCGACCAAATAGAAAATTCAATAATTCGGTTTTCCGTAAGTACCAACTGATGTTCCCTTTGGTGACTTCTTCGGACTTTTCTAACATCAAAGAAGACCCGCTGACTAGAGGTTAAGCATTATTAGGTAAAACGTGACACTAAAATATCTCAAACATTGGAATTTCGACTACAGGGAGATCACGAACGTTTTTTGGCACAAAATATATTTAACTACTCGTTGAAGTCTTTTGTATGTGAATTTTGATATGATCACGTTATCGCAGGAAACGAATGAAAAAAGTTTTCAGTTATAATGTTTCATCTTTAAAGATCAATAATAACATACTCTATCAACTGTAGTAGGCAGAAATGTTTATGATAAAAAAAAGAAATGTGTCTTAATGACGTTAAGTAATACTCAGCATTAAATTGCCTTGCAAAAACATGGTTTTCCCAAAATGTCATATTATGCAACTATTATTTTGTTGTGCACATAAAGACGAATCTGAGGCAGTAAGCTTGTGCAAATTATGTCGGTTACGTATAAAATCCGGTTCATTTTTTCCTTTAAAAGTATATTTTGCTATGGATCAATTAAATTATGTATGCATCGAATGACCATATAAAGGAGATTTATTTGCAAAAAAAAGTTGACGTAATCATTTATAGTTCATTGACTGCGTGTCTCATCATTTGTGACCTAAATTCGATAAGAAACCATTCCATATTTTGTAACGAACATATGTACCTAATTTTGTAATGTAACTCAAGTATAATTTTCGATAACTTAAGAGGTTTACACAATTTGGCTTTTAAAAGCTCACTTCCATTTGTTGTTGAAGTTGTGGAGTCAGACTTTAAAAAAAATTACTTGTTTCTTTTTGTATTTTAACATTGAAATTATGTATTTATAAAAAACTGAAAAATATATTTAAAGGAAAGTATATTTTTGGATGATTTTGTTATTAGATAATTGAGTGTTGAAATAGTAACCTGTATCATTTAGGTGTTTATAATCTAAATGAAAGTTTTTGTACTCTTATGCAAAACACAACAATGCAAAGGTGTATAGAATAGGACTATAAGTAATAATATTAGCGAGAAGAAACGTCAATCATTATAACGCGTACGTCTGTTACACCAATCCGTTTTGAAACGTTTTTACATTAACCTTACGTAATTACTGTTTAAGAGAAATCAATGATACAATTTCTACGAAGTTAATAATAATATATTAAGTGTTTCTCAGTATTTTTATCCTTTACATGCTATATTTTCATAACTTCAGTTGTTCGGGTCATTGCCATAAATGTACGTGTACTTAATTAATAAGTCATAGGGAACAAAAGAAATTGTTTTGGGCTTTGTTATACAAGGAACAAAGTACATCAGTCTCGATAGGCTTTATACTTTGTACCACAGCTACATTGTGTTTGAAAGTTTGACCGTATTATTACATTAGTCGTTCAAAAACTGCTACGACAAAACTGCAGCTGTTTAAAGATTAACATTTGATTAATAGATAAATATGTTGAACATTATTCGGCAATAACCCGGATATATTATTATTACTAGATAAATAAATTCGGGCAGTTAAAATTATCTGTATTTTCACATCATATTAGAGGCACTTGCCTTAAACAAATACGATAGCAAAACAATGAACAAAGCAATAGATTACTAAAATGCTTAAATGCTAGATAATATCTTACGCTTGTTCTCCGTGTTTTTTTTCTACCGGACTTATATTTCAACATTTTCAACTTTTATACAAATAGTTTACAAATCATTAGTGTTGAATAATCCTTGGGTTAATTAATTAATAAAATATGTTTTATTTTTAAACATATTTTATTAATTTA
The DNA here is from genome assembly GCF_000836235.2 of Papilio xuthus. NCBI lineage: Eukaryota > Metazoa > Arthropoda > Insecta > Lepidoptera > Papilionidae > Papilio > Papilio xuthus. The sequence continues at coordinate 2,810,509 of NW_013531688.1, forward strand.
TGTTTGTAAAACTTACCCTTAAACTCATTTTGTGATTACTCACTCACTGATGTAATTTACGCGCATTAAAAAAAATGCTATTAACGTTAAGAAGACGCTTGCTAAATCTTACTGCAAATGGAACATTAATATGTTTTGTTATGTTTGTGAACATGTATGTTATGTTTTCAAAGAAAATATATATTAACATATGTTTCTGTAACCATAGTAACGAAAGCTTAATAGGTCTAGAATTTACCGAAGGTCTTGGGTTCGAATCCCAATTGCTAATTCTTTTGATCGTGTTCAAGAGAATGTTAAATGTTTTTGAAAAATATTTAAAAACTCACCTAAAATCAGTGCTGCCGCTAACAAAAACAACGTTAAAACAATTCGGTGATTCATTTTGTTCGTTTAGCACTTTAGAAATATCACATTAGATCACGACAATGGCACTTCGCGTTTGTTAGTTTGAACGTTGTCCACAGTAATTGCTGGCTCTCAGAGTAAGGTGTGGTCCGCCACTGGAGCCACTAACGAATGCCGCTCGGGAGCTGTCGGTTGCATAAGTACTTGCGACTCTTGATACAGATTATCATTTGGCGGACACCGACCACTTTCGCTGCACTTTACTGCTTCAGTGTGTTTAAGTTAAGTTGTCCTCTTACTGAGTTGATTGCGGTCGGCGAACGTAATACGTGCTTACAACGCCTCGTCGTGTAGACAGTTTGTGATATAACATCAAATTTATATTGGTAGAGCTCTACGTCAAACTACCTTTCCAAAGGGATTTAAACCTTTTTGAAGAATAAAAGTACCGTTGAAGAGAAATTCGTAGTTTTAAGGAATTCCACTTAAAATCATAAAGCGTAAATACAACCCAAATGAGATTTTGACTAACAAATTATGCGAAAAAGGAACGCCTATATTGGAACATACCACTGCCCGCAGCAAATGTAATGAATATAGGTGACGACTAATATGATGATGATGTTGATATTTAAATGCTATGATGCTAAATAACAATTATGATTTATATGCGTAAATTATTGTTTAAATATAATTTCTAGTTCCGGCCAACCCTTGAAAGTTCAAATCATGAATGGATTTTGTAGATAGCATTAATTTTTTTCCAAAACTCCTACTTGATTTAAATAGCAATCATAATTTTGAGTATTGAAAAATCATAACGATGTATTGCCTAGCCTTAAAAAGGTTGAAATTACATCGCAATTGATAGTAAAAGTTCATTCATTTCCTTATTGCCGTGTTGGAGTATATATTAAGCTAGTCCAGTCTAAAATGTTAATTAAAGTAATAGTTTTCTGATTTCTGTTTTATTAACAATAGGTTATTTGATTACGATTTCATTAAGATCGGGAGGAGAAAGAATGCACCTGGAATTCCAGGTTGAAAGATGTAATAACACCTCAATTTCATGCTAGCTGAAGTGCGTGACAATAATGTCTGTCTTTGTCGAAAAAATAATACATCTGACAAACGTCAAAACTAAGTTAAAGTCAAAGGCATGTGTTCATTTGACTTTGACATTTAATTATAGCATTGTCGTAAGATTTAAATAAACATAAAAGAAATAAGTTTAAAGTTAGCTGAATAGAACATTTTTACTATCATTATTTATAATTGTCGACTATTGATTTATGATGCCGCAGCTAGAAGAAAAACCAAGAATTTTCTTAGAAGAGTATCGATTAAAGGTTATATGTTTTTTAATATTTGAAGAAGTTAATCGTTGATAGATATTATTTCAGTAAGCCCAGATGTAACTAAATTGTTTGCTGTTTCAGAATGCTGCAAACGATTACGGGATGGCCGATGAGAAATGGAATTTTAAAAAATTCGTGAAAAATTTCCGTATTGTTATTGTTAGACTAGATAACTTTGAGATGGAATTCGACTTGATTGGCCTTCAGCCAGCATTTGCTAATGCTTTTCGAAGACTTATGTTAAGTGAAGTTCCCAGTATGGCCATTGAAAAAGTTATCGTTAGAAATAATACCTCAATAATACAAGATGAAGTTCTTGCCCACAGGCTGGGTCTAATTCCTTTGAAAGCTGATCCTAGGTTGTTTGAATATCGTCCTGAAGGTAAGGAAGCTTTTTCAAAGAATATTTACTTGGCCTGATAAATAACAATTATAACTAGACGCTAAAAAGAAATAAAACATCTAATTTTTTATTATATTTTAGATGCTACAGAAGGCACTGAATATGATACCTTAGAATTTTCTGTAAAAGTCAAATGTACTGCAGTTAAATCACAGCCCAAGGATTCATACAAAACTGAAGATTTGTATGAGAATCATAGCGGTGTGTATATTTAACTTTTAATGACTAAAATGAACTGACTTTTAAATTTTTAAACACTATTATGTTTTTTTTTAGTTTATTCATCACAAATAAAATGGCAGCCAATTGGGAATCAAGCATCTGTTCACAAGGAGGCAGATCTAGGGCCAGTGCATGGTGACATTCTCATATCTAAAATGAGGCCCGGTCATGAATTAGATCTACAATTAATTGCAGTCAAAGGGATTGGAAAGGATCATGCTAAATTTTCTCCAGTTGGTTTGTATTTTATTTATGAAGAGGTAAGATACAAGAAAGATTATGAGAAAAGAGGCTATTAATAGTCAAACTTACATTTGTTTTCAGCCACAGCTTCTTATCGCTTATTACCAGAAATAACATTAACACGTGAAGTGGTAGGAGGCCAAGCAGCACTCCTGCAAAGTTGCTTTTCCCCTGGTGTAATCGGAATTGATTCAGAGGGTAGAGCTTATGTTAAGGATGCCCGTTACGATACTTGTAGCCGAAATGTGTACAGATATGATGACATTAAAGACGCCGCTATAATGAGCAGAATCCGTGATCATTTTATATGTATGTATAATAATATCAAATAATAAGTTTTTTTACTCAAAATTTATATTGTGGAATGATTTTTTTTTTTCAGTTAACGTAGAATCTGTTGGGGCCATGGTTCCAAACGTAATATTTGTTGAAGCTGTTAAAATACTAAGAGATAAGTGCAAGACATTATTGGATGAATTAAACAGTTTTTGAATTAAAAGTTTTTTTTTTCGTAAATAATTATGTGTGGGGCTGTAGATGTAGTAAGAAAACCAAGTTTGTGATATTTAATTTACATTTGGTATTTCATATTAAATATAAAAGAAAAGTATAGGCTTGGTGTGATTAGAATCACTGTATAATATAATTCTTTGTTTAGTTTGCTATCGCTACCTAGAAATGGTAAGCATCACTTAGTTCTATTTTAATGTAAAATAATTACGACTACCGCAACTCGGTTTGTGAGAAATCAATAAAATTATATATTTATTTCGTTATACACTAATTCTGTGAAAAACGCAAATCAGTGCCACGAAAACAGTATACAATGTAGTCTATATGGGACTCAAACCAAAATAATATAATGTTATCTATAGGAATATTTCATCAACACAAACTTTCGTATTTTTTATTTAAATACATCAAAAAAATGCATAGCTAGGCGTTTTAGGTGAGGATCAGTAATCCAGTAATGTTACTTGTCGCCAATAAATAGGTAAGTATAATCTGTAGATCGATGTTTTGTCTGTGAGAAAAATTCTACGAATCCTTTCAAATCTGTTCTGTCTTTTGTATGCTCTTTGAATCTTTCAGTGTATTTCTTAGTTGTTTTTTTATATACTCTTTGGGTGTTTTCCAAATAAGATATTACCTAAAGGTCTATGTTACCAGGTCATAAAATTTAAAAAAAAATCTTAGTGTCTATAGTATACTTATATCTTTGGGTGTCAGATTTTGTTGTGAATTGCAGTGAATTGTGATGTTTTCCATTGTTGTTAAAAACAAAGCCATAATTCTAAAATCACATTGTTTTGATGCATTTTAACTTCCACATTACGTAGTGAGCAGTGAAGAAAGATATTTTATTTTTACAAAAAAACAAAAGTTTAAGGGTGTGCTGTATAATTTTCTCAAGATGGGTAGTTTGGATAGAGCAGTTATAACTGGGTTTATTTGTCGATTATGTTCTGAAATGCACCGAGTTGTTTTACATATCTACGGACACGAAGGCATTCGTCTAAATATATCTGAAAAGATTAATAAGTATCTTTCAATAAACGTAAGTACTGCTTTTCTTTTCAGTTGAATTTTGTGGTTTGTGTAATACAAATAAAATCGAAATAATATTATAGGTGTCACCGTCGGACCCATTACCAAAAACCATTTGCAACAACTGCTTGGAACGACTGGAAAGTCAACATAAATTGGTGATGCGTATTGAACATGCTAGTAATTTTTTAAAGGGACGTTGTTAACATGTAGCTTTTAGATTTTATATCACATTACCTTGTATTTTTCACCAAATTGTAATTGTTTTTGTATAAATTTGTTGTTTAGTATCAAGTGCAATTTCTGTAAACAGTAATGAAGACAAGGCATATAATATTCATTTATAATTTGAGAGGTCTAATGGAACAAGAAATAAACATACTATTAGCTAATTTAATGTATTCATCGCGATTGCTTTTCTAATCTTGAAGTTAATATTGAATTATTGAGCTTTTTACAATGTTTCAAAATATAATTGTCACCTTAGTTGTTTGAAATATTCACTGTTCACTGAGAAAGAATAAATACCTACCAGACACCAATAGCTCTGAATCCAATTGAAAAATTATACTGTTTTTGAGCTGTAGTAGCCAACATACTTTCATAAAATTATAATAAAATAATTATGTTCTATTTATAATCAATAAATTGTGATGTCACAGATTTTTTTTCTATTTCCACTGTTTGTGAATATACTTTTATGTCTTGCAGTTGCATATAAGATATCAACAAAGTTTAAAAGTACCCTTTGTCTCAATCTATAGATTTCCGAACTGTTTTTACTTGGATAAAGAGTGTTTATAGTTTTATTACTATGAGTTACAAATTTTTATTCCTCTCAAATTGGTATAGTAAATAAAAGCAATTATAAATTTAATTTTTAGACACCTTGTACTCATAGTTTACATCAACAGAATTAGACAAGGAAATAAAGAAAAACCTTTAAAGATTGCTTGTAATAATATAATGAAAAAAAGGAACATCAAATTGTAATTTTATTGCACATTTCCATTAGCTGAAAGGAGTGTTTCAATTCTATAATAATTCTTAAATACTACAATTCTGAGATCATTAATTTTATCTCGCTTCTCTTCTATATCCGCATCTAGTTGTTTTATTTTTGCTTGAAGAGGTTGTAGGGATTCCTCATTGGTGCTAAAATAGAAATAAAATGTAAGTATTATAGTATAAAACATGCACTCAATAAAACAAAACATTAATTGTAAAATTTTCCTATAAAAATGTTTAAAAAAAATCAAAGAGATGGCTATCACTTGATCATTTTGTAAAGTTCATATAACTAAATGTAGGAGCTGTTTCATTAATATATTATCTCAAAGTGTGCAAGGGAAGAAAATCGTTTGAATCTTTCAGTTATTGTATGTTAGTAAAAAAAAAATACCATCTATGTACTAACATTTTTTGTTTAGATAATTCTACAGATGCTTCTTCATATTTTTTCGTCCACTCCTGTAGTTCCTGTCTCATTACCTCAACATCTTCTTGTATATGGTCAATTAACTTCCCCAATGGGTTGCTAATCCGTGATAAAGCTTGGACATTGAACCGCATCTGTTCAATTTCTTGATTTACCACATCCCTTGCTTTTTGTGCACCAAAATGCCATTCCTATACAAATGTAATAGCAATTGGAAATTCTCACTTAAATACACAATTTTTTAATCACAATATACATTACAAAACATTTATATTACACAATATTACTTTCATTATTACTACAATACTCGTTGGTAAAGACATGAGCAAACTACTAACAACCACTTCCTTTTCTGCCTTTTATTACACAAACTAATATATTGTCTTTACTCCATCATTTATTTGAAAATTGCAAATTTTTATCAATAGGAAGTGTTACAAGCTTCAAGTAAGATGCTTATTATACAGTTAAAAAAAATACACCTTTTGCAAACAACTTACAATTTCCGTCTTTCCTGATATTTGGGAAAACTCTTTTTGGGAATCCAATATTTGTTGTACTAAATGGCCATGCTGTTTGGAAGTTAACTGTAATTGTTCTTCATTTTGCAGTATTGGATCTGTTTGATTTTCTACAATAATAATACTTCCATCCTCTTCCTAAATTAAAAACAAATTATTATCATAGGTTAAAGAAACAAATTTAGAATATTTTATAACTGACATACCTCTTCTGGTACTGTATTTTCGACTATGATATTTGGTTTTTGAGCAATAGGATTCTCAGTTCCTATCAATGTAGCATCATGTTTTTCTTTCACTCTTGGAGCTCCTGGTCTAGATGATGATGGCCTCACACTTTGAGGCCTCTTATCCACATTGTTATCTGAATTTGATTCATGAGAAATTTTGTTTATGTCAATAGAGTTACTAATTGCTTCATCTTTAGTATTGTCAATAAGTTTATTTTTTGATTCTTCAATAACTGTCTTTCCAAGATTTAAAGGGTTTTCCAAACTGTCTTTATCATCTTGAATTTCACTTTTTAATGATTTCAGTTCTGTCTCAGACTTTTCAGGTAATGGCTCATTTGCAATGTCAATATTTATTTGATCTTCTATATCAAAATGTTGTGTTTTCGGTTCTTTGTCATCATTTGTATTAGTGTCTGTAGAATTTTGTATTTCATTAACTTTTGTAACATTGTCACCACTACCTTTTTCAATACCTTTTACTGGTTCATTAACTTGCTTCAAATTTGGAGATTTTTCTTGTTTAATTTTTTTGCTATTTGTTTTCAGATCTGGTACATTCTTAATAACATTTTTCTTGACATTTGGTATAGATTGTTTTTTCGGTGGCGATTCTTTAACTGCAGTCTCTTTTATTCGCAATTTGGGAACAGCTTTTTGATCTTTGTCTGGGCTATCACTTTTATTACTTTTTATTGAAGGAGTTTTTTTATCATCTTGATTTTTCTTTACAACTTTGGTAGTGTTTTTACTACTTTTATTAGTGTCCTGGGTTTTTATATTTTCTTTAAACTTTTGAACAGCCTCTGCTGAAGACAGTTGTTTTTCTAAAGCTTGTCCTAGACATTGTAGTAACTCATTAGTTTTTGCTGGTTCTTGTCCAGCAACTATTTTAGAAGGCTTAACTGTTAAGGTTTTTCCAGTTGCAATACCTATTATGAAACATAAAGAAAGGGTAATTATAACTAGATACAGGTGAGTAGTTAGAACAATGATTTATAGCTTGGCCTCTTTATTAAGAATTCATATAAACTTACCTAAGACCCATATGACCTTATTTAGGAATTGTATTTTACTTTCTCTATCTTTTACATTGTCAGATATTAATTCATCTTGTTCAAAGAGTCCATCAAAGAATCCAGTAGTTTTCAGAACCTATAAGAAAGTTATCAGTACTTACCATCATTTTCCTTTTAACATTACACTGATAACAACTACATACTTTCTAGAATGCAAAATTGTGGCATGGTGTTAATTATTTAGTCGTGTTAAATACGAAAAGGGGACCTTCGTATTACCAGAAAAGTATGGTACACGTACCGTTATAATAACATCGTGTAAAAATCTAAATGGCGGTTTCCTTAATAACTTCTCGGTAAGTGGAGGTCGTTTCACAAATTTTCCCAACGATAACTGCGTCGTTTTTATAATGTCTGCATTTAATTCTTCTTCCATCGCACATTCTTTACATTTGTTATTTTTTATTCGCCTATAAACTAATTTTTGAAATGTAAGAAGGTAATAGTAAATTAATTTAAACTGATACGGATTATATATATAAAAAAAAGCAGCTTTATAGTGTTAAATAATTGTAGTATTATAGATTTAAATCAATCAATGACAACGATGTTGTAATATTGTACACAATCATCACCATGGCAACGAGGGAGTGCTGCCACTAGTAAAATTATTTAAAAAAAAAACCACTGTTTATTGTTTTTTTTTCCCTCCAAATTCTTTACTTTGATTTCCTTTATTTATGCCCTTCATACATATTAGAAGGTAAAAAGAGCAAAGTAAGCGATTTTCTGGCGAAAAGTTATTTGAACCAATGGTTTAAAACCTGCCAATATTTATAATCTGTCAAATGTAGGGGAGATTTATACTCTTTGGGGAGTTTTGATTGGGAGAATCATGTATAGTCTGTGCTTTTTTGTCTTTGCTTCTACCAGAGAGTTTATATACTACGTGGCAGAACGTGTCATTACCGACAAACTGAAAATTTATCAAGCGATTTAATGACGTGTGGTTGTGGAACATAAAGACGTTAATTGCGAAAATAATTTTCTCATTTGACAAGAAAATAGACATAGCCCCAGGAGCCATATTGTTTTCGTAAATGAACTGGGGTAGCGCCTGGGTGAAAGTAATATCAATTTTGATGTGAGTTAACTTGATAACTCACCATCCAAGGAGTATTATTTTCGTTACAATTTGCAATTGTTTCTAGGATTAAGAATGCCTCCTAAGCGTAAAAAAGTAGGGCGGCCCAAAGGTTCTAAAAACAAAAAATCTCTCAACGGTAATGTGCCAGAAAAGAGTTTCACCTGTGGACTTTGCAAAAAAAAGTTTATCTCCGAAGAAAGTGTGTCTGAACATAGCAAAATATGCAAAAAAGCACTATTACTGAACCCAGATGTTATCAAGGTAAACAAAAATTATATGCTGTAAGAATCATAAGTCTCAATGAAAAGTAATATAATTTTTATTCATTATAAAACTATGTGTTGCAAAATTTAAGTGATAATAGGCTGACAGATTATCACGAATATTTTTTCTTTAAGTGATTTGAATTTGTATAAATACTTCATCTCTTTAAAACAAAACATATGAATATGGTTCTTAGGGATCTAATTTAACAGGCACACAGTATATTTCAACTTACAATTCTGTAATGTTTATGTTACTGTTTTAGGCAACATTCAAATGTGAAGAGTGTAACAAGAGGTTTACATTTGAAGACACATACAAATCTCACTTAGAAAATGAACATTCCAAAACCCCAGGCAGCGTAACATGCGACCTGTGTCCAGTGTCTTGTCCTAATAAAAAAGTGTTATCGAAGCATATTGAAAACTATCATGGTAGAGACATGTTTATGTGTCCACATTGTGACAAATTGTTCACAAGACAAACTCATGTGATGAGACACATGTCACAGAAGGGATGCGGTGGACAAATCTCCCTGTACACATGTGAAGTATGTAGCTTGTATAACATTCAAATTAAGAACAAAATTTTTCAAATACACTAGTATGTCAGTGGCCATAATATTAGTTTAATCAGAAATTATGAAATTTTGTTAATATATTCAGTGCCACTGATTCCCAGAGTTACTTTGACAACTGAAAATTGTAGTGTTGTTTAATATTTTACAATGTTTCTTCAAATACTTTAGAATTAACACACTTACTGTTGGTTTCTGAGATCAAAATCCCTGTATGAAACATGTTATCTCTGTTGTATCAAAGATGAAAGACAGGGATAACAATATCTTTTATACAAGGATTTTGGTCTCACAAACCCATGGTCAGTGTTAATGTTTAAGGCAAACTTTGTTTAAATTACTCATGTTTTGTCCGTTTTCAGATATGTCACAGTTCTTTTACAAGAAAAGACAATTTAATGGTGCATTTAAGGTTGCAGCATATTGCCAGTAACCATTTCTCTTGTAAACAATGTCCATACCATACCAAAAACTTCTCTAAATTAATCATCCATTGGATGAGATTTCATACAGGTAATAAGTTTTTTATCTCTAAATTTAATTGAATTTTTTTTTTAAATTTACCACCACAATCAATTAGGGAAAAAACTCCAATTTTGTGAAATTACATTTAGCAGTTATCTATACATCCCCACTGAGGGGCTCGGAGCCTACTTCAAGTTAGGGGTGTTATTTTATTAAATTCATAAAATATTTTCATTTCTCTTGGTTCGATTATCAATATCACTTCTTTATATGTTTTTTAATTTGTGGAACTTACATTTTTGAATTTTCATGTCTGTCTTCAATACAGTATTGTTACTCATTTATGCAATATTATTTTATTTAATTTCACAGAAAAACCTCTGAATTTTGAATGTGACCATTGCGGGAAGACAACAAGATCAAGAGCAGCTATTGCAAAGCATTTAGAAATACACGGTTTAAAGAAATTTCGCTGTGATGTGGTAATGTATTATTCATTATATACTTTGATGATACATAAAAAAAATATCCAACAAACCTTATAAGTGTTATCTTACTTGTATTATTTAAATCTCATTTGAATTAATGAGACTAAGCAAAAGGATGTTTGGTATTTGTTATGTTATAAATTAAAAAATGTTAAACAAATCTGCTTTTTCATGCTTTCAATGGAAAGCAGAATTTTGATGTGTGAGGTAAGTGCATGTTTATTGTTATTTATTATATTTTAATGGCATTTTACTATGTGCATTCTTTCTTTTATATTTTGTTATCTTAGTAGATTTATTTTATAAAAGTAAAAGCTTAAATGGGCCTTTTCCAAGTCCATATATTTAGAATACTGTTTACACATTAGAGATACACATTTTAGCAAAAGTCGGACCTGGATAGGTGAGAAACTTCTATAAACCAGAGTCATTGTTTAGACAGAGGATCTCCACAAGTGAGATACTTGGGTTAGAAACAAATTTCTATAAGTAAGGAAAGTGTTGCGGTGTCTGGTTTCTTGCTTATCCAGTGTCAATTTGATTTTAACTACATGTATCTTTATTTTGATATATTTGGTGTCATTCATTTCATCTTATCTCCTACAAAGTTACAGGGGTAAAGTTAGAAGCATAATAGCACTGGTTGTTTTCAAAATTCATGACAATTTACAGTAAGTGTTGTTTTCCAGTGTGGGTATGCGACGTTCACACTGGAGGTGTTGCGGCGTCACATCTTGACCCATGTGGAGGACAAGCCGCACAAGTGCGAGATGTGTGACCGCTCATACATCCAGCGCATACAGCTGCAGAAGCATATGGAGCGTCACTACGGATACATCTGCGGAGAATGTGGACACAACGCTAACACTAAAGCTGGGTACTATTAATATAAAAGCTAACTTTAATATGAATTATAAAAAATAAAATTAGCCAAAAAAAATCGTACTTTAACTTTATATGTAGTGTGATTTCAATTTTGTTTTGCATTGTTTCAGATTATTGATTCATAAACGAGAACATTTGGATTTAAAGAAATTAACTTGCCACTTTGAGGGTTGTTCATATTCTAAAAAGGAATTCAGAGATGAAGCCAGCCTGAGGAAGCACATCAAGGACCATGTCAATAATAAACGTGAGTTTAAATTATATCAGTATTGTTAAATCTAATAGGAAGGGAAAACTGTCTGTGGCACTTTAAAAGTGAAAGTCACTGTAAATATCCCACAGATGTACAAAAAAAATATTTTATAATTACAAAATACTCTGTGGACTGTAGTCATAGCAGTGACTTCCATCAAATTTAAAACAAAAAATTTTTTGACTTAAGCTCATTCCACAAAAATACTTAATTTTTTAATTGTAATGCACGTTATCTCTACTGCAATAAAAATTGATATATATTTTTAGTTTTTTATTTGCATGGACATATACTTTTAATATATAACAGCGTACTCGTGCGAGGTGTGCGGCAAGAGTTTCCACAACGAGGCATACATGCGCAAGCATGTGCAGACGCACACGCTGGAGCGGCCGCGGCGCTGCATGTACTGCGTGGCGGCGCGCGCCTACGTGCGCGGCGAGCAGCTGCTGCGTCACGTGCGCATGCAGCATCGCAACATCTTCCGAGAACATCTCACCCACGTGCGCCAAGTCCTGGTCAGTTATACACACACCACTATATTTCTCATTTACACTGCCTCAATAGTATTCATCATCATCAGCTCATTACACGTCCCCACAGAGGGGCTCGGAGCTTATATTAATATATATAGCTTTGATTTTTAAAATAATGCATAAACTTTCCGAGGAATTAAGGATTGAAAAATGGTTCAAGAAAAAAGTATATAATTAGATAACTAATATGACTTTAAATGTCATCCAAATATTTAAATCAACAGATTTAAATTGACATTGTATGTTAACTATTTATTTGTGTCAGGGGTCAAACGTGGGAACGGAGAGAGTAACGAAGTCTGAGCTGGACGCCATCCTGAACGTGCTGGATGCGGAGTCGGAGCGCATCATCGAGGGCTACGGCACCGGCGTCCTCTACGGTGGCATGCTCGAGGTCGAAGCTGACGCATCCTCACAAGATACTACCTCCACCAACACTAATGTCAGTCTCTTTTTATATTTATAATAAATACATTATCTTAAATTTGCATTCAGAACAATAACTAATTTTTGCTCTTTTTATTTTCCTTAGAGCGAAAGCAGTCCGCTGATGTCAGAAGAAGAGCTCGCAGAAAGTCTTAAAAAATTACTGAGTCAACTTATTGATAAAGAAACATTAGATATTTTTGGATGGCCGGACGAACCAGTAGATACGGTATGTAATATAATTAATAAGTAGTTTAACAAAAAAAACATAATCTCTACTTAGCTTATAATCAACAAAATAGTTAAGTGTGAAAATTGTTAAAATTACCTGGAATCTTGCTGTAATCTTACTAATATTATAAATGCAAATGTTTAAATGGATGGATAGATGTTTGTTTGAACATATCTCCAGAACTGCAGATCGGACCACAATGAAGTTTGGCATGTAGAACGTAGTCTGGAAGAATACATATGCTACTAATTAAGTATTTTTTAATTTCGCGTGGACGGATTAGCGGGCCACAGCCATATTATGAATGCATTATATAATTATTCCAGGTGTTAGAGAAAGTGATAGAGCAGTGCGGCGCACGCGCAGCTGATCGCGACAAGTGGACGCGAGTGCAGCGCCTGCGGGAGAACACCAAGCATTTATTCGTTTACGTAATCGATGACAAGAACATAGCGCGCATGCTCGACACACATACCATCGACCAGATCATCAAACACATCCTCGCACAAGTCGGTACAATCGCAACCAATACCAACAAAAAGTGATTCTAAGGTATAGCGCCATGTAAACTTTATTCCGGCTCACAAGGTATACGCGGCCCAGCTACCATCTGCCGCCATAAAGTTTGAATCTTATTATACCTTGACTAGGTATTTTGGATTTCATAGTTTATTTCTAACTTTACATAATTCCGTTTTTTAAGAACAGCCATTAACCAAGACAAGTATTGGAATTTTTCACTGAAATATAATTTTTTGCAATATTATAATAGTATGTGAATTATTAATTTAAGTTTGTTAACAAATCTTGCATATTTAAAGATTTTTTTTATATCATTACAAAAATGTCAGTTCGAAAAATTATTGTTAATTTTAATATAATGCAACTCAAACATATTGATTCAGTTCAGGCATGAGTTCTACTTTTCGTGGTCCAATAGTATGGTTGTTATCTGTTATTCAATAGTATATATTACATTTATTATTAGGATAGGTTATAGGAACCGAATATGTGCAATAATATCAATGTAGCACAAATGGTTTTTAAGATAGTGAAAATGCGAAGAAAAAATTAATAGAAAAATATTAAGAACAAATTTAATGTGACGTTAATCTGTTAAAATCATTATATTCGTACAATATAATGATCACATATTTTAAATATTTCAAGTTTTCAATTTTAGCATTTTATCTTATGTTTAACCGTCTTTAATTTTTGTCTAAAAATGAAAACGAAAATGAAATGTCAGAATTAGTAGGGACACAGTTATTTTGAGTAATAGAGCTTAAAATTATGTATATCTACGTTTATTTTATTAACGTTCGTTGTTATAAGTGTGATGAATAAAATATTTTAATATATTGACAGATTCAAGTTATATGCTAGGGAAAATATAAATGGCAAGATGTAAATATTTGTGAATTTACGTGCACTGTGTAGGCGGCGAGAGAGTATCTGCCATGACCATGAAGAGAAAATGCAGATTAAATAGCAACCTCTGAGGACGGGAGTTTATTATTTTTATTTAGTGTATTAAGTGAAATCCATTTTAAAGTTTGCTATGTACTATGTACCAATAATATTGAATTTTAATATTGTTAAAATAATTTACATGGATTGTTAATTATATTTTAAGTGTATTTGTATTCATTTGTTAATTTAATTTTGGTATTCTTTTTGTGGTGAGGTAGGGGTTATGTTTAATATTAAGTGCCTTATTTTTATACTTCAACTGTTAAAATGTAATGGGATGTGTATAATGGTTAAATTAAAATTTAGTTACTGAAAACACTTTAAGATATTGCGAGAAAGATTTAATAATAAAAGACTATTGTATTTTTAATGTCATTTTTTTTTCAATCAAAAAGTACAATAAGCAAACATTTACGTTTATGTAAAACATGTAAACATTTTTCTTGTGCAATTTTTGTTCGAAAGTTTCTTTCGGTGAAATGATGCCACATACGAGGAAAAAAGGGGTATATCTGATCTTAGTTGTATATTAATATCATTGACGAATATTCTAGAAACAAAATCTGCGTTTTCATTCAATTTTAATAATGGGAAAGGGGAAAAATATTTTTATGACGAGTTAAATATTTATTGGATCTTAATTAACGCTCTTTTATTAATTTCTGACTAGTACTGTGCTGGCAATTTTTACAGAAACGTCAATGTCAAAACTTAAATGTCAATTGTGTCAATGTCATTAAAGTAATCAAAAACTTTATTGGCTTTAGTTGGTCAATGTTGAATTGGTTCAATGGTTATTTGCAAATTGTAAGCTGCAAACGTGATTTCTTACTAACAAAGTCACCTTAAATAACAAAAATGTCAACATCTGTTCCACTTATTGTTAAATTACTGGCTTCTTCAGTTTCTGTGGCAAATAGAGCTGGAAAAATTGTGAGAGATGTTATGAGTAAAGGAGAATTAGGTATAGTTGAAAAGGTTTGTATTTTCTTGAAACTTACGTATATTAAAACTCACATGCGATTATGATTACGGTACCCTGATTTAAGTATAACGTTAGAAAGTATTTTTTATTTTGTGTGACGATTTCTCTTGCAGGGTAAAGATGATTACCAAACTGAAGCAGACAGATCTGCGCAACGATGCATTATTGCATCACTTGCCGCGCAATATCCAAATATAAATATTATTGGTGAAGAAGATAATCCTGACACTGAGGTAAAAAGCATTTGTTCATATTTGTTGTGATTACATCAAGCAACATCAATTGGAAACAGAATTAGAGTTATTTGAATGAAGCAAAGACTTTTTCATAAACCATTTGTTTAAGGGTGATGTTCCAAGTGATTGGATAGTTATAGACACAGACAAAGATGTTCTGTCTTTGGAGTGCCCTTCGAGTCTGCAAGGTGTGAAGGAAGAAGACATTGTTGTGTGGGTAGATCCACTAGATGGTACATCAGAGTACACTCAAGGTAAAGTTTAATTTTTTATATATTGACAATAGTTTAATAAGTTGTCTTAGAAAAAGTGGAATAAATGTTTAAACATCAATATACCTTACTTTACAATGTTGGTCATAAGATTATGTGGTCGACGATTTCAATTTATTTAAAACTATTGTAAGGTCAGGATTTCTATTTTATATTATATGAAATTTAAAGGCAAATTCACTTTTCCATTCATATAAATACATGTTCAATTAATTCACAGATTCTGTTTTTAAAGTGCTAAGCCTTTTAAGTCTCTGAAGCATAAAATTAGATATTTAAAAAAGTGAAACAAAAAAATGTATTTATAATCATGATCATTTATAGCAAGGTCAAATCACTGAATAGTTTGCTGGTTACAATTAGGAAGTGACACTGAACTAAATTGCTTTAAATTACTTTAAAAACTATTTTTTTCTTCACGTTGTAATAATTTTATTTTAACATGTGAGATATTGCAAAACTGAGTTAATTATTTAAAGTACATATTTGCTAATTATGTTTTCCTATGAATCAAATATCCCTTAAGTTGTTTAAAATCTTCTAGGTGCCCTAATGTTGAAGAGAGATCCATGGGAAAGATGGAAAATGTATTTGACACATCCATTTATTAGTATTAAATGGTATTTAAGTTTACTGCAATCAAATTATGGTAAATGGAAAATTTGAAAGTAGTAGGTAGCAAGCTTTTTTTATGTATTTAAATTATAAGGTCACTGATAGATTTTCTAACTCATATTAACATCAATTTACTTTAACATTTATTACAAACCAATGTATAAAGAAATGTAATTTGTCAATGACCTGATTGCTACTGGGTTTTATTAATATTCATTCCTTTTGTATAATATAATTAAACACTTCAGGGATGTTTTCTTTATGACTAACATTTGTATATAGCATGTTGCATGGAAATATTTTAAAGACTATTTTGATAATAGAATCTCTTTTTTGTTTTAGGTTTTTTGGAACATGTCACCGTTTTAATCGGAATCTCTGTAAATGAGAAGCCAGTAGCTGGTGTTATTCATCAGCCATATTATAAGACATTAATTGATGGTGAAAAGAAAATGGGGAGAACTATTTGGGGTTTACAAGGTGTGGGTGTAGGTGGCTTCACTCCCGCACCACCACCAGATTCCCTCATCATCACAACTACAAGGAGTCACTCTAATGCCCTTGCGGAGAAGGGACTGCAAGCTATGAATGCCAGTCAGGTGTTAAGAGTTGGCGGAGCTGGTTATAAGGTAATTATTTATTTTAGTGTGCTTTGCAAGATTTTTCATTCCATGTCCCAAATAACGTAATGTAACAAATTATTAATATAATAATTCATGATGTAACATTAGAAGCTCTTTTACATCTCATTATAGGAAATATGGATTACATAATACATGACAATGTTGTTGTAATAGTATGATACAAATTATCAGTTATTTGCTTGCTGTTAGAAACCAACGAATGCAATAATTGATAACATAATGTCATATCTGATTAGAAGAATTTATACCGTGCTGATAAAGTAATCAAAAGACCAATGACAATGAAGACCTATAGCACCAGTCAGTAGTCAAAGAATATAGCACAAAATGACGTCATACAACTTGTTTTTTTTTTATGATGACCAAATGATAAAACTAAATGAAATAAATGCTATTGTTATTGATAAATTAGAAAGGTTTTAATTCAAGTACAAGGAAATATAATTGAATTGATATTGAAATCACACAACCTTGATTAAAATTAGTTTTCCATCAAGGTTATAAGACTAAAGAACTTAATAAAGAAATGCTATTCATGTTTTAGTCTATTGTGCCAAATAGAACAAGTAACCTGTCCTCCATATGCTACGAGTATTGAAGATATTATGAACATATTTTGAGTTTGGACACCAATAGGGGAAAAATAATAAACTTATTTTACTTTTCAAATCTGTCTCATACTAGTTTTTATATTAAATGTATTTTTATAGGTTTTACAGCTTTTGGAAGGTGTTGCATCAGTTTATTTATTCGCTACCAGTGGTTGTAAGAAATGGGACACATGCGCGCCGGAAGCGGTGCTGTCTGCGGCGGGCGGCAAGTTGACTGACATTCTCGGCAACTACTATAAATATGGAGCCTCGGAACAAAGACTCAATAAAACCGGAGTCCTTGCAGCTGTCAACAATGAATTGCATAGTTATGCTTTGAGCAAAATACCTGAAGAACTAAAGGAATTACAATCTAAAAAGTAATTTTTTATAACTCTGTACATATGTATATAAAAGGGAAATAAAAGATTTTTTATATTTTTTTGTTATTTTATTTGTACAATCAACAAAAATTAGTATCGAAATATTTAACAGGGAATGTAAAAATGTTCTTATCTAAAATAAAATGTCATGACTGCTTTTTTTGTAGCAGTAATAAACTATTATTAGCGAGTTTGAGATAGCATTAAATTATTGGCCCAAAATTCTCGTTAGTTTTATTACTACTGCATATAAACAAATTGCAAAACTTCGTAGAGGTATTTTTCGTTTATTTTAAATTACTTTATTACTAATGTAATATATAACAATGGGGGTATAAAAATAAAACCATCACCATACAATGGTTCATAAAAACATGTAACATTTGTAAATTCCATAACCTTGGCAAAAAAAAAAATCAATTAAAAACATTGATATAAATAACACAATCATTTGAGACTAGCAATTAATACTATAATTTTACTATTTATGCCTATAGTTTACTTTTTGTAATATTACTTGGTAATAGAGCCTTAAGTTCGCGACGTAATATCTTTCCGGACGCATTCTTTGGTATATCGTCGACGAATATTACTCCACCACGTAAATGCTTTGCCGGCGATACCTGCAAATTGTCATTTTTTTTTACTTAATAGACGGAAGATACACAGAAAGATTTCCCCTTTTTACTGCCTCCTCTAACAAAACGACTTATCCTTCCACTTTATTTATAAGCGAAGGAAAAGGGGAGTAACATTAAGCCTCCGGCACTCACACATTGGAGTGAAATTGCTTCCATCTCATGTCTTCTGTGTGGTACATTAAATCTTTCTCCTTTTAATTTTTAACGAATTTCCAATGCCGAAATATATCAAGTTGTGTATAATTTCTTCATAATTCCAAAGTTTACACATTGTAAAAAAGGTAAAAAATAAAAGTGTTACCTTGCCGGCTACATATTGCACAATTTCTGTCTCTGTGACGTCAGAGCCGGGCAGGCGCACTACGAAGGCGGTGGGCAGTTCGCCCGCTACCTCGTCCGGCGCCCCCACCACCCCGCACTCCGCCACACCTGGGTGCTGCAGCAGCAGCGCCTCCAGCTCCGCCGGCGCCACCTGTCGACAAAAAACACAATCAATCTTTCTTTTCTATATTTTTGACTTCGCAATACACCATCTATATACGGTATCAAATCATTCAAATGATGTTTACTTCATAAATTAAGTGATTAACTAACTCATAATTGGTTACACCACCCTTGGAGTTAGACATTTTATATTAAAACTACTGAAGACTTCCTTTAAACAATTATGAGTTGCCCTATAATATTAAAATTGTTACAAGACTGTTAAATTAAGTGTTGCAAGCATTTAAAATCTAAGAAAAGGTTCTATTAACATTTTATTAACTTTATAACCCTTAAAATATAATAAGTTCACTTACTTGAAATCCCTTATATTTAATAAGCTCTTTTAAACGATCGACGACGTAGAAGAATCCATCTTCATCATAATATCCAATGTCTCCGGTCCTCACATAACCTTCCGAGTCAATTAGTGCATCACTGGCTGCCTGATCCCCCATGTAACCTTTCATACGCAAAGGTGATTTTATCCACAGCTCTCCTTTCTCTCTTGCAGGTAATAATTTGCCAGTTTCAATATCTATAACCTAAAAAACAATAGTTTAATAACACGTAAATTTGGGAGGAACGCCTTTTTATTGGACACTAACAATTTACTTTTTGTATATCAATCTTATTTAAGATAAGAAGAAAGTAAAGCGACTGCGTCCGCGCGGAATTAAAATAAAAACATAAAAGTAGCCTATGTGTTTTTCCAGACTATGTTCTATGTGTGTGCCAAATTTCATTAAAATCCGTTCAGACGTTCCGGAGATGCCTTCAAACAAACATCCATCCATCCAACCAAACATTCGCATTTATAATATTAGTAAGAAGTAAGATGTGAGCTATTACCAAAATGATTTTTATTATACAATTTAAACTTAAATAACATGGCACTTCATATTGACTGCAAACGGAAAAACGTGGGAAATCTTTTTCTTTTCAACCATTATTTTAACAATGCATTTATCATTAAAAAAATATTTTTGCATAAAACCTTTTTTATAAGACAATGTCATACCTTAATCTTCATTCCTGGAGCAGGAGTTCCACAGGAGCCAATCTTTTCTCCGCTTGTTAAGTCCACACAACATGCCATTGTCACCTCTGTTAACCCATAACCTTGTTTTATAAAGTCTATACCAATTCTGTAATAAAAAGATTACTATTGTTATAAATATAGAAAATTGGATTCGTAAAATTCTTTCAACTAAATCTAATTATGATGAATTTCAAAGTTAAACTTGTATTAAAACATATAATTACCTTTTTCATACTCTTTGATTACACAAAGACTACAATATGTACAGTCAGCGTCATATAGATCGTAACAGACAAGATATGCAAATATATAGGTACACCAAAAGTAATCAATTATATCGGTACAACAAAAGTCCTCAAATTAATAGATACATTCACCCTGCTCAAATACATCGGTACATACACAGCGTCAAATATATGAGTACATGCAAGGTTCCCATAAATATCGTAGCAGCCACAGCGTCATAAGTAGCGAAGCAATCAAGGTGTGCAAAAATATCGTAACATTTGACAAAATTGAACTCTATCTCTATATACTTGTGATACAAATTGGAATAAACTACTTCTGTTACATTCATTTGACACTTTGTATTAACATTAAAGGTTGTCCGGAAAGTTCGTTCCGATTTTCGATAGGAAGCATAGAATAGACTGTAGCTAAAGTGGATTCATTTTCGGATTTCCACCATTATCAAACGTCACAAAAATTTATATATTGTGAATAATTTCATTTAATTGGTTGAGATAAAAACTAATAAAAAAAATAGTGGCTTGGGATTTGAACCGCCGACCTTACGTACCAACGGCGGCGAACGGTAAGGCCACGAGACCAAACTAGAACTAGAATGCAAAGTGTCAAATGAAAATTAAAAAAATAAAGTGTAAGTACCTTCGTTTTCAACTTCCGCATGAGGAGCGGTGGTTGTAAAGAGTATATAAAGCGACGAATGGCAATCACTAGGTCAGTCGATATCAGACCTTTGAGTCGGCAAGTCGTGTCGCTGCATGAGCGAGACAAATGTAGTCCACCGAATGCCGAAGAAGAAGAAGAAGAAGAAGTACTTATGATGCTGTGGCTGCTACGATATTTATGGGCACCTTGCATGTACTCATATATTTGACGCTGTGTATGTACCGATGTATTTGAGCAGGGTGAATGTATCTATTAATTTGAGGACTTTTGTTGTACCGATATAATTGATTACTTTTGGTGTACCTATATATTTGCATATCTTGTCTGTTACGCTCTATATGACGCTGACTGTACAATACAGGTGTCACAGAAGTTAGAAGCCAAAGTTTTGGGCCATTGGTATAAGGATCGGATAAAACCGTAGGGCACAGCTAGGCAAATAAATATTGAATGCAGTGCAATTATTACCTTTGGCAGACCATTTTCTGTATGTCACTGGACAGTGGGGCTGCTCCGCACCAGATTTCAGTAAGAGAACTTAGATCATATTTTGTGACTAGTGGATTCTTTGCTAAGAATACTGCTAATGGTGGGACTATAGTTGTCATATTAACCTGGAATTCATAACTTATTTTTTAGAAAAAAATGCTCTGCATATTTTTTTATGGATTACCAAGATAAATTTGTTGCTGGCCAGTAACAATATTTTTTATAAGTCTAAGTAATTATTATCAGTATATGAGATAATTTATAAAATACTTAGATAATAAAACTTATTTACAATAAATTAATTTATAGATATTGTGCATTTTTAGAAACATGTGTAAAAGTATGAAGCATACCTTATATTTTTGTATAGTTTCCAAAAACTGTTCTTCATCAAAACGAATGAGGAATACTACTTCAATATGCATGCACATGACTGCCATTGTTGTGATGAAGCCATATGCATGGAACCATGGTATCAATGATAGTCCTGTTTTAACAACCTGCTTTTTCTTCCCTTGAGATGCTGCTAAGTAGTACCTGAAAGAATATTGAAAATTATGTCACATTAAAAATGTAACATATTCCATGCTACTGCAATTTTTATATATAAATGACCTTATCAGGTGTTAACTGTTAATTATCATAATTATGAATTTGCGGAAATATATAAGTAAAGTATAGTACTGTACAATATTTCCAGTAATTTGAAAATGTATGTTTATGTAGAAAAGTTCTAAAAATGATATAAAGTTTACATTATGCCAATACAGTAGGACAATTGTTAAAATCAGCACTGGGATACAACTGGCATAATGTAAATAGTAACTAGTGCTAGTGAGTCAACAAAGTCCATACCAGACCTGCGCTACTTTCCTACTTAACCATAATGTAAACTGGGTATTAAAGAATTAACTTACTTCATATGGGAAGATAATGTAAGAAAATTAACATGCGTAAGCATTACAGCTTTAGGCAGGCCAGTGGTGCCCGAAGAGCACATAACAGCTACAGGATCCTCAGCTCCATTTACATCAGCCAACATAAAGTCATCTACATCCACATGCTTCTTAACAAGCTCATTATAAAAAATCGATGGCACAACATCATACTCCCCAAATAATATAATATTTTTAACAAATGCTAGATCTTTGCTACAATCATATAGATTTTGAGCAATAATTGGCGATGAAAATATAAACTTTGGTTTTATAATTTGTAATATATGTGCTAATTCTCCTGTAAAAGAATGTATAAATGTAGTTTATTTTAATAAACATATAAGAGAAATCAAGTCTATTAGTTAATTTTACTATCTTTTATATATATCTTACCTGGTGTATAAGTGACATTGAGAGTAGACAATATAGCACCACAAAAGATCACAGCATGAGACGCTACCACAAATTCGAACCGATTCTCACTGCTCAGTGCCACTACATCTCCTTTTTTCAGTCCAAGTGCTCTGAGAGCTTCTGCCAGATTAACACTGCATTGCAATATATACTTGTATGTAACACTTTCCCCTGTTTCTGCACTTATCTATAAACCAAAATTCACCCAATGACAATTTAAACCATATTATAATTTCAAATGAAAATGTTGAATTCATAGGGTACTAACCAGAGCAATTTTATTCTCGGCTTGTTTAAATTTATCATATATAAATTGTCCATAGGATAGATGACCAGGAATAAGCACTTCTTCAGGACCAGAAACGACATTGTTGTGAATTGTAGCCGGCATTCTTAATTCACTTTTTTTTTAAATTAACTTGTTATCTTTTTCGACAGACACTTTTATCCTTAGTGAACAGTAGATTAATAATTATCGTAATCGTAGTAATTGATAATATGAAACTTTTAACGGAGGAACGTGTGAGTCTGAGAAACGATCATTAAGGTTAATTCATAATATGTACTGACCTGATAAAATAATCGAATTTGACATTTAGGAGGGCGGAGCGTTAGCAAAAGTAAAAAAGTAAATTACAAAGTTACAAAGTCCAAAAGGACGAGATAAAAAACTGAATAACATTAGGTAAGTTTATTTTTGTTATCATACTTGTGAGGTAATTCATAAGATTTGGTGATATTATTTGAGTTTTATGCAAGTAACTGTTTCTCCACACTTAAAATCCTTTCCTCTCAAAATGTTAATCAAATAAAATTGAGCCACGCGATGACAATACGACGAGCTGAATAAACCGACTTCGAAACAAAAAAAGGTTTTTTTTTCTTTCAAGGTTTCGTTCAAGGAACTATAAAAAAATCCACAACAAAGTAACAAAATAATATCATGAATACCAAAACCTTAAAAAAGCAAAAAACTCTCTTCTTTCTTGTAATTGTGTATAATTATTGTTATTTCGGAGTCGGTGTAGGCCGAGTTAGTAGATTAGTGTCATTTATATTAGAGACTAACTTTTGCCCGCGACTTCGTCTGCGCAGTAATAAAATTCAGGTCAGAAGTTTTAATTTTGCCTTCCATTTCTAGTTTCGTTATTAAAACTAAGCAACTATTCCAATTACTTACAAATACCAGCAACCATCTGCAATCTCATAGAATCTGCAATCATCGTCATACACTTGCAATCACCAAGAACCATCTACAACCTAATAAAATCTCCTACAACCACCTGCTTCTACCTGCAATCACCTGGATCCACCTTTTGCCACCAGCAAATACTTGCAATGACGTTCAACTATCTGGATTCACCTGCAACTATCTTCAATCACCTAAAAACTGAAAGCACCTACAATCACCTGCAACCACTTACGACCACCTAAGTTCTGCTGGAACTTCCGCTGTGGATTTTTTGCTTTCTCTCTCTTTCTTCCTCTTCAGCCATATGACGCCCACTGCTGAACATAGGCCTTTTCCAGAAATATGTTATGTTAACCGCTTTTTGCTTTAATTAAAGAAGCCTTTTTTGTAGTGTTAAAATTATAGACTTAATTAGTGATGTACATTTTAAAATTTGTTATTATGTACATTACATTCTTCTCAGTTTATATTTATAATAATGTTAATTGTGCAAGGCCCTCAAAAATTTATTTATCATATACCGTTGTAGTTCCGTGGGAGGTGTACATGCCTACAGTTTACGCGCGTAAGTTTAAATTCATTGTAAAATAGTTCTAAAATAGTTTGGATCTTTTATTATTGTATATATTGTGTAAAACATTTATATCGACAAACTAAAATTAAGTATGTATTTGGTACGTTACACCATTAAATAAATATTTACAAAAGAAAAATATTTTCTTAACACTTTCAGCCTTGGTTTTTTATTGTCATGTTTCATTCGTTTTTACTTTTAATTAAGTGACTGAGATGCACACTAATTGTGTAACGGTAAATTTGCTGGATTCAAAATTAATAATTAACTACCTCATGATTTGGTTAATATGAATGTTAATTAAAATTCATCACTTTTAGCCCTTTTCATTTTTTCGATTCAATTTACACGACTCTCGTCGGTAAAAATATTTTTTTTGATACTTTACCTGCCGTGAAGTTTGTTCACACTCACCATTTTTTATTATAAATACAACTAGTAGCAGTATTAGTTACGCCTGCGAGATTTCATTTTTCAATTTTTTTTTTGTTTTTATATGTATGAAATATGGAAATGTAGACGGATATTGTTTAAACTTAAAGTATAGATAGATTGTAATAACTCTTATTTACGGTAATGTAAGCACGTTTTTATAATATTTTATAAGAATTACTAGGCAAATAACCCGTAATTAAAAGAGGTCACCGACGCCCAAGGTATATTTGCAACAGCAGAGGAACCGCAGTTGCAGTTGCGGCTGTGCGAGGCAGAAAGTTTCGCGAAAACCGCACGGTTTGGATGCAACCTGGCGGTAGGTCTTCCGATGACGGAACTCATCAGAAACAATTCTTCGGAGGACTCTTAGAAGTAGATATAATATAATAAAATTATTTAAGGAATCCGTTTATTTCATTTTATTTTTACAGTTGGTCAAGTTTCTGGTGCATTAGGTATACGTAAACAAAAATGGTTATAAAGAACAACGTGGTTTACGGTGGGCCCGCATTGAATGTTCCTGCTCATCTTTCTTTTGGACAATATATAATCGACAAACTAACAGAACTCAGTATTGATGATACAAAAATTGCTTTGGTAAGTTTTGAAGTTGTAATTTGTTTTCAAGGTAAAAATACTTTATTAGCATATATCCTTGTAAGGTTATTGCGCGGTTCATAATAATGTTAATAATCAATTTCAATTGTTTCTTATTTTCCGCAGGTCATTATCTAAAATCATGACCTAAATTTGCGAAAATAATGGATGGCATCATTGGCATGCATTTTCAAAACAAAAACACAATAAAATCATGTTTATTTTTTGAATGTATCTTTGTTTAATTTGTTTTAGTTGTATTATTGTTTAAGGTTCATGGTGATAGTGATGAAAAAATATCGTATAAACAACTTCTACATGATATGGTAAGCTTTGCTACCGGTCTGAGACGCCATGGCGTAACGCGCGGTGTCATCGTGGCGATGTGCAGTGAGAACAGACTGCAGTACATGGTGGCCACCATGGCGGCAATTTGTTGTGGTGCCACCATCACAACACTTAATCCACAATATACTAAAGGTGAGTTAAGTGTTATTGCTCGATCCGACTTACGGGTGATATTTTTCGTAGTCGTACAATTTGTTTAACGTGAATTGATTTAACTAACAATTATTTTGTATATTCTAGATGAGGCTATTCATGTCTTAAATATTTCAAAACCTCCCATACTAATAGCATCGGAAACAGTACTCAAACAAAACCTAGCACTGTATAAAGAGGTGGGCTGTATAAAGACATATATTCAAATGAATGGGCAAGCCGTTGATAGTGATATAGTTCCATTTAACGAGGTATATGTGAAGGTAGAACCACAAGGATTTGATACTGGAGATGTGCAAGGCGCTATAGATACTCTATATTTGTTATATTCCTCGGGGACCACTGGACTTCCCAAAGGTGTAATGTTGACGCACCTAAATGTTTTATATGCTGCATCAAATTTAATGTAAGTTAGCTTTTACGATATTAAGCTTATAATTATTAGGAATTAATGAAATAAAAAAATTAAATTGAAGTTATAAATAAAAAGAAGGTTTTACTGAAAACATTTCTCCCTTTTCACTTAGGAGCGACAGTTTGGAGAGTCGGTCGCGGACATGTTACTTGACGGTGGTGCCGTGGTACCACGCGTATGGTCTCATGACAACCATAAACAACCTTATCAACGGCAAGATGATCGTATACTTCCCCGGTTTTTTTCCGGAAAAATACTTGCAAGCAATTGAGAAGTATAAGGTTATATTAATTACTATGTTTATCGATTATTTAGGGTCATAAATATTTTTGGGTATATCTAGATCTGAACAAGAAGTTCAATAATAAAACCGATATCTCGCTTGTCCTTTCAAGTCTGGACGCACCCTTAAGTCGATGCTATTTAAATGTAAATTATATTATATTTGGCAGGTTAATGTACTATTCACAGTACCTCCTATGATGATATTCTTCGCGAAGTCACCGCTGGTAGAGAAGTACGACATGTCGTCAGTGAAGCTGGCGTGGTGTGCTGCGGCGCCGCTCTCTACTGACACCATCAGACAAGTTATGCGACGGTAAAATTGTTCATATTCATATAATTTAATTCTTAATTAAAATTCTTTATTCAAAAAGGTTGTTGTTAAATTAAGGTTTAAAAGTATACAATGTTTCAATTTAAGTTTAAGCTAGGAAGCGATAAAATTCGAATTTACGAACTTATTCGGCCCAGAAAATGCACATATATTACTTGGTTTTATTTATTGTATGCAGTTTGCCGAATTGTAAGGGTATTCTGCAAGCGTATGGTATGACGGAGACATCGACTGCTGCCACTAAAGACCCTGAGGATGATGCCACCATTCACAAGCCGGGTAGCGGGGGCCCGCCGTTACCGGGAGTTAGCGTTAAAGTATACAACATTTTTTTTTTAATTTTATTCTTGGCTTCATGAGACCTTAAAAAATTAAAAATATAATTTGTCTTACACATTATAGCGATGCGAGAATTTGAAAAAAGCTTATGTTAATACAACAATAATTTTCTTACTTTAGGTTGTCGATATAAAAACCAGGAAGAGATTAGGACCTTTAGAGACCGGTGAAATTTGTATCAAAGGCCCCGTTGTGATGAAAGGCTATCTTGGTAACGATGCTGCTAACCGCGACATCATGGACGACGAAGGATTTATCAAGACGGGAGACATAGGTTACTATGACCACGACGGATACTTCTTCATTGTGGAGAGAATAAAAGAATTAATCAAATACAAAGGACATCAGGTATGATTCAATTAGCGAAGAAAAGAAACTAAAGTGTCATCCAATATCAATCTTGATCTAAAAAAGACAGTAAACATCCAGGAGTTAATGGTCTTCGATTTACGAGAAACGATCCTTGTTAATCTGTCAGATGATGAAGATAGAAATGCATTAATAGGTGCCGCCAGCGGCAGTGGAAGGTGTAGTCCTGCAGCATCCGGCTGTGGCGGAGTGCGGCGTTGTAGGAGCGCCCGACGAGGAGGCCGGCGAACTGCCCACCGCCTTCGTCGTTGTTAAGCCAGGACAAAAGCTTACCGAGAGAGAACTGCTAGATTTTACCAATACAAAGGTATGTACGAAGGAATGAATGCATACGAAATTAGCATGTCACCTCTGACTAGAGTAGGATTGAGTCGATAATTTTATCAGTGACAAAGCTGGCTATGACAACATGTGGTGTTAATAGATAAACTCGATAGTGAATAAAGCTGAAAGAATTGGGCTTAAGGATATGTCTTTAAATATTTACATATGTAAACAATTTTTCAGTTATCGCGCGCCAGCCAGCTACGTGGCGGCGTAATATTCGTTAATGAAATTCCCAAAAATCCATCCGGCAAGATACTGCGTCGCGTCCTCAAGCAAACATTACAAAAGAAGATTAAGAATAAATTGTGATACAATTTATATAATTTTGATATACGAATTCTTACATAAATAATGTTTATTTATTGGTAAAGGATTTTATAAATGTCATTATTGTTTTTTTTATTTTAAAAAAGTCAACATAACTTACATAACAAAGGATCTTGAACTAAATTTTAACGTTAAAGAGACTCTTAAAATTACTTAATTGACAATTTCGTTTTACTTAGTATCTTAATCAAATGTAACGTAGAATGAAGGTCCCGTCCCTTGGCGGCATGATTGATAGAGAAGCAAAAATAAGTCGATACCCGATCACTTTGCGCGGGGACGTATTGCGCTCGCCAATCCAATTACCTTTAATGGATGAACGAACTCCCAGAGCTCCAGGGTGGGTGGTGCAAATTTGGAAAATTGATAATCGCTTAACCATTTTACGATGGCTATTCTACCTTTATTTGCAGTATTATTAGTTTCATTTGCATTATAATAATAGGTCGAATATTACTTCATACAAAATGATTAACCTCGTTGGAGTTTTAGGTTGAGTCAAATGGGACTACAATTCTCCGACATACGGATGCAAAATAACTAAAGAAATGTATTAGAAATACCGTTAATTTGGCACATGTGGTATAAACGGAGGAATCTTCTGCTTCGGTAATGTAAAAAAAAAACAAGATGCACGTAATTAACAATGTCTGTATTATTTGCGACCAGACCAACAACAGCTTACAATAATAAGTTCCTTAAGATGACTTTTTTTATAATATTGACCGTAACAATTTATTCCATTCGAACCTTCTTAATTAAGCCTTGTCACTTGAAGCGGATTACGAGTGTAATCCTAGCTTTAGTTACGCACTATATCGAGCGACATAATATCGCAGGAAGTTCTTAAAAGTACATCGTCAATGACCAGAGCAGGTCATGAAACCAAGGACATTATATTTTTTAATACTTTAATCCCATATTGTGTCATTTGATCGCTTCCTATTTAGTTCACCTACTCGCAATACCATTGTTATTTAGGTATCTGCTTTATATATAGAAAACTTCTATTAATTGAAGAGCGGGTTGGTAATGAATACTAACGGACACAGTTGCTTCTTATAAATATTCTACACTGCACACACACATCTACGAAGTAAGTTTAAGCTATAGAATAAAGGTAAGTTATTGTGTTGATTTAAGCTGTATAAAAAACGTTAAATAATTAATATAATATCTAAAGATCCTATTCCTGAAGCATTCGACCAGACATCGCGATGCTGTTCAAAGAAAATAAACATCGCCTGTAAGATAGCAGCGCGTCATGGAAGTACGAAATATTTAGCGAGCCGTCAATTTACTTTTCAAACTTTAAAGACGTCCGAATTCATAATCTGAAAATGTAAAAAAAATATTCTTAAACATTTGGAACAAGTTTTTATATTAAAGTAAACAAATTATTCGTTCTTTTAACGCAATCAATTTAAATATGAGTTCAAAATTATCTCGATCGTAAACTCGATCTATTTCGACTATTTCCGTGTCATGAATGAATTAAAAAGTCGGCTCCGAATAGATATCTTTAGTGGGGTATAAAATTTAATATGTCTCGTAGGTTTCGTGAGTCCGTGACGCGTGGAGTTAATCGGTTTAGCGCGGGAGAAGTGCGCGCATCGCACGGGAAGGCGACTCGGCCGCACTCGCTCGGCCCATCCGCGAATCGGCACACGCGCCACTTCACATTCCGACTATATTTTAAAATCGGCACGACTAGGCGACGCGGTATACGAAACCATGTACGGCTAAGAGCTGACAATGTCGGGAAACGGTCAGAATGAGGAGGGTGCGAAGGAGAGCAGCGGCGGCGGAGGCGGCGGCAGTGGTGGCGACGATGGCCGGGATATGTACCGTCCGAAGAACGTGAGCACGGTGGTTCGCGTCCTGACGGTGACGGCGTACCTGCTGTCGGTGTCGATGGCAGCCATCCTGCTCTCCGTGTACTACGTGTTCGTGTGGAAGTCACCGGAGCTGCCTGTAGACGGCGCACGGCTCGAAGCTCGCCGAGACCACGGCGCCTATCTCGCTTCCCTGCACAACCACACCGACGATTACTATGATTTCGGTTACCTGGGTATGTTGCTCTACTACTTTCATATACATTTACCATACATTAAAATACATATAAATATAAAACATTTAGGTAATAAAAATTTATATTTTTTATTATATATTAGGTATATAATATTTAAATGTATAAGAAATACATTTTTATTTCTTCTGGGCTAAGGATGTATACTCAGGGTAACGCAGAAGGGTATACTATCCATCACAATAGATTATGGACTTTATCTATCTTAAGTATACCCAT
Source organism: Papilio xuthus (assembly GCF_000836235.2). Classification (NCBI taxonomy): domain Eukaryota; kingdom Metazoa; phylum Arthropoda; class Insecta; order Lepidoptera; family Papilionidae; genus Papilio; species Papilio xuthus. The sequence continues at coordinate 2,841,229 of NW_013531688.1, forward strand.
CATTTCTTACAGCCATTGCTTTTCATAATTAATAATTAAATAAATTTGTAGACACGTTAAGTTGAAAATAAATCATACTTGTTGTAACACAAACTATATCTAGTAATACAATAAGGCAAATGAATCTCAATCCTCAATAATTTGTGATATCAAAAGTCAAGTCCGACTACTACCGAACATATGTTAATTTCGACAAAATATAGATACGATACGATAACATCACTGTTTAACTTTTTAATTAGTTTATGAAAAAGCCATCAAGTAAATGAGCCTAACTGTTTATCGTTTAATTAATTAGATGGTGGAACGAAACGTTTTCAATTATAATAAGTAATAACCTATAGCTAACTGTGACAAATATAGTGTTTGAATATCCAATACTTACATCATTACAAATACATACATATGTGATGTATTTTGTTTAACAACTTGTTAAACAAAATGTGCACGCAAGTAGCAATATGCAAGTCATTAATCTTTTGAATTTGCCGATTGTTGTTTTTATCGTTTTTTGTGTTGCTTATGTTCCAAAATTACTTATTTGGTAAATCTTATACATGTACCCAATATGTCGGAATTGATTTAACATAATATAAAAGAAGCTATCAGTCCTTTCGCCGCACGTATTAAGCGACTTCAAAAAGAAGGAGGTTCTCAATTCTGTATGATATTTTTTTGTAGCATACAATCATTATTTTTACAAGAAATACGTTTTTTAGGGATTCAGGAAATATCCTGTATGGATCTACATAATGAAACTTACATATAATATGTAAGTTTAATGTATTTTGTCCCATTCGGCGTCGAGACCCTTGGTCCGTGGGGGCTTTAAGACTTTTTAAGGACATATCCAAAAAATCAATCGACATCACAGGGGACCGAAGAGCTGGCAGCTACCTCGGACAAAGAATTAGTTTAGCTATCCAGAGGGGGAACGCTGCCAGTATCTTCGGGACCTTGCCTAAAGGGACTCCTTTTAATATATTTTAATAAATTATTCGTTTTTAATATTTTATTTAATATCATAGATTTAAGACTATTCATTAGATTCTTTGTTAGTTTATTGTTAAATATAAACTCATTTACTTTGTGAATTTGCAGTTTAATGTAGGTCCATTCTATTGTCATCTCGTGTAGCTTATGGCTATAGCAAAAGTTACGTTCGATTCTTATTCTTTATCAGAATGTCATAAGGGTACAGTATTTCTTGTTCTTTCAATTCCGGCGTTAAAAAAATAAGTTCATACAATTCCCTAGCAGATTAGTTAAGCCTAGATTTTTTTATGGTAATTTAACAAACTAAACATTCAACATATCTTAAAACATTACCTAGTATAGAATTCTTTATAAAGTTGTATAAAAAACCTCATATCACAATTAATTCCAGCCAAAACTCTAAAAGCTGAGATATATTAGTAACAAGAAGGAATATAAACTACTTTTATAACTAAAGTTCATTTCATGTGCTACTCGTATATTTGTTCCGGAAATTAGCACATTGATGATATACAAAAATTCTAACCGTAGCGGCATGGAATGTGTTAAACTGCTCTGGTTGTCCGACTTGAAAGAGCGACTGATATTTTCCTTAGCTACACAATAAACAAAATAACGATTACGGCGAAGCCTCGCAAGTTATTAAATATGCTGAATATTTTCCTCCCCACGCTCGATGCGGTTTCGTGCTGTCACTAAGCTCCCTTTCTGTGTAAAGGGTGTAAAGACGTGCATCTAATCTAGGACTGAGAAGCCTTTAAAAGATCGGGTCATGGCATCCGATATTTCCGAGAAATCAATATTTGTTATAAACCAATTTGAAGGTTGGCTATTTTATACATAAACTTTATTAGTTATATATAGAAATGGGATGCTACAATCTTATAATAGTACTTAGCTTAAACTTAAAACTCTTTAAGAATTCCATACGCCGATGATATTTGATTCGATTTATTTTATTGATTTTTGGATTAGCGTACAATTATAGGGTGATTTAATAGTTATGTTACTAATATTATAAATGCGAATGTTTAGATGGATGGATATTTGTAAACGGATCTTGATAAAATTAAGCACAGACGTAGAACATAGTCTGGAAGAAAAAATCGGCTACTATTTAAGTTTTTTTTTAATTCGCCGCGGATCGGGTCGCGGACCGCTAGTATTTACATACTTCTGAAGCTTCTTTAATTCAAAATGACTAAAGTCCGGTTTCATTAGTATTCGGTTCAGTGCTAAATTTGGGACTAAAAATTATAATCCATACTGGTCCTAACGAAAAACCAAACTTGGCTCATCCAGACATGCTGTCAGCGTGGGTGTAGTTAAAGAATCTTTTCAAAGAATAGGTTTACCAGTATCAGTTTGGGCGGGAAAGGTTTCTTGTAATCCAATTAATATTACAATAGCTTCGCTGTGAGCATTGCAAATAACGAGACTTATTTCATTATGTTCGGCCGCTGGCTTTTAAAAACACATCTATGGTATTAGTACAATCATTAATATAAAAAAATCCCTATCTTTGTTAATAGAAGTAGTTTTTTACATTACATATTTCTCTCGTTCTTTGTCACCCTTTCTGTGATTAAACTAAAACACGAGATCAAGAATTTTCGGTTACAAAATGCAAGAAACTTTTAAGTTCTTCTTATGTTAAATACATAAATATATTCCTATATTATTTTTATCTTACTAATAATATAAATGCAAAAGTTTGAATGTCTGTTAGAAGGTATCTGCAGAACGGTAGATCCAATCTTGCTGACATTGAACATGTAGAACATAATCGGAAAGAACACATAGATTACGAATTAACTTTTTTTCATTTTTCGCGGACGGAGTTGCGGGAAATAGCTAGTAGTTTTTTCTATTAAATACTATAAGATATTACATTCATTGCAAAAGTAAATTTTATTACAACTAATAATTGATATAAAGTCAAATCAGAAATGTAATAATTCGATTACTTTAAGTACTTTTAAGAGTAGGTTTTAATAGTATTTTATATTTGAGTAAACATTTCATTAAGTTGTACCACAGACGAATTTCAATTCGCAAATAACAGATTGGGACGAGGGTTTTATGTAACTACCATATTTGTCACCAGTTTCGATATGAAATGCAATAACCATGTATTAGTCATTGACAATAGTTTAAACTCTTAAACATGATCATGTTAAGAGTGAAGCCTACAATGTGAACGTGTACGTAGCAAGCTATACTTTATATAGTCCGCTGCATCCGACCAAAGCCCTCGCTGACCCAGTTTAAATGTCTCACCGCAAATGTGGAACAGCTTAAATAAGTCTTAATGTAATCGTATATACTCTTTTCAGACTTAATTGTCCCACAGATAATTAAACACGCCCGATACTCAAAACTCTGTATAAAACAAAGTACTCAAAAGAAGGTTATACAAATAACTCAACGCCAAATTAACTCATATCAACTTCCCTACAGTCGCAGTTCGATTTTGTTTTTGACTTTTATTTCCTGAAGTTTAAAATCGTTTAATAGTTGTTTTAAATCTAATGGATGTCAAAATTTCAATACAATTTGTTTAAAATAAGCGAATTCTATATCAGTCTACATCAATTCTAAAACTTCAACAAACAAATAACCGATAAAATATGACATGTTTTGCGCTTTAAGTATGATGTTGTGAAACGTCATATATGTAATTTATTGTAACGTTTCACTTCATATCCACATTATCATTTTGTACCATATTTTAAAATTTTCTCGGCACTGTTTACAATAAATTTACGAAATGTTTACGTTTCCACGGGTAAAAGTAAGCAGTTAAATTAGATTTGTAATATTCCTGCATAAACATTGCTACAAAAGATTACTTTAGAAATTTCTTGAATGAATAGTCTCGCGAAATTTCGTTTGCAAATATTGATCAGCAACGCGGAGAGGTGCGCGCGACTGCGCCTAGTGGAACCCCGGCGCCGCGCCGCCGACCCATCCCCGTCACCCGGCGCCCTGTCATCCCTAATGATGCTTCTGTCACGGCAAGCAAACCTCCGAATTAACTTCGTTTGCATCCCGAACCGCGTAAGGCTCTCGACACCGATAACACGTGTCACGTGCGACAGGTCGTTTCATCCGTGTTTACGTGCCGTCTTAAAGTGAGTGTGCTAACGATCGTTTTTTCTCGTTTCGTGTAAATAAACTGAAGAACAATAAACGCGAGATGAGGGGGCACGACAGACGTATCGCGATCGGGCGGCTGCGTCACTAACTGGAATAGATTCACATATTAGCGGGCGTGAAATTAAAGGATAAACAAATGAAGTCCGGCGCGGGCGGTATTGTAGTGGAACAGCAGTCTGCGTCAGGAGGTGTCAAGCGGCAGACACGGGCGGCGTGACCCCGGCGGCCGAGCGCCCTAACTGGGACATATCGATAAGCGCGCCCTACTTACCCGGTTTGGTAGAAGGCGGTGCGGCTTGACGGTGTGGTGCGGCTGCATTCGGTCACGGCGGTGCGGCGGTGCGAGAGCGATGTCGGGCAAGTCGTGCGGCAGCGGCGTGGGCAGCGTGCGTTCATGCGCGGCGGGTGGGCACGAGGTCGTGCTGGACGCGCTTTACGCCCGGAAGCGCGACAACAAGAGCGTACGCGTGCTGACCGTCATCGTGTACGTGTTCTGCGTGTCGCTCGCTGCCATCATGCTCTCGCTCTACTACGTGTTCTTCTGGGAGCCCAAGGATGCGCAGTACGCGCAGCGCAAGGTGTCTCACACTGTCCCCCGGCAAACCAGCACCACACCAATGCCCACATGCTTATTGCCCGACACCGGTAGGTCACACCCACACGCTTCCCATACATCCATCTGACTTACGTGACTACGACACTGCAGTCACGATGCAATAATACTTTTAAGCGATAACACTGATATGTAAATATAAGCTTCTGAGAAATTAACACCTGCACAATGTGAATAACATGGATAGCCTAGCAAGAAAATAGAATAAACCTCTTACTCGTATGTTTCATTCACTGCTAAAGAACTTACTGGACTTTATGTCTGATGTAAATAGCATTCTATAGTATTACTTAAAATTGCACAAGGAAATGACGTATACAGTCTTAAGCCTAATATCAATTTTTTGGGGATCTATCTCGAGATATTTATGTATATACACAGTTAAAATTACTGCGCAAAATGTGTATAGAATATACGATGACAATAAAAAAGCTCACAGCAACTCGCTTTACAATCGAACAATCGTTGATTGTGCTACAAGTTCTACAATTGAAGAAAAAAGTTTTATATGACAAAAAGATAACAAGATCCTTTGTCTATCTAGTTACTAACGTAATGTTTATATTTGGTACCTTGATTTATGCCCAAATCAGCAAAAGCACAATAACAAAGCAAAAGCGAAAGTACGTAACAGTTTATTAAAAAGACGTAAAGATGGCTCGTTTAAACAAACATATTTAAGAATTTATGCCATTGTTCATTGTAGTCGTCGATGATATCATCAAATGAGATTTAACGATAACGAGTTTAAATTTATTCATTATCTTAATAACGTAAGTTTGCTTTATTTTAAAGATACTGAGGGTTGGGACTAAATACATCATTGTTTGCGTGACATTTATTTGAAGTAATATAACTATGCAATGAAATGTGATAAACAACCGCTGAAGCTTCATAAAATTTTAGCGCCAACTATTAAACAGTTTTAGCACAGGCGAGCATTAAATTAACTGCTGAATTATTTGTGTAATTATAAAGACATTACAGTATAATAAAAACTATAGGAGCTTTGTGTTTTCATTATGCTATCGACTGTATTTAACATTTACTGCACTTTTATCCGCGCTTATTTTGGCACATCAAACGATTTATTATTGTTACGTTTTATCAACACAAATCATATTTACATTATCCTATGATATAAAGCGAATAATTCTTGTATGTTACGGCTACTGTGGAAAAGGCTCTAACAGATTTTTTATTTAACTAGCTGTCGCCCGCGAGTCTGCCCCGGCTTAGAAAAAAAAAAGATAATTAATAGCCTATGTGTTTTTCAAGACTATGTTCTATATGTATGCCTAATTTCATCAAGTTCCATTCAGCCGTTCTGGAGATATCTTCAAAAAACATCCATCCATCCATTCATCCAGACATTCGCAGTTATAATATTAGTATGATGTGATTTTTTGTGCAGTGCCTACAAATCTGAAGACTAAGACAAAATACTACCTTGACCGGAGCTTTTGAAACATTCAACCGCAATAAACCTTACAAATGTAAAGATGTGCATGAAGGTGTCGGCACAATGTTGCAGACGTACTTTACAATTATGCAACGTGTTTATAAAAGAGGAAGCCAAGCAAGTTATCCGTTTCCTGGACTGAGGCTTCACTTTCGTAAGCAAGAATATCGCTACTCGCCCACAAGACTGACACGCTACCGGTGTCATAATATTCTTTGCAAACATACTATCTCTTATAATCTCTTTATATTAATTTCTATTTCCTACCTATTGTGATATTGTTGTCACCAAACTAATGTTATGATTTTGAATACTTCCTACAATAATCATGCTTAAATGAGATCTGGAATACAAATAAAATCAAAACTTGTTACTTCGACTTTGTAAACAATAGACCAAATCCAGATTTTTTAAGTTAAGTTGATTAATCCAAACACTGGCAACACAAAATAGACAAAAACTTTTTGTTATTTAGAGCACGTATGCGCTTTGTGTATGTGCTGGATAATAAATTAAACGTCGAAGTGATAACATGATGTAAAACGTCGAGAGGAGGCGAAATGAGCGAGCGCTGGTTCAGCCAGGCGCAGCAATAACTCTAAATATAGCTGCAGGTAGCTACAATAACCAGTACTCGGCAATTCACTGATCATGTTTATAAGATATAAATCATTCAGTGATTTCGCTCGAATTGCCCAGAATAGACGGACCGCCCGAATTAAATGCCACACCCACACCTGCATGGCCGATGCCTCGTAATACAATTGTTCTTTTTTATTATCCTTAATCTACGGAAATCACAAAGTTTTAGCTTCTGTTTGCTAACATTACTAATACTAAATTGATTAGGTTCTAACAATGATCAATTGACACTGCTACCCATCGAAATCCATAAGAAAAAAAGACATGTTATCTATCCAATTGAAATACATAAAACCCAATTTAAATACTATGTTTATGCAATCTAAATACTTTCATAATATCCTAGTACATATACTACTTAATACAAACAGTGAAACCTGCATGTTAGTTCTCTATTAAAGACTCGTTAGTTGGCAAACAGAGCTTTTTAGTGTATATTTTTCTTACAAAATCTACACTAAGTTTGAACTCCAGCATTGAGTGCAGTTGTGACTGAGTTCGCTTTGATGACATAAAAAAACTGTTAACTTACACGACAACCCTTAAATAGTTTGCGAAACGGAATACGGTTTATTTTATTTGATATTCGTATCTTGAAAATCTCTCTTATGTTAAATGTTTAGAAGACGATGTTTACAATCCTCAGTTAGATAGTGCATATGTATTTGCTCGATACTCTGTTGCAATCCTAAACGTGAAGTATCGATCTCGCCTTAATATAATTCCAGCTAAAAATAGACAAACATCTTGTCTGAACCTGATCATTTTATTGTTATATGGAAACCTTCTAACAACGGTGTTAAATTTAATATTCTATACAAAACATATTATTGTTCTGTAAAGCAGGAAAAATGGAGCTAAGAGAGTTGAGAGTCTTGTCATCGTTAACTTCCTTAATTTTCAGCGAAGACAACTTTCATTTTTTTCGGGGACATCTACCTTAAAACTTTTATTTAAACATTGTATCATCCTGTTCATGAAACTTAACAAAATTACAGTAAAGCACTTCACGGACTTAATTAATGACCGTAAAAATATAAACATATCCTGTTTAATTCGTAACTGATAAATACACGCCATTCCAATGTGTTTAAATGCTCGAATAATTTGTATCTAATCTAATTTTAATATGTTTACATACAAGAGATTGCTATGTATTCACTGAGCGGTTTAAAACGATTTATTTACATCCGCTTCCTTCTTAACATTCTAATTCATACGCTATTTATTTGATGATTTCTTAGCGAAAATGCGTCCAGTACGTAACTCAAGAGATAAAATATTAAAAACACTTAATTATTTCCAAGGGGTTTTATACTTCGTTATTATTTGAATCGCTCCTTCTTTAAACAAAGTTAAATGAGCGAGTCAGGCTAGCTCCGCCGTGTGATCTGATTATGAAGATTATATACCTGCAATGCAGTGCCAGCAATGCATTGTTATCTCCGACTAAAATTCCCAAGACTAAAGCTTTATTATTCCACACGATGTGACCTTATCAATTACACTTTAAAAAAATACATCCTTAAGCAAAGAGCAAGAAATGATAAATTAATGCAGAACATTCTTCGAGAAAGCATAAAACTTTTCTATTTAATCTCTACAAATTAGAAAAATATTACCCTGCCCTAGTCCTACTGTTAACGTGTCCTGCACACTTTTTATATTAATAATAATTAATTAACATTAAAATTATCTTTTGCAGGACGAAGCAATACCTCAGTGAACGAGAACGTCACATATTCTTTACCATCGAATCTTCTAGAGCAATCTATCAACACAACAGACGATACGGGACTCGATTTTGAATTTCCCGCCAATTTAACGAACAATTCAATTCAACAAATAAAACCCCTTAATTTAACTTCCAATGATTCCGGAACCAACGAAACAGACATTAATACATGACGTACAGGAACCAGAACAAATCATCCTGTATAACAGACTGTATCTAATGCGAATCGAAGTAAAGAGAATGAACTTATTAAAGTGTAGTTTAAATTAAACAAATGTTTTGAAAGTGAGAAAATGAAATTGCCATTAGTTTATACGGAGTGTTATTGGTAATCGTGATTTGTGGTAGGACGCATTAGAAAGAAATTAGATATTAATAAAAATAAAATGTACTTAACTTTGTGTTCAAGCGTACCTATTTAGGATTTTGTTGTAATAAACTGCAAAAGTCGTACTAGTCGAATGTAATACCAAAGGTAAATGTTATTAGTTTTAAAGATATATCTTATTTAAACATTAAGCTGGTTTCCAGAGCCTAATATATAAAATGAAATTATTTATACATAAATATATACTTATATTGTTTATTGTTCATTACTAAGTATTACAAAAGATAGAGCCTAATAAAAACTGCCACTTAATTTACAAGATCATTGGATTTAAACTTTAAAGTTATATCTCTACCATACCAATATTAAGTTAAGATACTCAACATTGTTTTTGGTCTAATGTAAAATCATAACAAGAGTGTTAAAAAATAATATAATTTTCTTACTTGGTCAAGAAGAATAACATTTTGACTATAAAATATATTTTAGCAAAAAAAAATGTTGTAGAGCTTCATATTGATAATTGTTTTCTTTGTGGTGAAAATGTTTTCCTATTTATTATTGACGAATGAATTGTATTTAAAAATAATTACGAAATAAAGTAATTTTATAATTACCTCTATGATTCAAATACACACCATCATATTTATTAATGATTACGTATAAAATATTATAATGTTATTGTATTGATAATTACACTAAGTAGGATAACACTAGGTTTAGTATAATAAAAAATACAACGAATAAATAATATAAAATAACGGCCAACGTTATAAAATAATTACGACTTAATTACACAGACTATAAATATTTTTTTTTGCTATTAACTTTATGCCACTCTCCTTTTTTATTGCCTTTTTTTGCCAAGGTTACATGCATAATTTATTTTCGGGGACATATTCTTAATTTATTAAGTAGGATTTTATTCGGTTTACAAATTTCGAAGTTTTAAAGGCAATCCGGCCTAAAACAATGGATGTCTTTGCCTTAGTAAACTACTTTAACAGGAAAATAACCAAAGAAATTGCAGCGCATAACTTTAATCTCTTATTTACAAAAGTGTGTAGTTTTTTGAATTTGAAAACTTGAGCGTGTTGCAAAAGTCCAAATATTGTATTTGATACGTAAAAGACCGAATTTATAATAAAAAACATTTATGGGTGTAAATGAACATATGTAAAAGAAACGATGCACATAACATTTGTTGCAAAAGTACTGTAATCGCTGAATTTTGGTAATTGATATGTTAACCTGATGTTTTTATATTATTTTCCAGATGACTAAACTTTTGATTAAATACTTAATCTTTTCACAATATTTAAGTAATAAATATATATTGGTGTGGGTTTTAATAAACACAACCTTAAAGAAAATAACTAGTATGGAAATAAAGAACACAAAAAATATCGAATATGATCAGAAAGCCTTACTGTATTTAGCGTGGGTTAGCGAAATATACTTCAAAGATAAGGCTCAATTGAAGATGTTAAGAGGAAATTGTACGTGACAAGAGCTCTTTCCTATAGCTCAGGCAAAATTGCAAATCTGAGTATACGAGAAGGAAGATAGATTGTTTGCGACTTACCTTAAATACTGGAATACCACAGCTAGTGATAGAACTTTACTTTTCCTCGCTAAATATGGAAAGGCGAGCTAAAATATCCCACGTATTAGGTTTGTAGGTGGGTAAGTTACAATAAAAATATTTAACTGCAAGACGCGAATAAAACAAAAATACCCACTTTTTTACATTCTATGAGCAACTGCAGCAAAGATAACTCGCTTGAGCGTTACCTAATGTCAACTCTGCGTTCAATTTGTAAATGTTTTAGTTAATATTTACTGTGGCTTACAAGTTTGTGTCTTATACATAGTTTTGTATTTTCTGTAGTAAATAAATTATAATAAATAAAATGACCAAATATGCCTTAAACGATACTTTTGAATTTTCCTTATTATTTTACTACGTTTCGTTTTCCCAAAAACTTATCATAATTTTAAAAGCAAATGAATTTTCAGGATTCAATTCATGAATATAATAACCGTAAACAATTACTTTAAGTCGATTTTTTAATTTAACATTAATGGGTTATAAACGGCATGAATGGGTGATAAATAAAAAATATTATACATAATGCGACAAATTTATTAATCCCCAGTTACAAACATGTGCACGGCCTTGTCGGAGGCGGCGAGGCGCGCAAAACGCGCAGCCCCGAGTGTGGCGGCCACGCGCGCCGCATCATACTTACAATGCAGTGTTGTCACTGTCATATTGCATTCGCTGCCGCCATATTTGTTTTGGTTACTTTCCTTCAAATAAAAAAAATAATTTTATAAAAAACATCAACATCAAACTTTCATCACAACAAATATAATGTAAATTTAAAAAAATATGGGTTGTCAAAGATTTAAAAAATATATAAAAGGCATACCTGCATGAGGTTACACATTTCAGAATAGAAATGCGGATATGTAGGCGGTTGATAGAATATAATATGCCGGATACCCTTTATCCTGAACCTTCTGAAGAAGTGGACTCTCTCGGAGTACAGCAAGAAATGAGCTTCAGTGTGGAAGAACATGTCTCTAGCGCGTGCTATTTTACCATCCTACACAGATAATTTATATTGTTTAAATTGAATCAATATGAGATGTAAATTTTACATTACTGACGTTAAAAACGAACAACTAACCTTAGAATATTCACAGATTTGTACGAAGCCAATATCTTCTTTCTTAAAATAATTTCTTAATCTAACGAAATCAAAATAACTTGGCACATAAATAAGGGTGTGGCTCATCAGTGTATCGCGTTGTTTGGGCAGAATCTCCTTCACAAAATATTCAAATCTGCTCTCTACAGCCGCCATTGGAGACGTCGCATTAAATCTGAAATAAAAACAGAATTTAAATGTTCAGTATTGTACATTATTATTAAGTATATAAAACTTAGATATTTTTTTTCTGATATTTTGTCATACTTCTAATATAAATGGTACAAACCTATGAAACAGTTGGGGCACTTGCAATATAACTTGCTGTATACTGCCAATTTCTATGGGATTCGCCAACATCACCTTACCCGCGTAATTTTGACACTTTCTATTGATAACAGACTTTATTTCCGGTAATGACACGGAAGAGAACATCAACGTTTGTCTGAAACAAAATAAACATAAATAAATTGTAAAAATGTAGTAACAATTCTTAGAAGTGCTAGGCTAGTGATTTGTGCCTAGGCCTTTAGGTTAATGGCGCAATACTTAGGTTGCTTAGTTTAACCCTAACCTCAAAACCTATTTGTATATAAAGATAACTTTTTGCATATTGACTTCTATTTTTTGTCAAAAAATGTTACATCTGATTTAGTAAAAAAAAAAGAATAGCTGTAACCGCCGGGATAAGGAAGGGTGACTAGGAGGGATGACTGTAACATACCTGTAATATTTAGACCAGCCATTAACAGCCCATGATCTGACTCTAGAAAAATCTGTGTCATGTGTCTTTTTCGGTTGTAAATGAAAATGATCCAATACATGCAATAAATGATCCCAATTCTGCATCAGAAATACGTCAGCTTGGTCCATTATCAATATCTCTATGGAAGCCAAGAAATCATAGTCACGGTCTTCTTCACCTTCCGCACCAACTATCATCCGGAGTCCTAATGGAGATGCTATTAAAATATCTGATGAATAGAAATCTGTGTAAAGCTGAAATAAACATTATGAAAATTAACAATAAACATAATATAGGACAAAAACAAAAAGCAAGTTTGTGAAAATTTCATAATTTTCTGTTTGTAATTTAACTTTTACAAGATGGCAATTTCTTAAAACTTATCCAATAAAATAAAAAAGACGAGAATCCAAGCAAAATCCGTTGGACCTTTGGTTTACTTGTACACAAATTTGTTTTAAAAAATTTTTTAAAAATTTTTTTAAAAAATCAATTTTTAAAATTTTTTAAAAAAAAAAAACCATTTTAAAAAATCAATCAGTCAAGTACAGGCAACTTATAAAAATAAAACCCAACCTTTAGTGTTTTCTTGGTAAGTGTCATTCCTAATCTAAATGTGTCCTCAGTGTTGCCACTGAATAGTAACTCATAATCTTCTGGTTTGGGATTTTTTGTTGGCATAAGCAGTTCACCACCAGTAAAATCTTCTTCAAATCTATTTTTATTCACAACCTGTCCCGATTCTTTTGGCACCAGTATATCTATTAGTGTTTTCACTACTCTGTATGCTGCATCTTTGAATGGCACCATTATCAGAACCTGTAACAATTTTTACATTTTCATCATCAATTATAATAGAATAAAAAACACACATTTTATAATAGCACCAAACAATTCAAAACTAAATAAGAGGAAATTAATCTATGGAAAGCCACAGTCATCCATCCAAGTATCCAAAATGATACAAATGTTATTCAATAACTAGCTGTCGCTCGCGACACCGCGAAACTTAATTAGTAGCCTATGGTATTCCAAAGTTTGTTCCACACCTATGCCACATTGCACCTTATACCTTTAAAAATTACACATATGAGTCTATGAATCATAGTTAACACAATAGCATTACCTTTGGCCTCACCAATCCCTGATCCCGATATTCATCAGACATATCAGATTTCCGAGCTAGTTTGGAATTATGATGCAAAATCTTGATACGAGTTTTCAACATGTGATTGACTACATGTAGACAATATGTATAACGAATTTCATCAGAATTACTAAAACTTCTTTCCGGATAATACAGATCTTGATAGTTGTTCATTATAGAAAATAATTCCTTTTGTAATGGAGTGAAAATGTCTGTTAAATCCAAATCTCTTTTTATAAGATTTGTTTTATTTGCCGATACAATGTTGCCATGTATTTGTGATTTTATATATAGCTTATTAAAATCTATATGATTAGTATAATTAGGTACAGTTCCTTCAGGGGCATATGTCTTTTCTTCTAGGATTGATATTTTTGGTTTCACTTTAGCTGTTACAGTGGTTACAGGCTTTGGGATAGTTATAATTAAATTTCCAAGCACTGGCCATCCTTTTGATATGTTTTCCATTGACGGTGAATTACTTGATAAAGAGACCAATAATTCATCGCTAAGCTCATACTGAAAGTGTTTTGTGAACGGATCATCAGCAATCTCTGTCTCCATTTCATTATCATCAGCCATCTGAAATTTAATAAAGAAAGTGTCAATATAAAATTAACATGTTAATCACCATGTCAGTCACATGTGTCTGACTCTAAGAAGTTCTACATGAGCCATGTCTGACATATGCAATTTGGTAGAAGGCCACGTCAATCACAGATGTCCGAGGCAAACTATACATTTACAGTATGTTTCGAAAGCTTGGCCTATCAGAAACAAAACCTGAAAAAGACTGACACTGCTTGTTGAGAAAAAAGTGTAAATAGAGGGCCAAGTCATATATGTGTGACATAAAAAATAATATTTTTCCAGGAACTTTAGCAAAAAAAAATACTTTGATACATTCAGTTTCCTTGATACATTTATAACTAGATTATCTAAGAAAGTTACCATGGCCTATGAGAAGTTTTTTCTGATATTATCATGGCGATTAACGTGTTAAATATGTGCACTAGATATATGTAAAGATAATAAGTTAACTTACCTACCATTATGATTTCATTTGCTTCAGTTTCTTCCAAGTTCTCAGGCTCTTTTGAATCATCATTATCATTAATATCACCATTTAATGATTGTATATCATTTTCAGATCCATCACTATCAATACTGTCTGAACTTTCGCTGTCCACACGCTTATTTTTGCTAGGATTGACAAAACATGAGACAAGTTGATTGTAAGTATCTTCTTCTTCTTCGCTCTCTGAGAAATGTGTGTTTGCTTTGCGAAACCTCTCCTCTATTTGCTTTTTTTTCATCAATTCTTCTTCTATTTTTTGTTTATTTTTATATCGATTAAATATTGCTTTTTTGTTAACAACCTCAACTTCTTTAGAAGACTTTTTTCTTTTCTTATTAATAGTTTTTTTGTTGCCTTTTCGTTTCTTCACAAAAAAATTCTTCCCTTTTCCCATTTTTATGTATTACAGAAAAGTTTTCTCTATGTTATTTTATTCAATCACCACATTTCTATCTCAATCATAAAAAATAAAAATAACTTTGTTTTACTTTCAGGTTATGTTAAATAAAAAATAGGTTATTGTTCCACTGACAGAAAAATTTTGACGTTTGGCGTTTTAAACTATTACAAAAATTTAAGGTTAAAGCATATGGAATAAAAATATTGAATCAACAATCAATATTTTAGAACCAACATTTATATTTGCATGGTATTAGCTATCTCACTTTAGCCACAAACTTTAATATTAGCGTAACTGTGGCCTATGTTTGCTAACTGGATTTAAACACATACACAACTTATTTATTCTGTTAAAATGTGACATTAACAAGTGCCAAAGTACTAACAAATGACAAGTAACGCAGAGACAGTGCATAGAGTAGAGGTTATTTTTCGTTTTCAGCTATTTAATGTCTTTAAATTGATATAATTATCAATAAATACATATCGACTGCACTTAACTTTGTTAACTAAAAATCAACAAAGTTTTGAGTACGTAACTTGATAGGTCTGGTTGTAGCATTATTTGTTATTGCTATGAATTTTTTCATCTAAAACTTTGTTTAATTATATTTTGTATACTTAAAATAGTTAACACCAATTACACAGGCCTATGTATAGTTGAATGACTCAAGTATAAATATTAGTGTAATGTAACCAGTAGACGGTATGAAAAGAAATCAGAAACGTAAAGCACATACTAAAACAAAGATCAAAATGGAAAATCACATTCGACTTCTTAGTGACATTACTTCAGAAATTTACGACGATGAGAACATTGTTACCAGCACATCTTCTGAACAGGTTTGTACATTAATAACCAAATATTAAATTGATATTATGTGCTTCCAATTGGATCAATATAAATGTTTCTTCTTGCAGGTTGAAGTTGAAATGATGATTCTAAAAATGTTCAAGTTTTTTGAATGTAAGGCATCAATTGATCCTAACATGCCAAAACTTAACAGGAAACTACATAGCAAATTGTTGAATAGTTGGCTCTTAACTTTACCTAAAAGCTACAGATGTCTAGAAGCAAGTCGGCCATGGCTAGTTTATTGGATACTGCATGCTTTATGGCTATTGAATGATCTACCTGATACAAAGACATTATCTAATGTTGTTGAGTTCCTTTCGCATTGTCAACATCCAGATGGAGGTTATGGAGGAGGACCTAGTCAGTTTGCTCATCTTGGTACAACATATGCAGCAATCAATGCCCTTTGTATAATTGGGACAGATGAGGCTTATGCTTCTATCAATAGAAAATCATTGAACAATTTTTTAAGGGCAGTGCACGGTGTAGATGGTTCTTTTTCCCTGCACATAGGTGGTGAACAAGACATTCGAGGGGCATATTGTGCTGTTACTGTAGCAAAATTAACTAACATATATACAGATGAACTGTTTGATAAAACTGCAGAGTGGATAGTAAGTTGTCAAACTTATGAAGGTGGTTTTGCTGGATGTCCCGGAATGGAGGCACATGGGGGTTATGCCTTTTGTGGTGTTGCAGCTTTAGCACTCCTTAATAGAATACAACTTTGTGATGTTGATGCTTTACTGAGGTGGTGTGTGAATAGACAAATGCGAGTTGAAGGCGGGTTTCAAGGGAGAACTAATAAGTTAGTTGATGGTTGCTATGCATTTTGGCAAGGAGCCATCTTTCCTGTTATAAGTGCAATTTATTCTCAAGGTTGGTAAGTTAAATTATTTAATCAGTTATACTTATATGCAAAGTCTCACTGAAAGATAATATTTTACTGTCTTAACATATAAATTATTTTTCATAAATATGGACCAAAAATTTTATCACATTTTTATGTTTCAGAAAATAAAGATGTAGTAGATAAAGTGCTATTTAATCAAGGGGCATTGCAAGAATATATTATAATCTGTTGTCAATCACCAGATGGAGGGCTTATTGACAAACCTGGAAAGTAAGTATTTGTATAAAATTAACAAAAAAAATAGTACACTTTGTGTTAGAACAAAAATTTCAACATCACATAAAAGATATAAATTTGTATTCAGTATATGTGCAAGCTTATTCTATTTGTCTATTACATCACAATAAATTAGTACAAGTTGTGTTCTAATTCCATTATTATGTGGTTTCAGGCCGAGAGATATTTATCATACATGCTACACCTTAAGTGGCTTATCAATAGCACAGCATGGCACCTGCACTGGAGGCAGTGTTATTGTTGGTACGACTCGTAATGAACTCAATCCAGTACATCCATTACATAATATAGCACCTAACCATGTATATAACGCTATGGCTTATTTTCGTAAACAAGAATAGAAAAAAATCCAAATTTAATTTGTCCTTTATTTAATTTGTGAGTGATATTACATATATCTTGTACAATGATATAAGAGAGTGTTTTTAAAAGTTGATATAACTACCTGAGAGCTAGGAATACTACAAATCAACCAAATATGTTAATTAATAATGATATCTGGATGTTTTTAGCTAAGATCTAGATAATTTAGTCGGATGATGGATTTTTCATATTTCATATGAGTGTAATAATAAATCTGTATTATGGCATTTCTTTTTATTAATTGTGGACCTTTACAGGTATAACATTTAATTGTATATTTAACTAAAAGCAGTCAATCTGAGCAGCATTTAATAAAGCAATCAAACAAATTCACTTGCTTTTATTTATTCGTTGACTGAAAATAAACAATTATAAAAGTCAATTTTAAATTAATTAAATTTAAGTACACAAAAGTATTACATTACAATGATATTGAATTGATATGAAAACAACTAAAACACTCACGTAACTGAATTGTTTTGTTTGTCATGAAGATTTCATTTTAATAAAACTTTTACTGCTATGGTATACAATATCTTCCACAAAGTGATATATCTTGTATATTAATCTATCCGTTCTTGTATCTTTGGCAAGGCTAACATATATTTCAAACAGTATATAATTTAATAAATAGTGGAATTGATTAAAAGCAGTTTATACTGCCTTTATACAGTAAAACCTTCCATTTTAGATTGTAGAAATAATTTTCTTCAAATGTAATAAGAAAGCTTGTTGATTTTTAACTTTAATATTCTGTTTTTTGTAATCAACATATTCTTTACTTATAATAAACTAATTAAAGAGCAGTTTAGTAGCATAATTTATCTAAGTTCATTTTGGTATAAATTAAGAATATCACACAAGAACAAATTCTTCGGACTCTAAATCAGTATCACTATCATGCACAGCTGAAGTAGTCCAGTTAAGTTCAGATTCATAGATGGAGTACCGTATCTGAGGTGGATCCATGTGTTTCTTACGAGATCCATGTTGTATTGTAAACATTGGGTATTCATTAGTTGAAGACATTCCTTGTGGTACTATAAATGTTTTAATGACATTGACAAAGGTCTCAAAATCATGTTGTGTTGGAAGATAGAAGCCAATGCAACATGATGGATCCATTTTGCTAATAGGCATCTTCCGTGGAGAACGACAATGAAATGATTGTAATGAAAAATTAGGTTGCCACACATCAACCATTTCTTGGCAGTAATGTGGATCTAAGTGAATAAGTCTGTCATCTTGGTACCCAACAAAGTATAATGAATGCTTAGGTCGTCCACCAATTATACCTATACAAAAATCTAGTGTCAAAAGTGATGTCAAACAGGGACTATAAATTGGGTTTAGTTTGTCTGTACCAAGTTTTACTGGTACTAATAGAATAAGAGATTTCCATCCAATGTTTGGTAAACGACATAGTGAATTAACATCTTCTAAATACACTGTTGATTCTTGTGCAACATATACTTCCAAATTATCAAACTCGTAATTCTCTTTGGAAGCTGCAGCCATCACAGCCTTCAAACAATGTGCAACAGAGGCAGGTCCATACCAGTCTCCAGCTTTTTTCCCTAAGGCTTCACCCAAACTAACCATTTGATGTATAGAAAGTGGACTGTTAACAGATGACTTGTCTCCAAACCACTTAATTATCATCCTGTGGATGCAGTCTTCTTGGAATTCTCTAGCATTTTGTATAGGTCTGTCTGGTAACCATCTCCATGAGCGACCTAAAAAATGGCATATCAAAGCCTGAGCCAACAACATTTGTCCACTACGTAACATACAACCCCAACCACAGTCAGATGTGTATGTGGATCCAGCCATGGTAGGAAATTCTCTTCGATATGTCATCCATATTCTGCTTACAAAGTCCGATTTAAATCCTTCTATGCCTTCTCCATATATTTGTTCCACAGTTTCATTTGCTGTTGCTTCGGTTCCGATTTCTGTTGACGATTCCAATGATCCGCTTGGACTTAACTTTCGATGATAACAACGGCCTAAAAGCCATACTGGGGACTCCTTTGAAAAAGTTGTTTTTAGTTTAACTGTCCATCCAAATTTTACATTATTCCACATCGACAGCAATCGTGATTCAACTTTTCCTTTAAGATCTAATAGGTCTTCAGAACTATCGCGAGTGTTGTCCTTTGAAGAGGTCGCCCGATTTATGTTCTCAACCTTCATGTTGGATGCGGTTCTAATTTCGGAAGTTTCAGATGAGTTTATAAATGAACTTGACGACGAAAGACTGTTGGTACCGTTCATTATGGTACGCTAAACATCTTACCAAATATTACACTTTGTGTAAGTAAACATCAACGATCAAATCATAATAATATCGCACTAGTGAAATGGAAGACTTCTTAGTGTTCTTCATTTCTTCTGTTAACAAATGAATTCACTTATTCACTCATATATTCACATAAAAGAGGCAGCCAACATTTTTAGACTTTATGATAATCGTTATTAGTTTTGTCATCTCCGCCATTCCCAATTGTCAATTTGTCACAAAGCAAACCATAAAGAAAAGAGGACGTTGTCGTTGGTCATTCCTTCTATAATACAGAGTAAACAAAATTAAACAGATGCTATTTATTTAAATGACAAATTGTTTGACAAATGGCAACTCCAATTATCAATGTCAACTATCACTTTTTACATTAAAGTTTATGTCAATATCAAGTACAATAACATTCATTACATTTTGTTTTATCAAATTAACAAAATAATAAAATATCCAATTACTTAATTTTAATTACTATTTCAAAATGATGCCGGCACGGATTGGTGGGATGCATATAGCGAATGAAAACCCTTTAGGGCTTTCATGGCACGATTCTGCGTGGATACCTTTATTAACACCCTCCAATATTATGGATTACTTCTCAGAAAAATCAAATCCATTCTTTGATCGAACATGTAATAATGAAGTAGTGAAAATGCAGCGGTTAAGTATGGATCAGCTACAGTAAGTATTAAAGAGTTCATTGGAAATATTTCGGTACTTTTATATTTGAACATAAAAGCAATGTCAACTCAGTGTACATAATATGTGGTAGCTATTTTTTTTTAAATTACCAAAAGTTGTATACTTAAATGTTTTCTTTTACAGAAATATGACTGGCTTGGAATATATTCTTTTACATGTGCAAGACCCTATTTTATATGTCATAAGAAAACAGCAAAGACACAGTCCACAACATGTCATTCCTCTTGCTGATTATTATATTATTGCTGGAATTGTCTACCAAGCACCTGATTTAGCAAGTGTTTTGAATTCTAGATTGGTAAGTTATCTTTACAAGTTAAATTTGAAATACATCTCTTATTCATTGTTTTAAAAAGTGACTATAACAATTATAAAGTAATTCTGTCCAAGGAATAACATTTCCACATAATCTTTCACCCCCTAATTTTGACATTTAGTAAATGAACTTTATGAAAACATTATCTAGACTATCTTAATAATATTATAAATGTAAGTGTTGTGATGGATGTTTGTTACTAGGTATCTCCAGAATAGCTGAACGGATCTCACCAAAACATGGCAAAAACCTAGAACACATAGGCTACTAATTAAGTTTTTTTTTTGTTTCGGGGGTTAGAGTTGTGGGATAAAGATAATTTTATATATATATGGATTGCGGGATTAATAAAATAATATGATTAAAAACATTATAATAATACAATCTATGATTTTAGCTATCAGCAGTACATCACTTACAATGTTCATTTGAGGAAACCATGATGTATTCTAAATATCATCCGAGCAAAGGATATTGGTGGGATTTCAAAGCAAATAAAGCGGGTAAAATTTTTGGCTAATGGTTGTAAAAAGTGATTGAAGCGTATAATATTTTATATATAAAGTTTACATCTGTTCAGGCTCAAGTCCATTTAACTCTGCCCAGTCTGCTCCTAAAGAAGTTAGTACTGGTCCAAAAGAGGAGCCTTCAACTCTCTTTCAACGTCAAAGGGTGGATATGTTGCTTGCCGAGTTAGTGAGACAGTTTCCATTGCCAGTTATACCAACAACATCTAGCCAGGTCTGTGAATTAACATGTTTGTAAAAGTTAACCTTAGATGGATTTTAAAAGCTGCAAGAATCTATTTATCCTGTATTCATATTTAATATGAAAAGAGAGATTTTGATAGATAAGTACCATTGCTTTAATTGTAGTTAAAATAATTGACAAGTTCTAGTTAGCAATTCCTTATTAAGTAAATAAATAATTTGATGGTAATTTTGTTTTTAACATGTCAAATACCACTACAATTTCAATATAATGTGTCATTTTTGTGGAATTGAACATATCAATAAAATCTAGCTAATACACATTCATTTTGACTTTTACCAGACCAACGGTGTAACAGTGAAGACAGAGAATATGACGGATAAGGAAAAACCAATAGAAAGTAACAATGTAAACAATATAACAATCAAACAAGAACCCATCGACCCTGTTAACACTGAAATGACTAATGGCTCAATGCAAGGACATATTGAAATAAAAACAGAAATCAAACAGGAAAACATGAAACCTCCACCAGAGAAGAAACCTAGAAATATGTAAGCTTTGAAAAAAATGAGTAACTTCATAGAAATAATTTCTTGGTTACATAGATCTTAAAAAGCTTAACTGGAAAAATGTAAACACACGTTGGAACCCATGAAAGCATTCCAGCACTGATTTTGATAGCTGGACTGGAATAAAGTAAACTAACATGGGCATAAGGAAATATCTAAGAAAAACATTATTAAAAATTAGAAAATGCTTTCCTACATACTAAATTGTTACAAGGAGACAGTTTAGATATTGGAAAAGGTGTGCAAAATAGTAGTAAGCTTAATAATAATATTTGGGTTTGATAAGTTGTAATAAAGTTATACTTCTTTTTATACTTGTTTTAATTATCATGACATATCTTGATTACATTTTAAAAGCAGATGATAAAATCATATTCTCATGTTTTATCAGTGAGATACTGTTTGTTTTTTTCTCTTTGTACATTAAATAAGTTCATGGTGTTTCCATTTGCACAATTGTTAAGACATATCTGACAATTGATCTTCCTTGGATCCCTTAATTCATCTTCATCTGTAGCAATTTGTGACCTTAAAAATAACCAATACTTAAGGAAAACCATTGATTAGGTACACAGTATGTATTTAATCTCTTTGATGTTGTAATATCCCAGAGTGGGATGTTAACTTGAAAAGTGTTATAAATATCGAAATTGTTACATCTTGTTCTTTTCTTTTTCTAATATGTTTATTATTTCTATCTATTTACCTGGCTTTTGTCAGTCCCAGTTGGAAACCAAAGTTAAATCCTTGTTCGTAACCTGTATCAAAACTACTCTGATATGTTGCAGCCTGTCCGTCGGTAACACCGTCAGAATATCCAACCTAGAGTAATAATATTAAATCTTTCTTAAATAAAAATTATTTCTATTAACCACTGAAAAGCGATCGTGTTTTAGGACGTGTTAGACACCGAGGAGACTTTTTGATATTAACATTTACCTTGTTGATAGGATCCACTGAACGCTTCCATGTTCTTAAAGAAATATTAACCGATTCATCATTCATTGTTTAATTAATTCTAAGTCAAAACGAGTGGTTGGAATATTATTTTGTTTACGAATTATATATGACATTTGGTTGTTTTTATTATTCACTCGAAAGAGCAGGCAAAGTATGACATTTGGCATGTGACATTGTTGTTGTTGTTTTTATTATTCACTCGAAAGAGCAGGCAAAGGAACTAAGCCATACAGCCTTGTCTTTTTTATGCATGTGACAGTTGTATTTTCTCAGGTTAAAACAGGCAAAGGCGTTGAAATCTATTAAAATCAACATTTAAATTATTTCAGAAAGGTTTTTGTAATACATTTTAATCGTTTTATTCTAAATTATATTAGGTGCACAACTAAGTTCTCGCTGTTTGTCAGTAGATGGCTCTAGCAGTAAGAGCTGGTCGATTTTGACATATCCAAAACGTCATGAACCAAGCTTAGACATATGGTAAACAAACCGTTGCGACACATGAGTGATTTTGTTTTCGCATTATATACTTCTGGTCAAGTAAAAATTAAAAAAAAAAGACGACCGTCCACGTGAAGACCCAAAACCTTCGGGAATCTGAATCGGGAAAAAGTTGTGTCTAGCGATGGGCAATACTTTGAATGATTCATTTGTAACCATTTTTTAATATTAAAGTTATATTTTTATCGAAAAAAAAAGCGAGAATTTAGTTGCGCACCTAATAGGATATGTAGTTTTTAAATTTTAATTCTCCTCATAGCTCATACAATAAAGGTAATGTAAACTTTCGTGAGACATTGTTTAAACTAATATAAAAACGACTAGTCTCACATATTTGTATCCACGTGCCGACACCGGACAATTGAGTGTTTAGCCGTAGTCAAGGGTAACTCAACTAAAACTCATGACCTGCAGATCAGCCCAAGGTTTACAAGTATGAAGCAGATCAATGAATTGGCTTACAACTCAGCTCAATCTGTACGTTTTTTTTTGAGCTGCAAACTGCGAGTCACCAAGCAGCTCACAGCTCGACAGTTTTCACAGTTAAAGTACATTGCGATGAGATGCCAATTTAGCCATTGAGCCGCAGCTTAATGTTTCAAGTCCACATGACCTTAACTTTTGAACCGGTTCAAAGCTGATTTACACACCTTTGTTTATCTGTTTATGTATTATTTTATTTTACAATACAGGTAGCCAGTAAGCTACATATAAGTATAATATATTTTTGTAAAATAAATATATTTGATACATAACATTTATAAGAAGGAATACACATTTTCTATGTCACAAAATATTGTACTTATAATCAATAAGAACTTATACACCAAACAAATCATAAAATAGCCTTAAATATCACATAAAAATTCATAATAATTCTGCTTTGTATTGAGTAATGCTATCTTTAGGAGGGAAATGTGTTCTTAGAATAAACATATTGTTGACTTCAGGGGTAGACTCCAAGGATTCTAAATAACCAAACCAATATATAACTAAGCCTGGTCCAAATCTATTCCAATAGCATGTTAATTGATCCTTAACATAACCGGAATGGTTTTCTTCATCACCAAACATTGCTTTGCTTTCTATCCAATTAACTATGAAGCCATCTACAGCAATAGGAACATCCAATTTAAAATCTGGTGTTTTATCATAACCACGAGATCTAAGGTTGTTCTCATCAGAAAATGTTATATTCATTAATCTTAACTTCCTTTCCAATCTTAACTCATATTCTAAGCCAATAGATCTGCAACAGTAAAGTTATGTTATTCAAAAGATAGTGAAGCATTTATTTTATTTAATTAAAATGTACTAATGTTAAGCATACTAAATACTGCAAAATTGATATAAAGAAATACATACTGTTTTATTACATCAGCATAATGTCCATACTGATTGTCGTTCATAATACCCTGGAAATTGACAAACTACTATAATTTTTTATATTCATCATCATCATCTCACTATATGTCCCCACCAAGGGGCTCGGAGCCTACCCTATGTTAAAGCTGAATAGGCCATAGTCAACCATGCTGGCCAAGTGTGGGTTGGTTGACTTCACACATATTTTTGAATAACTTCTCAGATATGTGCAGATTACATCACAATGTTTTCCTACACCGTAACGTCGGATAAATGTAATTTTATATTAATTAATGAAATTAAGAAATCAAAGAGGTTAATGGTGCTCAACATACAATTATACTATTGCTACACTGATGTGATGTTAATAATAAAATACTTACCAGAAACATTTGATATGACAGATCTTTGTTCTCAATAAGAGTTGTATCTTTTATGTATTTCTTGGCCTGTATGGAGTCAGAGTATACATTTTGTAGCAGAGATCTCACAAGCAATGCTGGACTTATACCTTGGCTCTCGGATAGTCTAGAAAATTTGGATAATTATTATACAATGATTAATAGACGAAAGACGTTCACACCTACATCTTAGGTAAATCTAGTTTTAACGAGTTTGCTTCTTCACATTACCTTAATAATATCTAAGTATAGTTAATTTGATTGTCAATAGCATACTTACTTTAAAATAACATCTGCTTTGTTTTTGTCACGCATCAATTCTTCATATAATTCATAATATTTGCTTGATATAACCGGAGACTTTCTATAGCTTAGTTTCATAGATCTCTGCACTAGTAATGAAATAATACTCCCAATCGTCGGTGATGGTAGCCTGCAAGGCAACTTAGACATTACTTCGTTATATTTAATTCTCATCTCTTTTGAAATAAATAATAGCAGTTGAGACTTACTCTTTGTACTTTTTTCGAAGCTCGTTTTCGGCTTTGCGATTAAATGTATTTATTTTATTAAAATCATCAATAATTGCATTATATAGTTTTACAGGCATCGGCTTTAATTCCGGTTGTAGCATTTTATTTGTATCCAAGTTAACGAAATACCAAATAAACACAAAAATGACTATTGATTTATTAAGTAATGTTTACTTTATTGCTTTTTTTAACAACAAATAGAACAAAACTGTAATCACACTGTCACTGTGACACTGTGACATTTAGTTTTATGGCTTTAGGTTGGCAAACCAAATCCGATAGATGCAAAATTTAAAAGACACAATAACAACATATTTGTGAAAGCAAAAGGCGAAATTGTATGAAAAATACACTTATTCAATTTTAACATAAAATAAGGTGTATAATCAGCAATTTTCATAAAATATCACGTTATTTCAGGGTTAAAATTAATGCACAATTATTGGACAGTGCGTGATGCGTATAGCTTTACGTTATAAAAATGTCAAAGTCAGTTTGAAATGTGAGTGTGGTGTGTTTTTGAAATGTAGTTTTAAGTAAATATAAGTATTATTTTCTTTACTGGAAGTTATCACGTAAGAGCTAACATGAGTTCCAGTAAAAACGATGATCCGATATCGGAGAAAATTTTGAATGTTGCTAAAAAGAACCCTAAAGGGATTTCAGACAAAGACATATTAGCAGCGGTGCCTGAACTTTCTGCTGCAGAACTTGTTTCAGCAATAAATAAATTGCTGCAGGAAGGATTATTCGATTTATACAATCAAGGAGGTTCACTTATATATAGGTAATTCATCATTAATTGCTCTCGAAAGTGTACAATTACAAAAGTAACTTATTCACTATAATAACTATGAATTAAACTAAATATAAACTTAAACAAGAGATTAATGGAATAATCATTAGGTTAAAAGGTCAGACATCAAAACAAGCTGTAAAAGGTGCTGATAATGAAGAAAAAGTTGTTTACAATTTGATTGAAGATGCCGGCAATAAAGGCATATGGATACGAGATATCAGGTTACGCTCCAATATCGCCAATACACAATTGACCAAAGTATTGAAAAATCTTGAGAGTAAAAAAGTTATTAAGGCTGTTAAATGTGTTAATGTGAGTGTGAAGTTAATTTTTATTGAGATTTGTTCACCAAAACAACAAATATGTTATAATTTTATGAATAACTTTTTTCACAGGCTTCTAAAAAGAAAGTGTATATGTTATACAATCTAGAACCTGATAGATCAATATCTGGTGGTGCATGGTATCAAGATCAAGATTTTGAGTCTGAATTTGTTGACATTTTGAACCGTCAATGCCTTCGGTTTTTGCAGCAGAGAGCTGATAAAATTAAGAACAATCCCAAAGGTCCAGTTGTGGGTAGGACACAATCATTTGCATCAGCAGTAGAAGTTCAAAAGTATATAACTGACTTAGGTATCAGTAATGTAAGTCAATTTATATGTAAATGAAAATATCATTTTCCATTATAAATGAATACTTGGACTTACGACTTTATTCATGTTGTAAAAGATGTCATATTGGACAAAATCCACGACAAGCAATACATGTTATGTTCTCTGTTTCTTTACAATCTCTCAAGTTTAACAAAAGAAATTGTATTATATAAGACATTAGTGTATGCCCGTGTCTAATTCCACACAGAATTCAAAAACATATAACTAGTAGCCTAAGTGTTCTTCCAGACTATGTTTTATGTATGCCAAATTTCATTGAGATCAGTTCAGCTATTCTGGAAATACATCCAAACAAGCATCCACCCATCCATCCAAACATTGGAATTTATAATATTAGAAGATATTTGTTTTCAGGTAAAATTAGAAGTGGAAGATGTTATAACAATTCTGAATACCTTAGTGTATGATGGGAAAGCAGAGAGCAGTGTACTACCCGATGGGACCAAAGTGTACAGAGCTATTGAATCACTTATCCCTCCACCCGGACTCGTGCAAGTGCCCTGTGGAGTCTGTCCACTAATACTAAAGTGTTGCTCTACTGGCCTCATAACACCACAGGAGTGTAAATATATGGATGACTGGCTTGAAAATTAAAGTTATAAAAATGATTTGTTTTTTTTTGTCATTGTTAAACATAAAAGTGAAAAAATTGTTTACTATGCTTTACCAAATTATGGTAAAATGGATAAATTTATTTTGAATTATTAGTTATTACCTTTTATCGACCCAATGCATGACATAGACATTCAAAATATAATAATAATAATGGACAATTATGTTATTTTACTCCTCACATTAAATGAATAAAGACATAGGTTAGAACTCATTGTAACAAACTTAAATTCCACAATAACACTGATCTTACTAAACAATTCAGTGGTTTTTTGACAGTGGCCTTGATTAATTTTTTTTTTTGGGAAATAGTTGTTTGAAATACAAAAAGTAGATGTAAATTTATAAATTGATTTATTTCTCTACTTCTAAATAGCAATATAATAAATGCTATTTTTTGATAATATAACATCTATACTTGCTCTTCTTAATTATAGAAGCTATCCAGTTAGGTAACAAAAGACTTAAATTTTAAGAGAATAACAATAAAACACATATTGCAACATTAAACTTTCCTTACATTGATTTAATGCTTATGGATGTTTCCCTTTATCGGAACCCCAGACAAAATGCCTACAAATGTTAACCACTAAAAATAAATAAGCAATAAGTTATACAGACATATCACAAATAATTAAAACGAAAACTACTTTAAAACAAACTACTAAAGTTGTTCTCGATGTTGTACAAAGCTTGTGACAACACTGCTGGTTCTCTCTTATGATTTGTGGGTGTTTCAGGCATTGGTTGTTTCTTTTCTGCATCAGGAGAATTGAAAAGGGAACTGAATACATCCATTTGTATATAATTGAGAGATTGCAGAATAATACCTTTGTCAGGATAGGGTGTGCGGGGAACATAGTACCTATCATAATTTATATTTTGAAGTTGTGGTGTGTTTGATAGGTCTTGGGCTGTGGGTCCTTTGGGTGGTGAAGTTGGAGGTGGTGGTTGCTGTGGGGAAGATGGTTTTTTGACATCTGAAAATAAAATTGGTTGTAATTCTGTATTCTTTTTAAATAAAGAAAAAACTTATAATAAATCCATTTGGTGTAAAATTAATGTAGGTAAGAAAGTTTTACCTAATGATTGTACCATTCTCTCCAACTCCCTTAATTGTGTTTGTTGCTGTTGAACTGTGAAGAATAGGTCAGTAATAGTTCCAAGTATATGCTTCATTTCCTGTTCACGTTTTTCCTCCTTTGCAGTCTCCTTATTGCTTTGTCTAGAAATAAATTATTAAATATTAGTTGAGCGGAAAATAAAAATTCTACCTTTAAAACTATTATTTCCTGTGGAAATTTAAAGTAGCATTATATTCTTATTCTTACCTACTATATTCAACAATTAATAGACCAGCACCAATAACGAAAATTACAGTTTCACCAAGAAGATTTGCCCCCAATTCTATTGCCATTTCCTGGCTGAGTACTGGTATATTGACTGGTTTCCCCAAATTCAATATCCACATTTTCGCTTTAACTTCGCACCAGTTATAAACTGAAAAACAAATTAAATATCGATGAAAATTTATTAATATTACTGTCAACATATCGTTAAGTCAGTAACTTACATTGGGCTGGCGGCATGCAAACATAAGTCCTGAAAAAAGGACTATTTTTGGCTCTTTCTTTACACATATTTGCAATAGGTTTACTGATCTGTTTAATTAGTAATACAGATAGTTTTGCAATAGGAAAAGCTCCAACAACCATTTTTGTGAACAGCAAGCACTATTTATATTTAGCTTCTGTTGCTTTATAACATAATATTTTCAAAAATTATTACATAGGCGTCTGAAAAGAGTATAAAATTTGCAATCCAATCGGTAACACCTTTTTTGACATTGACATTTTTTTAGTGTTACATGCTTTGGTTACATGTTCCACTGTTATTAGTCAGTCAAAAAACTCCAATATCTTTTTATTTATCACGCGGAAAGAGTGATTTTATGAGAATGTCCATACATTTTTTTTAAATTCAACATACATTTGAAAAAATATGGAATTTTGAACATTAAATTACGAGCGATTTTTTTAAAATGAAAATCAATAATGTGTAAAACGGCATATCATTGACTTTCGTTTCAAAGAATTGTCTAAGGACAAATCAAAATCATAAAAAACGTAAAAAAAAATATATATATATATACAATTAGGTACATAAGATTCATTCAATACACACAACAATTTATTCAGATTTGAATAAAATTATCGACTTATTTGAATCTTTGATTGTCTGTCGAATATATTCCGAATATCAAAAGGAATCTACATTATTATTTGACAGTTTGACAATTTGTTTTTGACTGTTAGGTGGTGGTTATGTTTTTATTTGCAAAATATTATGTATTTTATTTGAAATTGGTTGAAATGTTACTTAGAAATTAATGAGCTAAATGTATTAAAAAGTGTAGTAAATAAATATGAGGCGCCTACCTCTTTGTAAACTTTTAATAACTTTATGTTGTTGTTTTATTGCTATTTATTTATATATTTTAAGTACAAAGGAAAATGACAATAATTTTAAGGATTATGTTGTACCTAAGCGATTAAAGTATGTAATTTATCAAAAAGATTCCGACTTACTGGTTTAATAACGCATAAGTTTATCCTTGTAATTTTCTTGCAGAGCTGCAAGCCAGGTCAGGATAGTAATGTCGTTTGTTGTGTGCGATTCAAGATTTAACGAGTCCTTAAATGTTATAAAATCTGTGCTAATATTCACAAAAACGCCTGTTCATTTTGTTATTTTTACTGACGATAAATTGCGACATTTGTTTAATGACACTCTGAGCAAATGGAAATCCTTATTAGGAGACCAATTAGATTTTGAGTTGCAAGGTATTCACTTCCCAGAAGCTCACAAGGAAGACTGGATGAATCTGTTTAGTAAATGCGCTGCCCAAAGATTGTTTATACCGGTAAGTAAACACTTATGTTTTCTAAAATCTCAAAGATTAATTTATTTCTGGTGTGTATCAAATAGAGTTGGCGTTTGGACAGATAGGCATTGGAACAAAATTAAGTTAAGATATTATGGTTTACAAAACTTTGTGCTATCACTTCACGTATGTGGGATAAGGGCAAAGAGATGATGAAGAAACTGCAAAATATTATCAGTGTTATTAATAAACATTACAATTACTTTCTATTTCTTCAACTAGACATATTTACTCTTTTTCTGAGAATTAATTTTCTATGTATTTTTTTTGTTTCAGAAACTTATTCCTCACATTGATGCTATGATATATGTTGATACAGATACTTTATTTTTAAAGCCAGTTGATGATTTATGGAATGAATTTTCAAAATTTAATGACTCTCAGATATCAGCTATGGCTGCTGAAGATGATAATCCTAATGTATCTTGGTACCCGAGGTTTGCAAAACACCCATTTTATGGAAAATATGGTAATTATCTCATTGAAATTATGTTTTAAATTTTTTTTGTGTCAATCCTAATTGTAAATATAGAATTTAAATTAATAAAAGACAAAAAATATTTTAATTATTAAATCAGAGCATGGACAAGTGCTTAATTTTATTTTTTGCTTTTTTAGGCCTCAACTCTGGTGTAATGTTAATGAATTTGACAAGAATGAGAAGTTTTGGATGGGTTGAATATGTTACCCCAGTTATGCTTAAATGGAAATTATATATTCCCTGGGGAGATCAGGTTTGTTTCATGCTTTTTATTGTATTACGTCTGTCTTGAAATGCTCTACAGATTATCTTAGCCTCTACATGTCACCTTGCGTTTGGCTTGTTTTATGACTGTTGGGCTATCGGGGTAATTTTTCTAATAATATGATATATTTTTGCAGGATATAATAAACATAATATTCCATTATCATGAGCGTGCGGTGCACATTCTCTCATGTCGGTACAATTACCGATCAGATCAGTGCACATATGGAGATGCGTGCGCTGACGCCACGCAGTACGGCATATACGTGCTTCACGGTAGCAGGGGAATATTTCACAATGATAAACAGCCAGCATTTCAAGTAAGTGTAACATAAAATAATGGTTAAAAACGAAATCGGCTTAGTAGTTTTTTTAAACAATACCGTTATATTCGTCCGGTGGTGGTACCGATTAATTTCGAGCCCATTGGGAGCTCTTCATCAGGGTGAGTGGGACTTCAGCTTCCTGCGCGCCTGCGCTCTTAGGGCGGGTCTTGAGGGGGTGTGGGGAGCGTCGTGCGCCGGCGTCGTCGACGATGTTGATATCAAAGCGTCGGTGGTGTTGTTGTTCAAGTTTTTATATCAGTTTATTATAATGTCTCACGAAAGTTTGAATAATATAATACCAGTATAATTGATTTCTTTCCAGGCTATATATCGAGCTGTTAGTGAATATGATATAAGAACAGATCCATCGGAGGTAACAAAAAATATGCATAAATATTTAAAGGAAGCATCGGAATCAAACTGTGGGAATGTCTTTGAGACATTGAAACATAATTTTTAAAAACATGACATATTTCTTTATATATAATGTACGTTAAAATTTGATATATGAATTTTCAGGTTTTATTTACAACTGAAGTTAATGCTTCTCATTCCAAACTACCTATAAATATGACCAAATATTAAATGTAGCGAATTCCATTAAATATATAATAGCTTAGGGAGGATTAAAGAAAAACATAGACCGTATTACGTACCTATATCCGTTATGTAGTATGTTCATACAACAACCAGTACATCAATGGAAAATCATTTTAGTTTGTAAAGTTCACATGGGTTTTATGACACTAGCTTTTGTCCGCGAACTCGTCATCGCAGAATAAAAGAATCTAGTAATAAAAATAGCCTCTATTACTCAGTGATAATGAAGCTTTCCATTGCCGAAATAAATTTTGAACTTGGTTCAGTAGTTTTTGAGTTTATTTGTTACATACAAATAAAAAAAAATCTTTATAATACCAGTATTGAGTATATATGATATTGTGCTCTTAGATTTCTGGAGGAGAGGCGTATTCAGCCATCCGAATTCTAAGTATTTCTCTCTACTATATTTATAAGTGTTTATATTAGCTATTTATTTTT
This sequence comes from Papilio xuthus, assembly GCF_000836235.2. Lineage (NCBI taxonomy): Eukaryota > Metazoa > Arthropoda > Insecta > Lepidoptera > Papilionidae > Papilio > Papilio xuthus. Next base: position 2,874,123 of record NW_013531688.1, read on the forward strand.
TTTTATACATTTATATTATAAATTGCAACTCAAAGATTTTTTTTTTAATAAAAGAGTAATTAAATGTTATTAATTATGAAAATGTGTGTGCCTTATTCATTACGAAATGATAAGTTGCGTAGAATACATTAACTGATGTGTTTTATAAAGAAAAAGATTTTGATATTGACTTGTATTAGGATATAGTTACCTAAGAATCTCTGCCGAAAATAAATTATTTCTGTATTATTTCGTAAGATAAGTTGTAAGTAAGAAACGTAACATGTAATTAATTTTTTTCTGACTCATTGTATTTTTATTTCATTAAATGTTACAATTTTGTGTTCCAAGCCATGCTGATATAAGAATATTTTCAAATTATTACAGATTTTTTAAAAAGTTTTTTGCCGCAACGTCTCGTCTTTATAATAGTAGTAATTGTTACCAACTTAATTTATCATGTTATTAAAATAAGCCGATTATATTTTTATAGTTCTCTTACAATTTTTAGACATTACGTAATATTCAAATGTCTTCAATTTGTTAAGAGAGATGTGTATTATTAAAGATATAGCAGTCGTCCGCGACTCCGTCCGCGCGGAATTTAAAAAATCTAATAATAAATACAGTCTACGTTACTCAGGGATAATGTAGCCTGCCAACAGTGAAAGAATTTTTTACATCTGTTCTATAGTTTGGGAGCCTATTCCATGCAAATAAAACAAACAATCAAATCTTCCCTTACATCCACTCGGCAGCAAAACGCCGCGACGTAATCTCGTTGTCTTCGCGTGGACGCCCAGTAAACGCCTCTCAATAGACAATACCCGATGAGGCTGAGTTCACTCGTCGTTCACGCGTTGATTTTGCACAGACAATACGCGCATTAGACTATTTTTTTACGTGTTTTGGTATTTATATACTCTGTCCAAGCTTTAAGAAAGCAATATTTTTAAGTCTACAATATAAACAAAAATGTTTTTTTAAATATTTTAATTCAAATAAGCAGTATTATTTTATTTTAATTTTTAAAATTTTCTATATATTTGTATGTGGTTTTCTTTTGTAAATACATTTTTAGTTGTAAGAATATTTCCTTAAATTTTATTATTGAAGGTAATTGACAAATGTTTGCACTTTATTTTTTATTTGTTAACATATAAGTATGCACTCAAGATATAAACTGCCTCATGTTTATAAGTAATTATATTTTTATTACAAGGAAAATGGTTTTATTTTTATTTTTGTTTCAACTCATCGACTGTATCAAAAATTGTCTGTAAGAACAGGATTTTGCTTACAGACAGAGTAAAAAGACAACCAATATTGCTTTTTTGTTCGTGTCTTGAAAGACGTTAGATTTTTTTTACTTATTGGTTACTTGGAAGGGATTCAAGGAACGAAGAAGTTATTATTAAAAGAAATAAGAAACAGAAAATGTTTCGTCTTTAAATAAATTAAAATGACACGATATTTGTATTTGCATATGAACCTTTCAAAGAATTATTGTACGTGTTTTTAATTTAACTCGTTTAATTTTGCATTTTTATGCGGTAAACATAAATAAAAATATACCTTTACAATAACAATATAAAAAAAAACAATGAACGCAGACGCGATTATTTGTAATTCTTTTAATTTAATTTGTTAATTTGTCACTAAGGAAGGCGCTCGGGCTCGATATTTCACCATAATCAAATATTTGACATCCAAAGTCGCGAAATTAATTGTATTATGAAACTTTATTAGCATAAAACAAGCTATTGCAAAAATATAAAAATTCTCTAATGTTGTACCTACTTATTATAAGGTAGTTCTAGCAATTCTATAATCTTTGGTTCAAAAGTAACATTGGCCCGGCCTAAAGTCAAAACTTGTTTGTTCCCTGCGGTTATATTAAATTGGTCAGTTGCGTTTGTCCGTGCGGTCGTGTTCGCGAGACAGAAATATGAAGAACGTATCGTCTATTGTATTTGTATTGGCCGCAGTATCTATAGCTCTGGTATGGAGCGATACACCCGCCGAGCAGTGCGAAGGTGAGATTTTAAAAGGGGGTATTTTTTAATTTCACCATATTTAAGCGTGTATTTTTATTATATTAAATAATCCTTATTTCTATTCTTCCTTATCCTTATTTGTTTTTTTAACTGTAATTACTTAAGGATTTGTAATAAGTAGCCGATACTTATTACAAACGACCTATTAAATTATTAATATCTTTATTATTAAAATAAGATTTATCAATTTAAAACACATATTAGATAAAGCTTAGATTCCCATTGATTTATGAGTGGTAAACGTTTTAATATATAATCGTATATTAGATAACTTATGATAAATATATTAAAAGGGTCTCGACAGACGGACGGGCAACTAAGTGATTCTATAAGGATTCCTTTTTTTTCTTTCGAGGTATGGAATCCTAGAAAAACAACATTACTATTATTTTTAATATTATTGCTTGTGAATAGATAAATAAATTTTATTTATTGATTGAACTCGTGCGTCTTTTAAAAATACATAATTTAACGGAATAACATTGACTTCTGTTAGCACTCTTACCACTAACACTGCTAATAATACGGAAATATCATACAATATTAAATTATGACCTTAACATTCTTGTTAACACATTGTTCAGTGCTCAGTGCTCCTAACCTTACTTAAAACATCCATCCATATAAACTTTCGGATTTATAAAAGAAGTAAGATGGCTTTAATACTATAGAATAGATAGAAACAAAAGAATCAGAGACGTATTGACATGAAAGAAATAAAGGTGAATGTTAAATCTTAATTATGTAAGTTATAATATTAAAAAAAGGGACGAAGTAATTGTACTTCTATAAAACTCCAGACATGAAACGATTTCAATAACACCGCAGACTTTAAAATCAGTCCAACCGTTCGATTTAAATGGTTTTAATTGTAACTTATTCCAATTAACCAATATCAAAAACAAGAAAATAAAATAGATAGAAACCCAATCTTAAAAACAATATAAGAAAAACATTACTTTCCTGGTCGATAAGAAATTCCTAATCTGTGGTCTTGTGGACACAAATGTAGACACGATCTCGCTCAATAGAAGACCATTTAATTGTAATTGAGTGAAGCCAATGAACAGCGTCATTGGACGCATCTTTATGCGTTAGTTTTGATGTTCCTCTGTAGATCTGATATCTGCTAAACAAAAAGTATCTTTGTGCATGATTCAAATGTTACATTACCTGTAAATTATATTCGTGCTGCGATAAACGTTCAAAAATATAAACCTCCTAAAGAGGTTATTTAACGGTTTGCTGTTGCTTTTATGGCATAGGTTGGAAAACCGTATAGCTTCTTTAATGTTGTCGTTCTGTTGAAAATAAGTCTTGTGATAAGCACTTAACATAACATTATCACTCTGCACCATTTGATAAATATCCTTTAAAAAGTAAGGATACCACTTGCATGTATTAACCTGTTGTTTTATCTTAGTTTTTAACGAGAATGTTACAGACATTCAGATAAGGTTCGCTAAAATCATATTCACTAAAGGACGTGATGAATATTTTCATTTTTTATAGTTACTTTAGTAGCCAGTACAAGTCGTCTGTTACCCTGCAAAAATACAAAAAAAGAAAAAAAAGAATGGACATGTGTTAGCTTACCAAACATATTAAGACTAAAGTGTTCAAAAAAACTTAATGTAGACACTAAAACTTGTTGCTCACTTTATGTTAAGTCCCATTTACACTTTAATTATCTGATTATCTGTTTTTATATCTAAAAACTAATTTGGATAGAAAAAAAATATTGTTTGAGTATTTGAAAAACATTGTCAATGGTACGGTAGGTTTAGTTGCGCTGGGAATCGAACTCTAGATATTATGGTTGTAGCTTGAGCTTGCTACTTGGAGGTTGCGTATGTGAAATATTTTAGATAATTAATGTACATATATTAATTTTTAATTAACTTGGTTAATAATGCAATAGTCTAAACAAGGAAGTTCTGTTAACTCACATAGAAAAAAGTTAAGCATCCTTAACTTAATTAATTTTTTAACGTTATTACGTCTTTTATAAATAAAAATTCTCATAATATTTCGAGCAAGTGGCTTACCTTAGGAAAGTGATTTTGTTTACGTAACAATTATATGTAAATATTTTAGAGCCATTTAGAAAAGGGAATTAACCATAGTTCAAAAATGTAATTTTATATTGGTTTCAGAGACTAATTGTATCTTTTGTTTTCAATGATCACCAGCAAGATCTTAATAGTTCCAGTGTTATTAATACTTACAATAAATTTGTTTTTGTCTAAAGTGGTCTATAACTATACCGTGGGCGGAATCTGTCTGATCTCCCCTATTTCTATAGCTTAAAAAAACACTAAAAGAAAACAACATCGTTTGTACATTAGACAATTTCCTAACAGTGAATGATGAGTACCGGAGACTCAATTACTGTTAACGAGCAATTCCTGTTCAAACCTAACGAGTTACGGGAACTTTGTCTTGACTGTTATGATGTGTGTAGGTGTCACACACTACGTACATACATACGTATATAAAACTGAATAACCGAACTTTATCTGCCTGTCTTGTCAGAGTCTAACTTTGTAATAATATAATGGTTGTTTGCGAGTTCTAGTTTGCTTATATTGTTTTGTTTGTTATTGTCGGAAATCATTAAAGTATACACATAATCTGTAACTTACGATGCATATGATTTCTGCTTCATGAATTACGGAATATTTAGACCATCGCTTAGAATAGACAATAGAGTTTTAATTATCTTTAACTTATTTTTTATCGTTATTTTTTTTATTAATGAATACCGTTGTTCCGTTGTCCATCATTATTTCCTTAATTTTGTACAATAACTTCAAGAATTTTATTTATTAAAAAGATTCAATGAAAATATTGAAAAAGACGATAATTTGACGCTACTGCGTTTTGCACCTTAAAATTTACTGAACACTTATTTTATATTACTCTAGTTTATCGCAAAATTTCCTCATGGTCAGAAAACGGTACGGCCTTATTAAGTTAAAAGGTCAAAGTTAAATAACTTTTTGTAAATAAGTTAAATATTATTTTCAAGTAAGATAAAATAGGTAAAATAAATAAATGGTGTTATTCAAAAGAACAGATAGTAATAATGTATGTAGATATCATACAGTTCCATTCAGTGTACAAGTTTGACTAGCAATCTTAATAAACTCCAAACTTATTTTTTTCAGGACAAAATTTCGACGATCTCCGCAAGAGAATCCAAGTTATACCGTGCGGGAGGAGTTCTTGCAAGCTACAGAAGGGCACCAACACAACGGTGATTTTGAAATTCAAGCCAGGTATGTATTATGTTATAGTTGTGTCATAGTTAAAATAAAATTATATATTCCATCAAGTACTATTAAATGATAATTAACATTATCACAATCTATGAAAACTTATATTATTAGAAGTACTTGAAAAATGTCTTCTTTCTATCCAAAATTTCGCTTTTTTTCTCGCACTTTTAGCCGCTCGACTACTATGTTCTGTGTTTAAATATTGCTTAAGTATTTAGCTAACTTCCGCCTTCTCATTTTCATATCGTGAGATTGCGATAACATTAACAAAATTTACAAGATGAAATCAAGAATATTCCTCAGATGTAGATTGGTAATTTTTGAGCTAGGTGCAAATTAGAGTAATTAGTACCTTAATAAACAAACTAATTATATTCATGGTTGATTTCAGAACATGAGGTGAAAACGCTCGTGAATGAAGTATACGCGAAAATCGGGAACCTGCCCCTGCCATTCCTGGGGGTGACTGATGTGAGCGCGTGTCCTCAGGTGACGCGCGTCGACGGCTCCCCCGCGCCCTGCCCCCTCGCCGCCGGGGAGGAGTATGTCTACACAAACGTCTTCCCCATAGAGTCCTTTTATCCTACAGTTAACTTACGCGTGCACTGGGCGCTGAAAGATGGCGAACAGAACGTCATCTGCTTCGAAGTACCCGCTGTCATTACACCTGCCAAACCTAAGTAATTTTTAGTCCTGAAACAAACTATTTCAATCGATATTATATTACATATTATGCTTTCATAGAATTAAAAGAATATGATAGTAAAAAATGTTTTTATTCTTTCAATATTTATCTAAATACAAATGCTCCCTGTACGCGTAACATTTTTTTTCTTATTTCAAACCTTACAAGTTAAATATAGTTAAATTGATTTAATATAAATGGATGTACTATTGAGATTATTTTAATTAACATCACTTTTCCAGTCATTTATAAATACCTAAAATTTATAACTAGTTATAAGACAACTGTTTTAAAATAAATTTAAGTATAAAGTAGAAATCTTATTCCATTTATAATTGTTTACTATTGAACGATTCTGGCGGGTACTTCAAAACAAATAAATTTCTTTTCACTAGCCTCCAAGGCCCAGTGAACTTGAACAGGTATCGTGGGATAGATGCCGAGGATGGGGAAGGAATCTTTATACACATACTTCGTGCCGGCTTTAAGAGGGCAATCCGCTTTCTCGTCACTTGCCGTGAATATTTTACTACATATGGAGTTACCGTCCACTCCGATAAAAGGCACTTTCACTCCGAACACATTGGCTGACACTCTGTTCTTTATTTCGTCGAAGTCAGTATCTGAAAAAATAATAATAATTCCAATATTATTTCAACTCCTTATTCTCATTCTATAAGTACAAATTCTATAGTGTTGCTATCATAATATTTTCGATTGTTTCTATTTTCAAATGTTCGTCAAACTAAGGCTATGGTATAAGAGTATATTTTGCCAGACTCATTTCTTTTTATTAAAACTCAAATGAATGCAGAGATAATAGAATCATATTTAAATTATGTTTAAAAAAATTGTATCGATAACATAAGCTGAAATACAATGCGTGCTTGTAATGGACCATTATTCGTATGCCCTTATAGCCTTTGTTAACATTTATTTATTCTCGAAATAGGTTTTGGGTGACGTAAGATATATCAATGAACAAATGGAATCATTTCGTCATTACGTATTATAGATTTATAAACTTGTATCTTGATATTGTCTCAACTTGAACCTTTGTTATATGGTTTTATTTATTCCAATGGCATACCGATTCTGTGCATAATAATATTAAAAATCTAGTCACATATTGTCATTCATGTTAAATTTGTTACTGTTAGCATAAAATAACCGCCAATATACATGTGGGTTTTATTTTAGTGTGACTTGTAAACACGGTTTCCATTGACCCAACAGTCCAAGACATAGAAAAATCTCAGTTTTTTTTGACAGTGAAAATCCGCTTTGTATATAACCTGATCTGAAAATCTTACGTGCAAAATACATTCTTAACGTATTGTCGGAACTTTCCTTCTAATTCTACACGCATACATCTAACGAAAGCCTGTTAGCGAACACATACAGTCTATAATTTACTAGCGTAGATGCAGTCAATTGCAAATTTAATTATATTGCAGCTGTTTCGATACGTATTACAGGAAATTACAACTTATTTCCATTACAATTTATTATGCAAAGAATAATAAAATATACAAAGTGTAAGGATAGCAAAAAATTACGTCGCAAAAATTTTTGACCCTTGATTTTTGATGTATTATATATACAATAGGATTCGACATTAATACGGTCAGTACGACTAACAAGATAAATTTAAACGCATTCGGTTAATTAAATTCGAACTTTAGTTTTTTCCTCAACTGTTACAAATGTCAAATGGACGTTTGAAACTTTAACGGTTAACGTTACTTCGTTGTTTAATGCTGTCGGTTCATCTGTTCACAATAGGATAAAAGTTACCTAGGATAGATGTATTTACCTGGTGTAAACTCAATGGTGATGAACTGCTCTGTTCCCTTCTTTAGTTTGCACGGCAACTTCTTGCAGGGTCGAATTTCTACCACGCTTTCTATTACATGCTCAGGACCATCTGCAATTCAAATTTAAAGTTTGTTAGTCTTCAAGTCCATGATTGTCGTTGGCGCAGAGTTTAAGCATTAGAATTATAATATTCAGATGCATGTGTTTTCTATCTTCTAATTACAAATGCACATTTATCCGACGATCTTACGATGAAGAAAAATTTCGTAATGTAACCTGCTCATATCTACGAAGAATAACCAGGATAGTCAACCATCATGCACAGGGCCAAGGTGGTTAACCATTCCCTAGTCACCCTTAACATAGGGTAGGTCCTCGGTAGGGAAGTATAGGGAGCCAATACTGACGAATTATCGAGGCGCCCAGAGAGTCAGACATGATTTTTTAGGACAATTGAAATCCAATTCATATATTTTTAATAACATATACAAATATAACATTCTGTTCCACAACCTCTCGGGGTTTCGGCAAAAAATTGTCCGGAGTTTTTATCTCAATCAACGATTTGAAATAACTATCATGATAATTCAATTCATATCATTTGTTTTCACAATATTATTTATGTGTACTGTAAAAAACAACTTTTTCAACTTTAATACACGTATTATTTTTATTTATTCATATCCTTATCATTTATTTATGTTATATTTATTTATATCCGTAGTTGGTATGAACGTGACATTTTATGTTTACCGCAAACAAGTCAGACTTGATGTGATCTTTACCTTATTTACGTACAAAATAACAAACGATTTAAATAGCCTCTTACATCAATATATTATATTAACTGGCAGACGCGATATCGACTGCTTAAAATAAAAAAATGAATTATTTTCTATGGCATTATTTCTAATTGTTATCTATCTCTGTTCCAAATGTCATCCAGATCACCTATTCTAATGTTACGTGATAACAAACATCTATACGTCCAATTTTAATAAAATGTCTTAAAAATAACAAAGGATAAAATCATCAAAATCTACTTTGTCGCCAAAGATAAATATGTTTAATGAGGTAAGAAGATTTTGCGTGTTTATCTTAAGGTATGCAACTGCCAGTCTTGAGGAAAATGTTCCACCTATGTTAATGTGTATTACTTCTGCATTACTAAATGCAAACAATACATAAAAAATCTGCTCTCAGCCGCAATCGTTGTCATAAGAAGTTACTAAGTATGCTATTGTATTACTTAAATGCTTATTATCTCGCAAAGTGAGCTGTGACATTGAATCTCACGTCACAAAACTTAAGAAAAGTTTCTTTACAAATAACACCTGATGATTAATAATAGCGAAGTTGCCGATATTGAATGTTAGTAATTACATCTTTTGTAACATTTTCTTATTTTTTAACATGTGTAATATTTTAAATTACTTATATTGCTTCATAAACAACGCGCTTGTCTCAATCTCTGTCCTTTTTATGTTTTCTACAGCAGCAACAGTGCACGTAAAATTAAATTAGAATCTCTTACAGAACTCTTACAGGTCTCGCCGAGGAGTTCGGTGTACGTTAATTATTTCAGTTCAATTGTCCAATGTAAGGCTGTGTACTGTGTATTCTCCATCAATACCTTAGTTTTTAGACACTATTTGAATGTCTTTTATCTATAAAAAACTGGTATCCTTTAACACTAATATATAATGGATAAGACGCAATACGCTTTCCTTTGTTACATTGAACGTGTATTTAACATCCAGCAATTTGCATCGAGCTATAATTAAGTTAATAGTAAAAACGTTACATACAACTCGTTAGATAACCGGTCGTCGCATGATTAAGCTGTTTCTAAATTGATAACAAATCCGGTCTGTCTCACTCAATTGAATTATCGTGATGTAATTAAAGGATAACTCATAAGCGCTTCGTTGTTATTACCTAAAGTACATTATAAGATAACACTAGTAATAACTAATAGACTCGCTACACACCCCTCAGTTTTAACTGTACAGACGAACTGTACTGATAAAATTAGAGATGTGTGGCGGTCTTGATAGGTAACATTTTGAGTAAAGTGAGTTAACTTTGTAATAAAGAGATGTGCCATCATATTTAACATTCATATTTACACACAAAGACATTTGGTCTATGTGTGTAAATTATGCCACTTCCATGATGAAGTCAAAAGCTACATCGAAATTGTTTATATATAGCCCTGCTTATGCATGTAATGGTTATTATGTATTTCATAAGCTTACAAAGTAACAAATAAGCAATTATGTGTTATGTTCCTAGCTAACTTAACTTGTATTATTTACACAGTATACTTGACCGCAATACCGGCATTGGTAAGAAAACAATATTTGTGCATGCATCTTAGCAACTTGGTGACCTTGACCTGTTCGATGAAACTGTTCGTCTTTAAGAATACATCTTTAATTTCCCAAAAAATATTATGCAAGTTATTAGTGAAATCTTTTTCAAAAAATATGTCGTAATTAGGCACTTGAACTCGCTAAAATATTGTCATCTACAATTTGCAGATGCGTTGCCTACCTGTAATTAACATAAAAAGGATATTTATCCTTCCAATTCCTATATTAATTTTAAACCTACATACATAATTAAGCTTGTTGCTAATTTATCAATAATATAAATAAATTAACAATAATTTTCATATCTATGGGATATAATGAAAATTGTCAATAGCGTAATAATCTAATTGTAATTTATTTTAATAAATAACATGACACAGATTTACGAATAGCAATCCGTAAAACTTGGTGATTTTTATTTTTTCTCAAGAATTTTTTTTTTAAAACTTAATAACATTAAATCATAACATTATAGTAAATAATAACGATAAAAACTAAAATTATAATTATGATAGGAGGCAAGCAAAAAATAATTTATCAATTTAATCTAAACTTATATTTAAATAATTAAGTTAGGTTTAAGAAGTTAAAATTTTCCATTGCTTCTAGCTGGAATATTCCTTTATAACTTCATCGAAAAAAAATTATATTATTATATTTTTATTCATATTCGTTTTGCCTATTATTGTTTTTTTTTGCTTATTTTTCGTCCAAATTATTTAAACATCAAAAATGCGTTTTCGTATTACTTTGCATTATATTTTAATAACTAACTGAATTTATTATAAAGAAACCAGTCTAACCAGAAATATACATTATGTATTGATTTCATATTGATATAAATCTTTCCGTCTAAGCCAGTAGGTCGAATAAGTTTCATAAAATAAATAAGCAAAATATATTATAATAGTATACTTTAATAGTTAACTCAAGTTAGTGGTAACACTAACTTGAGTTAAAGTTCATTAACGTAGTTCTTAATGTCTATAGTATGGTCCTATATCACGTAAACGGTAAAGTACGTAAAGAAAACAAAATGTATTGCAAATAAAAGGTAAAACTCTGTAGAAGAATAAGAGTCACACTTAAATATGTCAACTCGAATAAGCTTCGAGTGGTCACAATAAAATGGGTATTCCGTTGTGACCTTCTAAAGCCAACGTTCACATAAAAACATACATACGTAAAACATTACCATCCTGTTATACGCTTAGCACAAGAGACAGAGTTCTATTCAATTATAATTATTTTAAGTTAAATAAAGAATTTTTTGTTATAAACTTTTGCGATATACGTGGATAAATCTACTAGGTACCATTGGGCAAAATCATTCTAACCTTGAAACTAGTTTTTTTAACATCTGCAATGTATTTATTAAACAAATACATCGATAATGTGTTTGTTAACTTTACACGTGTCAGTATGCGACATCTTTGTCATGTTCTTTGAGTAATGATGATAACTAACAACAAACTAATAATTATAATTGCTAACATATGCTTGTGTTACTATAATTAACTTAGTTTCTTATTGCTGTAGGTATATATAATACATACTTTGATAGCATCTATAAAAACCATAAAGTTTCATGTTTTTTTTATTATTTTGAACTACATATAATCTGATAACTCATGTTCCTACAATGTAATCAATGTAGTTTTTCCTTATTCATTTGCGAATTACAGTTTTTACGTTTTAAAATATAATTAGCTGATAATTCATGTTCGTATAATCAAATAAAGTAATTTAGTTTCTTCTTATTCATGTAATAGAATTAATTACGTTTTTCATTGTTGTCAACTTAATGATTATTTTTTAAATAGCCTAACCTAACTTTATTTTTATGAATTTTAGGTTAGAACAATTTCCGCTCTACATGACATAAAACCTGAAAATGACCAAGTGAAGACAATAACGTCTGCGTTACTACTTACGTTGTATTTATAAACTCTATCGGTTTGGTTTGTTCTAACAAAATTTCACCGTGAAATAATGATAAAAATGTGATTCGTGTTGTATACATAAAGATTTACGACTATATTTTATTTTGTTAAAACTAATGCACGTAGCAAACTACGTATAGCAAACGAATTGAACGAATTTATTCAAGAATTTATTTTGTATTTTAATATATAGAATTCAAGATAGTAGCTAAATGTTCACAAATTATATGAAAAATATGAGCCAAGCTTGCTAACACATAGTTCCTACATAGTCCAGAGGAAACTGGTAACTTTATAATTTGCGATACATGGAAATGACGTGTAAGTTTAAAGATATTGATTTAAATATACAATGTTTATTTACCAGGTACGTGAAAAGTTTACCTAAGTGTACAAGCTACTACAGCGTATGCATTCGCGGGAGCGCTTTGGCGGTTCATAGAGAAATTCTGCGTAGTTTGTTAGTTTGTAAACTTTCTTGTCTCAACAATTCAACTTGTTCTATAGTTCTGTTGTTCCAATCCTTTTTGTACAGCATAGGATTGAAATTTGAATTACGTGAATTTCTTTAAAAGTAAGGTCTACAATAAATATCTAATAAGAAACGTACCATATTATATCACCACTTCACATCACGTAGTTTCGTGGTTAAACACTGCTTTAACCATTGTAAAAAAAAGAAAAATAAAGCAAAACTGATACAAGGTTGATACTTAAAAAGATATTTTGACAACATACAATTACTTCTATTTGAGGCACGGCACATAAATCACTTCTATTTGAGACATAAAAATATCAAGGTTAATATTTTTTACATAAAAAGCTATCTAAATAATGACTGGGTTTATTTTCAACAGTTCAGATTGTTCAGTTTAAACCAGATGCAGTGACAATTGCACCAGTATATAACGTAAATCTGCTTCTCTCGTGCTATAATTAGTAACTACTATTTTATAGTTGCAATAAAAGTTAATCCAATTTACTTAGCAATGAACTTTACCGCGAGATAAAAATCGCCTCTATTCATTATTATTAAACGAAGAATTTCTGTGTTTTTCCTTTTTCAATGGAAAATTTATGTGATGAACAAAGATTGTTTACGTTTCATTGTTTAATAAAAATATGAAATTTTAAACATTAATAATGTCAAAGATTAAAACGAGACATAAAATAAATATTGTCTTGTTATTTTGTTATTTTTTTATATTATTAAGCACTTACGCACCGCACCGTATTTGTTTAAATCCGTTAAATTCTTTAATGAATATTAATAATGCTGAGACCATTACAATGTAGGTATTATTTCATTTATAATACTTACATAAAAAATTAAAATTTTCGCATTATTTAAATCTCGCTGGATTATTTTGCTTCGACTTTTTTTGGTTTAGTAAGTTTGTTATTATAAACACCAACAAACTTAAACAATCGCTTGAAGAAAAAATGCAAGATGTGCTTTATTACTACCTCTCATCTTGGCAGAAGCAGTACAGTATTTATTTAGAAGCAGTACAGCCTTTATTTTTATTGGGGCACAAGGATTTGTTGTGGCCTTCCCTTTGAATAGACCAGGAAAGCTCTTTTTACAGAAACTTTAACTGGATTGTTTTGTGACTACTAAACAAAAAAGTAAAAACCTGTATGCAGACTGAATAGTATTTTAAAATACGTGATATTCTCGCTAAGACAAGTATTAAGTGGCCATAAACATTTCACTGTCAGGTCGACTCTCATTTTCAAAAAGGTTTATGTACAGATGAAACCGTGTACTTATTTAGAACTAGCCACGCAACTTTTAGTAAGGGTCATTGCACTTTAATAAACCTTCGTATCAACGTTAATTATTGCCACTGATTAAAATATACTTAGTACTATTTCAAGCAAGAGTAATCAAGTACTCTATAGTTAAAATTCTTATATTAATTCTGATTGAAACTGGCTATCTATATATATCATTTAATTTTTTAATCGTAATCGTACTGAAACTAGGTCTATGTTGTTTTTTTATAGACTATTTATCATGACGACATTTAGGGCTTGGGCTGAAAGACGAATAATAATAAGTAAGAAGATGTAATAATTCGAGCGATTACGACCACGGGGTATATCTAAAATAGTTCAAATTATACCAATAAATAGTAATAGCAATTATACCCATTGTACTTCAAATAAATAAAATAATATTTTACTTGTCTATTAATACGATTAATCAATAAAAAATGTGAATATCATTTGAATATTTCTTTAAATTATCATTTGTGATCATAACATTATTGAAGATTAAAAATAACGTAATCTATTGTATGATTTCACAATATGCTATTAAACTTTTTTGGTGTTCATCACAATCGATTTATTAAGAAAATAGGGGTAGATATATAAATATCAACATTACGAGCTATTTATTTGAGTATACTGTGCATATAGAATTTAATATAAACTCGAAATTATCTCCTGTATTGTTACGATTTTGCTTAAGAGTACAAAGGTTACCAAAGTCAACTAGATTAGATTCGTTATTCGCTAATGTGTCTTACAATTTTATTGACTTCAAGAAAGAGATTATTAAATGTTCCTCTGTCAATTTATGAGATATTTTGTTATTGTATATAAATGTGAGTGTGTACATTGGTAGGGTACAAGCCTAGGAAGAGATAGATGGATTGCATCAAAGATTATTACGAAATAAGTGACAACTGATATGAGAAAGATGAACTTGGAAGACGAGAAATTTGTGCGCAAAACCTACATAAGTGGGATACAGGGAGATGATGATATATTTTTTTCTAAATTAAAATAAACTTAAGCAAATGTATTACGCGTATTTGATTTAAACGTAACTTTATTTTTTTTAATTATAATTCAATGATTGCAGTTTAGCGCTTCTAGTTTGGTACGTGAAATTCATCGATACTTGTTTTTTTAGAATTGCTCAAAGGTTTTACGTCTCAGGAAATAAATATTAGATAAAAATAGCTTTTTACCTTTGATCTTGGATTTCTTATAGACACTACCTTAACCCTGACCAAGTATGTCTAGATATAGGAAGTTAGATGATTTCCTTTACTTGATTATCTTGCGATTTTTCTTACAAATGCTCGCCTGCAATTTCTAACTAAATATCACCGTAAGCGATAATTCAAGGAATATGTTGTTACAAACTTTTTGTAATGTGCATTTGTATATGAAAAAAAACTCGGTTATGTTACTTCGATTATATTAGTTAGATATTTGTATAAAAATAAACAAGCAAATTGACAATTTTAATTGTATTTCACAAAATTTGAAGTCATTCGAGTTTTAGGAAAAGTTAAGTTCCCTACATAAAGTTACATTATGGATATTATTATTAAACGTTTGGATAAAGTTAATAAAATAATGCATTATCTAAAAAGTACGCATACCTTTTAAATAGTTGTTCAAAACTTGTATTCAAAGTAAATAATTTATAATTGTTAACAACAGAATAGCATATAAGTAAATGTTGTATATATTTACACTAAGATTCCGAACCTAATCGACTCTTGCAATGTTTGTATAACATTCTACCTAATTCCTCTAAGCTAAGATATTGTTTTAATTATCGTATCTTAGTGGGGGTATTAATAAATATCAATATAATTTCTTAAGATTGAATAAATAATTGTAGAGTCGTTGCCTATATCATTGGCAGTGTTAAATGAAGTTGAAAGCGGGTTAAGGTATTACGTAAAGCGTACTCACCGACGCACTGTTGTACTTCAGTGGCTGTGGCAAAAGCCAGCGCGACGAACACGACCACACTCGACAGTATCATGGTGCTGAATGACAGTAGCGCTAGGAGGAGGAGTATTTTGTGTTCAGTGACTCTGTCGCTCACGTTCTGGATCGAACGATGCTCTACTACTTATACCCGTTTAAAACATGTACACGTATTCTTCCGCACACATTCATCTGAATCTTTGTCTTCGATTTGTATTCGATAATCGATTGTTAAACTTTATTTTTTGCATAACATTTTAAATTTTATATTTTAATTCCTAGATCACTCAAGTTGGGGATTTTATAGTTTAGTGTTTAATGTTATAAGTAGTGAAGTGGTCGCGCTATAAGTTGTAAGGCGGTGAACCCAATAATACTTAATATTACTAATATTATAAATAAGAAAAATTTGATGGATCGACGGATGTTTATTAGAAGTTATGACCAAAACGGCTCAACAGATCTCGTTACGATCTCGAACAAAACTTGGCATAGATTTAGAAAATATTATAGTCTAGAAGAACACATAGGTAATCTTATTTTTATTTTTAATTCTGCGCAAAAGGAGTCACGGGCCACAGATAGTATTTAAATATTGTTTTCTATAGCAGCATTGGGTGCCTACTTAAATAAAATAGCAAGTTTTTTGTGATACTTGATTCAGGCATGTGCGGATTTACATATGTATATAAAAACTTTGTTATTTCGGAATAAATAAATGCAATTTGAAAATTTATATTTTTATTATTAATATTTTATCAAATTCTTAATCAGATTTAAATTGCTATAAAATACATAGATATTCCTCCACTAAAATGCAATACCCAGATCTACACTATAATTTTTTACAGATACTTTGTTTAACACGGTCGGATTGTTACAAAAATAAATCCACGAAACTATTTATTAGTTAATTTAAAAATGATAATAAAGATAATTATATTACAATTTTCATATACTAATTAGTTGATGAGATCTAAGTTTATTTTATGTATATGTTATTAGTGTCTGTTTGATTCCAACGACTTACAAAAACATCTTTGATTTCCATAGATAATGAAACTGCGTAGATATTTTTGTAACCAGGTTTGTGTTTGAACTAATACTGAATAGCACAAAACTAATCTATTTTCATCATTATACACTCGCCACTGCAAGAATCCGCGTCGATTCTGAAACATAAGGCAAACATTTAACAGCGGTGGAACTCGCGACAATATCTGTTGACGAATCACGGCCGTGAGCCAGGCGTCCGGCGGGTCAAAGGTGCCCGGGTACCGTGCCTTATTTATTAGCTCCGGGTACCCAATATGGGTAAAACAGCCATGTGTCAAATGTCCCCACTGGTGAAAAACCACCTCAAAGAAGATACGAGTGAAGTATTGTATGTTTTATTTCTCAAGTACAATCCAATTATCCTCCTTTTTACTTTCTCATATGAAATAAGTTGTTTAGCTAATATTTTGTATTTACCGCAGCGACATTAGTTGGTACTGTCATCACACTGGTGTATGACGTCACGGCATCTGATCTCACTGGGCAATGCACAGTCGCACACGGCTCTGAAATTACAACACAATTATTTAATAGACCTATTAATTACATTAAAGATGTCTCCTTATGTTCTCCTCTCAATCTATACGTAAAAGAGTATTGATTAACTGTTGGTTTCTGAGACTAAAATCTCTGTATAAAGTATCGTCCTCCCTGCCATTATTTTGGACAAAACAGAGATAACAATATGTTTTAAATTAAGATATTTAGTCTCAGAAATCCATGGTAATACGAACAGCCCAAACTACTGGACCTAAGTCTTGAAATTTTGGATGGAGTTTTTAAGCGATCGCTAAAAATGATTCAACGAAATTCATTCGACAAAGATGTAAATTACGGGGTAAATTTTGTAATAGAATTTTGCCCTCGCGGAGAAAGTCGTATGTAACATAATAACTCTATATTGTTAAGTCAGTTTTTATATTTTAGCACATTGATTTAAAATTTATTTCAAATAGGAAGCTGGTAATTTGATCATTTATTGTTTTGAGGCATAGAAAAAATGACTTTGAAATTAAACTTCCTTGTCAAAAATATTTGCAATCTGTAGAAACTAGAAACAGGACATGTTCTAAACCAGTTACACATCACATCAATTACACATTTAATAATTTGATATCTTATTTAAATATTATTCTTTTATAAACATGATGTCGGAAGCAGGCACCGAAAAGTTTATTAATTGTTTTATTAGCTATACCTACTACTGCTACTATTTTATTATAAATTTACCATAAACAAAAATAATCTATTTTTCTATTAAATTCTTTATTAACAGTTTAAATAAGCAAAAACCTTCAATACCAGTTAATATAATACTAAGTTCTATAGAGTGGATCGTGTCTTTATTTTAAGACACCATAATTACCTGGTGTAGCATTGGTTCTTAGAGTTATAAAGTTGATATTTAATAGTACATCTTGATCAAGCTTACGGGACTCGAACTCTGGAACAAAGAATGTTTTTTGTAGTTAAGTGTCGAAATTAGAATATGACGTCACGAACACAATTTTTCCGCTACTCAAAGAAGCGGTCCTCAGCAAATAAATGCTTCGACATTGAGGGATTCGAATCTAATCTCAGTTAGGAGTCATAGGCTGGTACAAATTTATTACAATGGATGAGTCTGCATTACTGCACCAATAGCTCGAGAGTGTAACGTATTTATTTTGTCCGTCCTCTCCTCTGTCTAATAACAGTAGACTCATTGTCATGTTTAATTTTTCTGCGCTTGCAATGAATTTAAAATGTTTCCTAGTCATACATGCTTATTGATAACATTCACTTAACGCAGTTGACCTGTTTAAAAAAACTTACCAGAAACAAAATGCATTGTAACGGGAACAAGATCACCGAGAGTAATGTAGCAGGGCAGTCGTCTGCCGCATCCATTTATATTCACTTCGTGTAATTCGTACGCTGACCCTGTTGATTAGGTATTTTACTTGATAGTTCGCAAAGGTCAAACGTTATTTAGATGATGCAGATTACACAATTATATACAATCTTATCTATTACTCAATTGCCTGCGACTTAGTACTCGCGGAATTAAAAAACCTTTTTCTAATAATAAATATAGTCTATGGTACCAGGGTAAAGTGTAGCTTTCCAACAGTGTAAGAATTATTGTTAAGTAGTTTCGGAGCCTATTCAATGCAAAAAACAAACAATCAAATCGTTCCTTTTTATAATATTAGTATAGAAGTATAGATTAAAAATATTATGTTGGAGGTCTGTAATCTTATGAAAATGAAATTAATATAATTACGTAAAAGATATCAATTGATAAATAACAAAATTGATTTATTAATCTTATAATCCTACATTCCTGAATCTTACTTTCTACATATATAGTAATTTCAGATTTGTTTCAAGTCTGTTATTCATTACATCATACTTTCTCTCTTCTGAACTACGCTTCATCTTTGACATCCAAAGGTTGACAATATAGAATAGGATGGAAAATAGAGAATAGTGTAAAATAAGTAAGTTAAACCTATTTTAAAATAGACAATTTTCACTAATATACTTTATGATTCACCTAGATTTCTACATTTAACCGTATTGTAGTGATAATTATTAAATACCAGCACAATAAAAAAGGCATAAAAATTAATCCACTTTGATTGCTAATCTTATAATCACGTTTGTGCACTATAATATTTAAATAAGTATAGTAACCAGTTTATAAATTAAAAATAGCATGATAAAAATGTTTAAATTAGAAATTATTGATAATATCAAGACTGTATTGCTTTGTTCTTTTATCAATCTAAAATTATAAACTTATCTCATTATATTAGATAATTATAATTAAATTATAATGTTTAAGTATATGATTTTCCCAGATGGATTTATAACTTCCAGATTGATGTATGATAATTTAAAGTAGAAGAAGAGAGAGATGTTTCGGAGGCGCGCGAAAACTCCGTGGTGTCTGCCTACCCTTCTGGGCGACGGACGTGAGTTACGTTGTTGCATAAATATATGGGTTTTTTATGATAATATTGTCAATGTAGTAAAAATTAAAAGATCTTCCGTCCTATAGTTTCTGAGTAAGTTATATGATCATCCAATTATTAAATTTTTGACTTTTACAATATTAAAATGCGTTTCTAGCACTTTATCTCATGCGATTGTGATAAATAATATCAATGCGCATTTCTGGTCTTAAAATGTTATTGAATGCGGTTGATATTAGCACGAATGTATTAAATTATTAAGCGTATAGGTAACTTATATATGCATATATTCCGATGACGGAAAGAAATAGGTGCTTTACATCTTAGTCATGTCCATCTGTAATAATGAGTACATACATATGATAGTCACTGTAACTTCCTACCGAAGACATTCCGTTTGGAATTACAATATCTTTTGTGTATAACCATTATTGTGCTGGACTTTGGTTTGGTAAGTCAAGTAGGAAACCATTAATTTGACCAAAGATATATTTATCTCAAATATGAACTAATGTTTATTCAAGTAGCCTACTAAAAATAAAATAGAAATCGGCGGTGCGGTTTGGACAAGGGGTGGATGAATGTGCGATATGGATTAACTATTATGCTTTGTATTGGATTGTGGAAGAATTGGATGTGTTATAACATTATTTTGGCTTGCTTTATTTTCTAACTTTAAATATGTTTCATAATAACCTTCTCCTGACTGACAATAACATCATCAACCTGCCTTTGTCCCTACGTTGGGTACTTTTTTATCGTGGGGAAATGCCTTTCACTATTACTAATATCAGTCCTCATACAATAACAAACATAACGAAAAAAGAACTAGCGAAATCGGTCCTGCCGTTTACGCGTAATGCCGTTACCAAGGAAAATAAGTATTCATTTGAATATAAGTATGTAAATATTTGTATTATTTACTCCATAAACATCA
Organism: Papilio xuthus; assembly: GCF_000836235.2. NCBI lineage: Eukaryota > Metazoa > Arthropoda > Insecta > Lepidoptera > Papilionidae > Papilio > Papilio xuthus. The sequence goes on from NW_013531688.1 coordinate 2,894,955, forward strand.
TACGAAATTGATAATAAGCAAAATATAATCAAACACAAACTTGTTCGGTATAGGAAGTGGTATTTGAAATAAACGGTTCAAAGATTATTTCCGGTGGCGACGCAGTCACGTTAGTATGTATTTAGCTCCAAACAACTTACCACAGTCCTCGAATATCACGGACGCTGTGACAACAACAAACAAATATTGCAAAAATAATAAAAACATTTGTATCCGTTTACAACCAACAATGATGCCCAATATAATAATAGTTTTTTAACAAAGAGGCGCAAAAGGTAGCGATCGCGTATCGAATCAGATAACATATGAATAATGAACGCAAGTAATTATGATTGCATTTATTTGATCGTTATGTGATTAACAGTATAGCTTATCTTGTTATTAATGAATTACAAATCAATTTACTTTCACATATCAAGAACAAAACTTTGCATACAAATACTAAGTAATTTTATTGCGTAACAAATCCACTTGATAAGATCCCACAAAAAGGTCGAATGCGCTATTACCATGAAATATCAATAAGTATGTTGAAGTTGTGAAAGTTTTAAAAATAAGAATAACCAAAATCATTCTAACTTTAACAATGTTTGATATTGATCTAAGGGTGATCTACGCCAATTTAAATTAGATTACCTACCCTCAAATGCTGCTGTAAATGGAAATAACTTTACTATAACTTGTTATAAGTTCTTTGAAATGGCTCGAAACCCATTTCAAATCATATCAGTTGCAGAAATCAGCAATTTAAATATAAGTAACCGATTAACATCTGAATTTGGTTATTGGAAATACTATGAATACAGAAATGTTGTCTCGGCCGGAAATAGAATTTACGACCGTAAGAGTAAATATAAAAAAAAATCAATAATCAATATAATATTATGATATTGTTTGAGTGCTCAAAAGTGTTTCTAAAAATACAGATCTCATTTCTAATAATTAGGTAGGCTTGCTGCCTTCGACATGGTCGTCGTCAGTTTCATTAGACATCCCCGTTGAGGGGCTCAGAGTCTACTCAATTTAGAAGTAACTAGGCCATAGTCAACCATGCTGGCCCAGGGCGGGTTGGTTGACTGACTGATAACTTTGCATTTCGTCGCCGATACATGAACGTTGGTCACGATCTTTTCCGTTAAAGTAAGGCCGTGCGAGCGAGCTTGAACGTTTGGATTTCAGTCTGGTTACACGCTTAACAACTGCGCCACCGGCGCAATTTATACACTCTACCCTATATTTTTCCCGTCTTTAAGAAGAAAAGGAATAAATCAATAGCGAAGTTGTACTTCGATTTATGTCGTTAAAAACTTCTCATAAATTCGTTATTCGGCAATTGTTTTTTTTTCTTTACAAGAACATACTGTCAACCGAGCTGGCCGAAAGTTGACATTTATCCATCCTGATCTGTCAGAGAGTCATGTCATTAGTGTAATAATATTTTCTGAAGCTTATTTTTGGCTTATTTTACTTATTATTTAAGATAAGAACAATATAGTGTAGTTTTAGCCTAGGAATAAAAATAAAGTTCTGCCAAAATGGCTTCTTTTAAAAGATTATCAAATAAAAATAATGTAATTATTCGTTGTTTGAGGTTATGGTATTCAACAAGTAAAGAAAAAGTAGAAAAACAACCAAAACTAGCAGCAGATGTTTTAAAATACTTAGAAAATGACTCAGACTATAGCAAAATAATTGAAAAGTTACCTAGACCTCTGTTGAGGAAATATAAAACGCCAGAGAGTATGTATTTAATAAATACAACAACTGCAAAAGAAATAGCAGAAACTGTACGAAATCATATAAACGAAGAATCCCCCATAGTTGAAGTGAACCCCGGCCTAGGTTTCCTAAGTAAGGAATTGTTACAATGCACTAAAAATCACCTCTATTTGTATGAAACTTCAAGTCATTTTACCCAACACTTAGAAGTTAGTATGGTTAATATATTCATGTTTATATTTGAGCAATTATTTTACATTTCATCAGTTATTTCCATTTATATATTTTACAGGCATTGCAACGTGAAAAAAATAAAAGGCTAACATACAAAGTGGCAGATTTCTTTGGAATGTGGAAGTTGGCATTCCAGGATAAGATGGATGGAGGAAATCGACTATCAGAATTATTGGGTGATCTTGCTTCCCATGATAAAAGTAATAAAATTTATTACACATGTACAACATTATCACTATACAAATTCATTGAAAAGTGTAATAAAAATGTGTTAACTTCTGTATCCAACTTTGAGTAATATTTCATTAATGAAAGTGCATTTATTATCAATTTTCACATAAATTAAAATGTTATTGTCATAAAGCATTAATTGAAAGCTAGCTTCTGTGCTTACAATCCAGAATGCATAAGATACAAAATTGTAAAACTAATCCTATGTTTATTTCAGGTAGGATCATAAATATTGTTGGTGCAATGCCTGGTTTAAACTTTGTAAAACATCTTATTTTTAATATAGTATTTCACAATGATACAGACCAACTTGGAAGGACTGACCTTTTTATTACTATGCCTGCTCATCACTACAGGGTTGGTACTTTAAATATATTGTAAAAATATTGAACAAGTTCTGACTAAAATGTTTAGTATCTTACAGATAATGATATCCAAGAAAGAAAATTCAAAACAATACCAGCACTATTTCAGACATTTTTCGACTGCAAGGTTTTAATAAAAGTGCCTAAAGTACACTTTTTACCTTGGACTTATCCACCCAGTGGCAAAAAAGCTGCATTGGTATGTATTTTAAAAATTAATAGTACTGAAAACCTTCTTTAATATACCATTATATACTAATTACATGATAAAGAACATATATTTTAATAAAATTGTTTAAATAATAATTTTAGTAATAGGGAAACAGATGTTTTAATTTTCTAAAGAAAACTTTTAATCTGTTCCATACCACTATGATTTTTTTGTATGTAAGTAATCTCTCCATGCAAATTGATGGCACTGAATGTGTTAAAATGTATTGCAGATGGATGAATATTGTTTGTACTTAGTGAACATCACTCAGAAGGAGAAATTGCCTTGTCCTGCAGATTACCTACCACTTTTGTGGTATTTTTTCAAGCCACATATATGTTCAAAGACAACCAAAGTTATACCAATGTTAGAGTAAGTATGGGTTAAGTATTTTTTTTTAATTTCACTGACATATTGACATTTAAAAAATCATACATGTCAAATTAATATTTATTTTGCTTTTTTAAGACAATGGATTCCTGGTTGTGGAGTTTGGTTGATCACAGGACAAGACCCTCCGGATTCCAATAAGAGTTTAGGTCCAAATAATGAGGATGCCCCACTCCCGCATATGACAATATTTACTGAATTTGGTGATCTTAATTTAAAACAGAAAATTACTGTCTTCAAAAGGTATACTTACAAATTACTATGATAATTGTTATTGTTAGTGTTGTGTTGAATTATTTGTGTCTAATCTTGTAAAATTCTTATTCTAGATAAAAATAGTCTAATTATGAAATGTAAATTGAATCTTTTTTTTCAGATTTATATCATGGCCAGAATTTGAACAGTGTCCGTTCAGAGTGACAATGGAAAGTAACCTACCAAAGTCTATTTCGCAAATCGAAGATGACGATAAAAGAAGAATGAGCACTCATATAGATGATATTGATGTTTCTGATGGTGAAACTGATGAACATGAAAAATAAAAACCAGTTCACATTATGCAACATGTTTATTCCTTTTACAGACAAAATAAAGGTTTTCTGAATGTGCAATAAACTAAACACTATTGCAATCTATTATAATACATAAATTATAAGGCACAAGCAATTTATACATAAAGTTCTTGCCTTTGTTGATTTGAACTTCAGTTCAATAAATTTCAGAGATCTGAAGATGTTCTTCCTGTTTTGAAAAACAATACTAAATTAAATTAAAAAAAACATTGTATCTATGATTTATTGATCGATTTATAATAAACCCAACAAGGGTTTTAAATAAATGCAATGAATCAATTTAATACTTTGAAAATAAGTTTCATAACTTTTAATACAAACTACACTTGGACGAAATCGAAATACTTGAAAAAACCAAAATCTATTTTATTGTTTTTGGTGAAAAAGTGGAGATATGTGTAATTTTTACAAATTAATAAATAATTTTACTTACAATTCATTCATACATGAGGATTAGACATGGTAACGGGTGATTTTTTTTTATTGAACAGTACATTTTAAAATTGTGATGATATTTTATGCTACATATTTTTACAATTTTTTACAATATCGTAATCACCTCTATATACAAACAATACGTAATTTACCAAATGTTTTTAATAATTATTATCAATAGGGCACTGTCAATAGACCTCAAATAATTTTATTACAATAATTCCTCATATTTAATAGACAATGCGTTTTCTCACTATACAGTGAAAATTATTAAATTTTAAGACAACTCAGATTTAAATGACTATATTGCTTTATGCATTGAAAATGGATGATCATTTTATACAACAATTTTGGCTATGTTATTGAAAACTTTTTTACATAATCTAACAAAATAATGATCTTGAACAATGAAAGGCTATTACAATGATATGAAACTGATAAAAAGTACATAGATTCAAAAACGCACCCAATACTTATATGGTCTTTTATTTTATTCGCATCTTGAATCCTATTAGACTTATTTACCTTACACGATATCACCTACGTTTTAGAAATATTGATACATTTTATACCTCGGATTCATTTTATATAACAATATAAATATTATGATCTAAAAATCCCATCACCCTATTTACATAATACTTATTACATATCTAATTAAGTACATATTTAAAGTTGAAATGTTTAATTTGTTGGCGTTATAAATTTTGGAAATGTTTATCATTGTATGTCTTTCGACTCGATTTAGGTGTTATGTAATTTAATGTTGGAATGTCTAGAGATATCTGATTATTCTTTACATTTAATTTATTCAAGTTTGATGATTTCTGTAAGCTCAAATTCGTGTGAACGTTTAAACTTATCGTATTTAAGCCGTTTTGAGGTTTGATACTAGTACTAGAGACAAAGTCTGTCCATTCCTCTTCGTCGCCAAAGATTGGTGGTTTCTTAACAGACGTTTGTTGCTTAGGTTTACTGGATACAAATTCTCCCCAAATGTCGTCATCTAAAACTTCATTACGACTTGAATTCTTATCAGTATGAGCTGGAGAGTTTACTTTGCTCTGACTGTTAGAACTTATATCACTTTTCAAAGATGGGACAGTTTCGACTGGATTAAATCGCGATAGATCCTGCAAATCTATTCCTGGATTAGGCCAATTTATTTGTGAGTAACTCTCCAAGGATAGAGGTTGTAAAATCTGAGCCGTATTGTTATGGCGTGACGCACTGCTCGTGCTGGCCTGTACTGGTTGTAACATATTCGGCGTCTCTACGGAATGTATTGGAGAATTACTGGCAAAGCCATCTCGAACACTTGACATGCTGTTGCTATAATTTTCAGTCGAAGAATGTGGGACATTTTTAGCAAACACGCCATGTTGCTTTGTTATTTCATTTTTATTAATTTTACCGAAATCAGAAAAAGCGTTATCAAAATTTGTTGATTTGCTAGATGAAGCTTGATATGTTATTTCGCTACTAGTATCTTCGAAAGGTTTTGAATGAATACTTTGAGTTACTGTTGGTGCGGATTGAAATGTTTCAAAGTCATCATCGTTACCCTCTATATTGGAATTTGTTTCTATAAATGTTGTATCATTTTGTTTATTTGAAACTGTTGCTTTATCTTCAGATTTGTCTTCTTGTATTATTGGTGTATTTTTGTCACTTTCCCATGGTGCACTTGAAACAAAATCTGTGAAATCATCAAATGTTTCCTTAACTTCACCTGGATCTGGCCAATTTAATGCGGGTACCATTGGCTCAAGTTTTATAGGCTGTAGTAATTGCGGTTGATATGAGGAACCACTCTGTATTAAATTGTTGGATCCTACATTACTTTTATCCGATTCCTTATCTGTTTTACTAAGGTCTTTCGATGGTTGAATGTTTTCTGTTGTACTTTTAAAATCTTGGAATTCCCAATAATCGTCACCTTCCAGTTTAGGGACTTCAGATGGGATTGCAGTCGACGGAGTAGACACTTCGGTGACAGTTTGACTTAATAATACTGGTGCAATAGTGTCGTAATGTATCGTTTTCGACCTCGGTGTTTCTGAATCCGATGGCGTAAATATATGGGTATCTGGTAAACTGATTTGACGCAACGGTTGGACATTTAATGAAGTCGGATAAACTTTATCCAATTTCACAGTCATGACTTTTTCGAAAACTTCCAAATCAGTTGTATTTGTTTCTGTAGCTGCGACATCGTTCTCAGTGTTGTTACAGGCTGAAAAAATTGAATTCTTTTGTAATTCTACTTACATAGATTTAATAAATCTACACATATTAAAGTTGGAGTGTCTATATGAATATAAAAAAAAAACATTTTTAGATTTTCGCCCTAACTTTATAAACTAAATCTGAATGAATATCGGTATTTGTACACTGCAGTAATATCTCTTGTAATAAAACTCGCAAAAAGGTTGGTCCAAAATTTGCGTTGTTCGAATTTAAAATATTCGCATATTAAAAGCAGACAATGGTGCTATTTTATTATTATTTCATAAATTGCATTTTAATTATATCATTTACATACATAATTTTTACAAACGAAATAAATAAAAAATTTGTATTGAATTTTCAAGTACAAATAAAATAGTTTTTTTTTCTTGTTTATTAAATCATATGAATACGTAGAAATAGGGATCTGTGATGACAAAGGAATAAGGCGCATTTATCGTTATCAAAAAATGTGTCTTAAAAACTGTCTTTCCATATTGCGATACAAACTAAAAATCAGTATTCACATATTAAGTGTACCTTCTAGCTTTATTTGTAACTACAAATATTGTTAGCTATATACATCACTACTGAGGGACTCAAGCCTACCCCATGTTGGGGTAACTAGGCCTTACTCATAAATGCTGGCCCAGTATACATTGGTCCATACTGGCCGAGTATACAATGGTCCATGTTGGTCCAATGGAGATTGGTCCACACTAACTATCCCAGTGAAGATTTATTCACACTAACTCAGTGCAGATTGGTCCAAACTGGCCCAGTGTGGATTGGACCAGGCTATCCTTGTGCGGTTTGGTCCACACTAACCCAGTGCATATTAATAGATATAATCTATTATTTAAAATTAGGTGACTTACCATGTGAGAGTAATTCTGAAATTTTGAGTGTGGAATGTTTGTGAGCCATTTGATCTAAAGTAGCCATTAGGTGTTCAAGGTCAAGTAGGAGGGTCTCGGCATATGTGACTTTGGGTAGGATGTTGGATCAAGCAGATAATGTATAAGTGGATGATGTTAATCCATGTGCAAGACATGCAAAGAAATTTTACAGTGGTGAATTATTATTAAAAAGCTTGGTATGTTAGTCACAAAACACTGTTAGGATCATGAGACAAAGTTCTAGCTTGTGTCTGTGATTTTACCTGTGCAATAAACCTAATATCCCAGTTCCTGTCTATCAATATACCAAAATTTAACACAATTAATTCGGGTAATAACACATGAAAATGTTACAAAAGTTATTCACATTTTTATAAATGTAACAAAGTTTAATTTCAAATTTGTACAAAATTTACTCTCACATTTTACCAAAAATAAGTAAGACTTAAAAGGTCTGATCCAGATTTTTTTTAACTCTACCAATAAATAGGCAAGCTACAATCGCTTTCTATATTTTTATATAAATTAAAAAAGAACAGAAGTTACTTACATTCTTGTCCATTTGAGGAGAAAGGATCAACCCATGTATCATTTTCCTTATTCAAAGACTTATCTGAATTTTGACTTTCCATGTTAGATAAAGTTGATGATTGCTTTTGTGGCTGCAGGGGCGCCGTACTAAGATTTACTGCATATTTAGGCATATTGTAATTCCATTTAGGTCCAAATAACTGTAAAATAAAATTTATTTATTTTAAAAGTAAAATTAATCCTAAAAATGAAATGCAAAAAAGACTTACAATATTTCTTGAGTCTATACAAAGAGCTTTTAACAGACTTTTCTGTCCTAATGAATTATTCCAATTAACCATGTATGGTTGTCTTACATCCGTATCAACTAAATGGCCCCATGTCTCATTAAGTACTGATTCTAATCTTCCAATAAACTCGGATTCAGGTTCTAATATTTCTTCTTCAAATATTGTGGAAAAAATACTATTAATACTTTCTAAAACTTGATTTTCATTTTCTGACGAATGAAAATCAATTACAGGAATATGTTGATTTAATTGGTCATCTAATTCATCTTTCACAGCTGATTTGGTACAGGATTTAAAATCATCAAAATCTCCAAAATCATCACCATCATCGCTAATCTCATTGGTTACACAAATATCTTTGTCAACATTGGCAACATCAGAAGTACCAGTATCTTCTTGTAAAACATTATCATCCTCAAAATTTGCTTTGAAGTCACCAAAATCATCAGTTGGAGCTTCATTTGTCCATGGATTATCAAAATTTTCAACAACAGTTGAAACATTGTCATTATTAGCATATTTAAATTCATCAAAATCTCCAAAATCATCATCCTGTACTTTCTCTTCTAAATTATCAATTTCATTTTGAACATTGAGTTCACTTTCTAATTCCTTTTGAAACTCTGTTTCATTATTCTTTGCATCTAAATTTGAATGGAAGTCATTAAATTCATCATCGGGTAGTTCATATGTTTTAGAAATTGTTTCCAAATGTTCAACATCATCAGGTAAAGAGTTTTCTGATGTTTCTGTTGTACAAACAGTATCACTCTGTGTTATTACATTATCTGTTTCAACTACATCACAGTTACTAATTGTTTTTTCATCTGTCACTTTTTCTTCCGATGAATAATTATAATCATTGCCATCAATGTCACTTTTTTCACTGCTAATGACTTGTAAATTTAATTGTTCTTGATTTATTTCTAAATTCAAATCTTCAACTGCAATATCTTCCAATGTTAGTTTCTCACTTAATTCATTTATGATAGGTGTTGTGTGATCAGTCTTATTGTTATCATCAACTGACGAAACCTGATCTGTTAAGACACTGTTCAAATTATTAGCAATGTTCATAGACCAGGCACTGTCTTGGATATTTACTGGCTTAGCTGTTTCATATATGTTATAATTTGAGTATGTTTGATAATCATAACTATTACTATCTTCGTCATCATCCTGTGATACTAAAAAAAAACAAAAACTGTTATATGTATTCACTCTTTACTGTAAACAAAATAAAGATTTGGTTACATCAAGTATTTACATCTTGAAGTAAGTTCAATCTTATACCAAATCGACATATATAAAAACTAATGAAAGATGTTTATCAAACAATGGAGACTAAATAGAAAATATCACGAAAATGTTAAGTATTGACACATTAAAACTTATTGGTACATGACATTTTCTCTTTAACATACATATTTTGATGGTACAATCGATGCGCAAAAACGCATATTAGTCATAAGTTTGCTAGTGTTTCTACTTACAATTGTAATTTAAATCAAAATCTTCAGGGTCTTTGTCATCTTCACACTGATCGGGTGGTGGAGGAGTGTTGCAAACAAGAGGAGGTAGCGACATACTTGCCCAGACCACTGCACCACTAATTTATATATACGAAAATGTTACATACATTTGGAGATGCGCAATGGTATAAACATTAAATACTAAACCTTATTACGCCACATAATAAATTAGATATTTTCAAAAAGTGGACAGCTGTTCATTTTAATTGACAGTATTGACTTTACTATTGACAGCAGGCAGTTCTGTCAATTTTAGCAGCCATATTTCCGTTTTTTAATTGACTTTGTCTCTGGTAAGGTTTGCCACATAGGTAAGTTCCGTTTTTATTTTTTAAGGAACACTAACATGTAAATAGGTGAGTTCATTTCTTGAAACCTAGTTGAATCTGTATCCAAATTTCACTCTTCTATTTTGTACATCACACGTGAGCAATTTGATTGTAATGTCAAGCTACGAAATAAAATCCTGACGAAGTGAAACCTTGTGAAGTGCTGGATGTTATGATTTCAAATCAATCTCATCTTTAATTTATATTCTATTCTGTACACAAACAATAGGTTCTTATAGTCTGAGAGGGTCAGCGGTCAATGTATTAAGTCCCCAAACCAAAGAGTATATAAAATATACCCCAAACTTTCCATTTATATTAATCTGGTAGCACTGATTTTGTTCAATGATCTGTGGTGTGTCTATGGTCAATTATCGGCTGTTGTCGGGTCGGCTTACGGGTTTTCGGTTTATCGTCGGCTTTTGATTTGGTTTTAGTGACTCGTCTAATTGGATTATTTGTTTTTATTTAAAACTATATTTTATATTTAAAATCAGATGTATTAGTGAATATCGTAAAATATAAGCAAGCATAAGTGGTTTCAGGATTTTTAAGGTAAATATAACTTTACAAGCAATTTTAACATAACACCAGCATACGAAACCGGTAATAGTACTGCGACTTTGTTCTCTATACGGGATAAAAATCTTTTAATATTAATACGTGTAACTGTATATGTATATTTGTATTAAAATGACGCCGTAATAAATTTAGCGAAAGTACGAAAGTACTGTCAATAACCTTTGACATGTGTCATTGCCTACGTGTCAGTCTTCAAAACCTAGCGGTGTAAGAATTTGCTAATGACTTAAATATTCAAAGTATTCTTACAAATATTACAATTTCTTTACACTAAGGTATGTTTTAAGTTGATTTCTCAATTATATTTTTGAACTATCACATATTATGTGAGGTCCTTTCGATTTTCTTTTGTCTCAACTTGCGGTAGAATAAAATCGCCGGAAATTTGTAATATAAATTTTGTAAAAATGATGGATGTAGTATTCATTGTATTTTAACTGATATATAACTTTGTATTCTTAATTCTATGATAATTTAGTTTTCCAATAGGAAAACAATTAGATTGAAAGCTGTCTGCTTACTGTCAGGTTATTATTATCCAACTCCAAGCCCTTTTTCTCAATATACATATCGTTAAAGAAAATGTGTATGGAACCTTGTTTTTTGACCCTTTTAAAACATAAATATTCAACATTTCCTTTTTAAAAACCTGTATTTTTTTGTTTCTTAAAAAAGTACTTTTATTTGCATTGTTAATGCAAATTTAGTTAAAACTATCCCTTATCATTGTTTTGTCAACACTTTCTAGAATTATTTTATCTTATTGAATTTCTACAAATACTACATTAATACTTCTCCCACTCAATCATAGGTAATTATAGGGTAGTTATGTATAATAGCTATGTATAATAAGCTTTTCAGTAAAAGGATATCAGATGTTTATATACCATGTTGATAGAGATATTTAGAGACACAAGTCCACACTTATCACATGTATACATTATCTGTACTAATATCTAATGCAATACATGTAAAATGTTTTAAAATGAATCCCACATCAATATAAATACAAATTAAGATTGCATGGTATATTTTTCGTCCATATAGTAAAGCGTAGAAGGCAGTTGAGGCAATGGAGCTACAAGCATTGCTGGTGCTCTGTGGCCTCGGAGTAGTTGGGGTTGCTGTTATCTTGCTGATGGGCCTGTTTTCTGCATCCGGGACAACATACGAAGAAGCAATTGCACAACAAAGAAAGGCAACTACTGAACTTCTTGCCCTAGCTGAGAATAAGGGAAAAGCTAAGAAAACTAGCAAGAAAGCAAATAAGAAGGTATTAGTCATTTGTACTATGATTTTTATTAGACCTCAATACTTAATTATTTCTTATTAGCAAAATCTTTTTTTATTTTGTTATTTGTCATGAATATTGAGAGAATACATAACTCTTAAGAATATATAATATATAACAATATATAACTCTTTTAACATATCTCTCTGTGTCATTCAACACCTACTGCACCTAAAATTGTATTGTATGCAGTCAGTAATGTGAAGAGCCACCAATAATATCTGAATATATTTATACCATTATCACTTTCATTTATAATATTATAGATTAAATACCTAACAGAGACATTACAGTGTAACATTAACAATACATCTTTCCAATTAGACACACTGAATGTAATGTTTAATTTTAGTCAATTGTGTGTTATTTGATGTTACTGTTTTACACCTGTGTATGCATTTAGTATTCTTTCTTAAAACTCCATTGAAATTTTAATATGAGAGCCCAAAGTAGAGAAAATTAATGATTAGTCTTTGTCGAAAATGTTTTTTAAAAATACTAAATTATAATATATTTGTACCATATGCAAGTTTTTCTTGTTAGATATAATACAATGTGAAAATAACATTTCTTCAAACAAGATTACTTGTAGTTACATATCTTACTTCTTACTAATATTATAAATGTGAATGTTTGGATGGATGGATTGATGTTTGTTTGAAGTTATCACTGAGTTGGCTCAAGGTGCCTTGCTGAAATTCGGCATAATTGTAGAACATAGCCTGGAAGACCACATGGCCTACTAATTATGTTCATTTATAATTCCGCTCATACGGAGTTGCAAGCAACTACTAGGAAAGAGTATAAAATAGAAAACTTATATATTTAATTACTTTATTAGTTGGCAAAGAAGGAGAGGAAGGAGAGTGCTGCAGCGGCGACAGGCAGTGAACCGGAAAGTGAGGCGCCGGCTGAGAGTGGAGCTGATGAAGAGACACCTGCTCCCAAGCCTCATGTAGAATTCAGCCCTCCTGTTGTTGTGGACGTGCCTACCGATACTCCTCCCAATATTAAGGTTGGTGACTCTATATAACAGATTTTATTACGTAGACAGATGTCTGTATCAGTTTAATTATGCTTCATACATTGTAATATATACAAATCTTATATAATTGTATAATCAACATCTTATCTTTATATGTCAGTTAGGTGCATGCGAGCAAATGTATATCAATGCTTATTATAAATATATAGTTTTCTGTAGGTTATGACCTTGTGTGTGCACTTTTGACTCCTTTTATTTGAGAAAATTTTATATTGGTGTCAAAAAATGTAAATACAAGGTTATCTACTATGACAGTTCTAGGACTCCTTACGTTTTTTCCTTTCACAAAACATGCAACAAGGAAATCACCTATTTTGATACAAATATTATTATGTAATTGGTACAAATAATATATGAAGTAATTTAAGCAAGCTTGTGTATTTATTCCATATTCCATTTCAGTAAACATGGGATATAATTATGAAAATATCATCATTTTGATTTGCATGCAATGAAGCAATTGCTTTTTACCAATGTTGAATACATTTTCTCCAATAGGACAAATTAATTTTGTCATGTATGTCCTATTTGAAAAATATTACGTCATTGTTATACCGTAAACATTCATTTCATTTTTATTGACCTTAAATAGCCTGAAACAACTGCTTTGATTTTGATCTGCGACATATCTTTATTCACAAAGTGACATAGAGACATACTTTGACGTGTTTTTTTTTAATTTACTGTTAATTCACTTCATATATGGGGACCTGATTATATTCGGTCGTATTATGACTCATTCTACAATTTAAACCTACACATAATTTAACAAAAATGGAAATCGAATATAAAATCCCGTATGCGATAAACTGTTAGTGTTTAAAAATACTGTGCATTGTAACATTTAAATTGTATCTTATTTTGGTTGATTAGGAATTGGGAGCATGAGATAATTGATAAGACATGCTCCACTCCAAATGGTTTTCTTCTATTGTTTGAGATAAGTTCATGTAATAACATATATGTAAATGGGTTTGTATCCATTTTCCGGATTCATTCTAGATATTAACAAGATTTTTAATCTAAAATTTCAAATAAAATTAAGTGTAATCAACGCCCATTCCTAGAATGAGATAGAACCAGCCGAAAACTTGAGCTACTTTACGATTTCAAGTCTGATCGTTTTTTTTTAATTTTTTTGCTTAAAATAAATTTATCTTTATGTCGATCGTTCGACATTCAGTCTTACTTGCATCATCATGCTTCATGTCTGCTTGATCATTTATCTTATATCAATTATAATGATATAATCTTTTCGGCGTTTTCAATTGCATTTATTGATACTGTATCATAAAGATCAAATAAGCAATAATCGGTAAAAATACTGTCATAAAAATAAATATTATAATAATGACTAATCATAAAATCTTTATTCATACCTTTCTCATATTCCTATAGCATACATTCACGTTGGCATTAGTTATAATTTAATTCCATATTTAAATATTTTGGAATGCAATTATGGTAGCATCAAAAAAAAACATCGATAAATGAATTTAAAAATAGTCGGATGCTAACTTGTTACATCCTATACTCATAGGCCTTGATTTTAGAAGTTCGTTTTATGGTCTGAGCTTTAATTTTCTTTCACTTGAATTGAGAAAAAAATTATTTGGTATAAAATTAACCCTTAAATATCAACATTAAAACACTAAAAATTTTTTAGTAGTTTTTTTAGCGACATGCATTACTCGATGCATATATATTCAGTATTGTAGTAGTGCACGGTCTTGTTAGTATAAAGTAATGTTTTCTATTGTACGGTAGTTTTACTTTGTGTGCAGATCCGCAAACGCGGTAAGGATCCTAAAGTAAAGCCGATACTTGTTAACAAAGAGGATCCGAGCTGCGTTAGCGATCCGGGCTCCGTGCCCTTCCCCGGCAGTGCCGTCTCCAACCACTTTGAAGAGATGCACCCCAAGGACGAGTTCGAATTGTTGCACTCGTCGTTCCTTGAAAAAGTGAGTGTGTGCCTCTGCAAGCGAATCCCGATCCTAACGCACGCCATTTTGTTTTTTATGTATTTTATGTTGTTTTAATATATACAAATCGTGGATAGTCTTTTGATGTATGCTTTATATTTGCTTTCGCGTCATATATAAGCTTATACGTATGTCATTTGAATGTCATTGCATCGTCATTTGGGTCAACATTTTTGTAACCTGTTTTATCATTGTATGGTACTTGTACATCATTAAATATTTACAATTGCGTTATCTTTTTATTTTTTAAAATAGACATTATGTATGTAAACATTTTGTGCCAGTATTTAAAATAAAATAATTGCTAATATTTTTGTTTGTTTGGAAAAAATAGATATTAAAATAACTAAATTTATTTTATTTGACAGCTAATTAATTTGTTTGTACTTAAGTAACACTTAACATTTAATAGTTTCCTAAATATGTTTTTCTTTATTAATGAAAAATGTTAATTTGTTTAGGCATTAGAGAAGAAAGAAGATGCCGGAGAAAAGAAAGACAAGGCTTCAAAGCCAACCAAGAATACGAAAGCTTCGTCCAAACCGGCCGCCAATCCGGAGTCTGTTAAAGATGAAGCTGTACCAGAACGACAGAACACTGCCGAAGGACCTAAAGAACAGAGAAAAGGTACACCTTTTTATAGTGTTTTTAAAGTGTTATCGATATTCACATTTTACCTTGGCTTGGACGATTTTAAAGAATAATGTTATTCGAATCACAAGTACTGTTAGTCATGTTATAATATTTTTTAATGTGTATTTATTCGATCAGTTAAGAAAGTAGAGAAGAAGAACGTGGTAGAGGAAGTGTCGGTGGCGGAGGAAGTGGTGCCGCCACTGAACGCGCCGCAGCCGAGCGAACTGACGACTGACAAGCTCCTGAAGCAAGCGCTAGCCCCCGTCGCCACCGCCCCCGCCGTCGCCCCCGCGCCCTCCCCACCCGCCGGCAAGGGCAAGAAGAAGAAACCCGAACCCAATGTGCTCTCACTCATGGGTGAGTAACACTTATGTTAACTGCGTAGTACAGTTTGTCAAAACCTCTTTGAATAATTTTTAATATTTGTTTTCCGTAGCCCTTTGGCGTTTTATCTCTAAAAATCTCAAAAAATGTCTTTTTACGTGGCAAAAATATAACAAGTTAATTGTATATATTCAACTATAAAAACCACTAAATTTTTATCATTTACAAATGAAGATTAGATGGCAATTTTTCTGTCTGGATTTAAGTGACTGTATTAAGGAAAATATGTGTTTATCTTCATAATTTTTTAAAGGATTTTCTGGTTTTTAGTCGATTGATATTTGAAGATAAGAAGTACATTGTATGTAATGTTGCATGTCAGCGGGTGACAGCGGCGGCGTGGCGGTGAGCGAGCTGGTGCGCGTGGTGCGCGAGGCAGCGTTGTCGCGCAACGAGATACAGATACTGACAGACGCGTTGCTCAACAAGCACCACGACCCCCTGCCGGAGCACTCAGAGTGGACTGAGGTCAATTTACAATATTTTTAATACAAATAGAAAATTATGTAATGCCGACCATGTTCCGAAAGTGTTTATCTATACTAATATTATTAAGAGGAAAGATTTGATTGTTTCTTAGCATTGAATAGGCTATGAAACTGCTAAACTGATTTTAAAAAAAGAATAATTTTTGGAATATTATATTAGCACCCTGCGTAATACGAATAATAGATAAAAATAATTGTTTCCATCGCAGGGTCCCAATGACCCAATGCAGAAGCTGAAGAAGCAGCTGGCGGAGAAAGAGAAGGCGCTGGCTGACGAGGTGGAGGCGTCGCAAGCCCTTCATGCTAAGCTGAAGGAATTGCGGTAATTATTTTGTACCACCAACCGTTAGTTTCTGAGATTTAAATCGTTGTATAAAACATATCGTCATCCCTGTCATTATCTTAAAAAGAAACTGAGATAATGTGTTTTTTGCACATTGTATATTGGCCACCTAATATTGATTAATTATTTTGAAATACTAAAATGTGATAAATTCTGTTTGGTTTAGTACAATCGTATAATATAAACTTGTATTTCAAATAGCAAACCCTGGATTTATTTCATGCCACAAGAAATATTTTCTTGTGCCACTTGATTACAAAATAACATACTAAAAGTCGTTGTTAAAAATGTTATACGTGCCTTTAATTTTGAACCCTAGCTGTGGTATTTAAAGGTATAATTTGTGTCGTTGTGTTCAGCGCGACGCTGAATTCTGAGAGAGGTCGGTACACGGCGGCTGCGCGCGCGGCGGAGCAGACGGCGATAGCGTCGCGAGCTGAGCTGCACACACTCCAGACGCGACTGCAGCGTGTACTCGACGATAACCACACTCTATCACAGGAAAAAATACACGTTAGTATTATTACGGTTAAATTTTTATACAATACAATGTTACTTTTTTTTAGAAATTCTTAGCTAGAATCCTTTAGAGCGAATAGCGCGCTTTTGTTACAAAGTCAAATGTCAGGTTGACTAGTGAGGGAACATAAACGTAGACATATTAATAAGGCTATTGTTGCGCCGATACACCGCCACAGTACACCACTATGAAGTATTAATAAAAGGAAGATTACAAAAGAATTTACAAGATTAGAAAAGTTTTGATTAATTTATTGGCACGCGAGGGAAAATACCGCAATTAGTGTCGTTTATAATGTTGAATAATTTGTCCCACAGCTTCAGTCTAAATTGGCTGCCGAAGGAGAAGCCCAAGCTCAACGGGTTCAGATGGAAATGCATATCCAGAGATTGTCGGAAGTAAGTACTCATAATGTACCAAAATGAAATATTTGGTGAGGTGCAGTATTGTGTGTAACATTTGTATTCTGTGTCAGTCCGAGGCGGGTCTGGTGCAGCAGCTGACGGCGCAGCAGGCGGAACTGAACACACTGGCGCGCGATGCGGCCGCAGGAGCTGCAGCGCGCGATGCCCTGATTCTCGCGCAGCGGCACGCAGACGAGCTCGGACAGCAGCTACAGGTACGTACGCACTACGCACATATATAGCATACCTAGTTGTCTGTCATGTTATTTTCTATGATTTAATCAGTCGCCGCGATAGTAACACATCTCTCATTGGTTCAGATATTCTTATTTGACTATACAGATCGATAAAGTTCTGTGTATTCAATTAAGGTCAAAAATCCAACATTTCATCTGAATACTTGTAAATGTTATAATCCAATGCAGAAATAAAAATAGTGTAAATTATATTTTATATACGTTTTGCACGTTTAAGGAGGCTAATCACGCGTACGCGGAGCTGGAACAGCAGCGGCAGCGTGCGGTTCAAGCGGAGAAGGCGGCCCAGCAGGAGCTGCGCGACGCACAGGACAGGCTGGCCGGTAAGTTACTATTGTTAAAATCTATACAATATTACTCAAAATTCCTTAGTAAATAATTACATGTTCAAAGAATAATCAACTAAATGTTTATAATTTACAGAAGTAAGTGACCTACAAAACGAAGTTGAACGACTGACCAGTCGCGCTCAAACCGCAGAAGGCAACGTGGAAAAC
This sequence comes from Papilio xuthus, assembly GCF_000836235.2. NCBI lineage: Eukaryota > Metazoa > Arthropoda > Insecta > Lepidoptera > Papilionidae > Papilio > Papilio xuthus. The sequence continues at coordinate 2,913,351 of NW_013531688.1, forward strand.
CTTAAAGCCGACATCGAGAAAGCTAAAGAGGATGCGGAGCAAGCTAAGGTCAGCGTAGAGAAAGCTAAAGAAGATGCGGATACGTACAAGAAAGAAGCAGAAAGAGCTAAGGAAGAAGCCAAGAACGTTACAGAAGAAGCAAATAAACTGCGAGAGGAAATGGAGAAATTAAAACAACAAATTGAAATTGTTAGACAGGAATCGGAGAAACAGAAATCACAAGTAAGTTAATATGGGTATAAATTATTTCTCGACATTTGAATGTCTATCATCTGCTTCCTTGAAAACTAATTTAATTTATCATTAGTCTCGGGTTAAAAATTTATCAAGGTCACATCTCATAGTTCTGGTTGCAAATTAAAAAAAAACATTGGTCTTTACCGTAATTATATTAATAAATCTTTGTACAATCACTAATTATACGCAAAATGAAATAATTAAATGTCTAAATCTCCTGCAGTTATCGAACGAAGTGGCGTCTCTGAAGGAACAGTTGTCATTGCGAGAGTCTGAGCTGGCCGAGGTGAAGCAGATGACGGCCGCGCCCCCTCACCCCGCACACAACGGACTGCCCAACTCTAATGATGACCAGAAAGTAACTTTCATCACGACAGACGGCTATGGCAAAAGAAAATCAGATCTCGTGCGAAATAAAAAAATACCTAATTGCCAAACTATGTTCCATATCTGCCAAATTTCATCAAGATCCATTGAGCAGTTCCGGAGATACCTTCAAACAAATATCCATTCATCCAAACATTCGCATTTATAATATTAGTAAGAAATTACCGTTGTTTCATGCTTGAAGCAATAAAATCCACTGCAAACAAATTGTCCATTGTGTGCACATATTTATACCATTATTTCTTTTAAACTTAATAAAAGTTGTTTTAGATAATTTTTTACTCAAAATTAAATTAATTTGATAATTTTACTTTATCATTGCATTTATTCAATTTTGTTATGCATAAAAAAACTTAGCAACTTAATGATTCCAGCGTGCAAGTGAACTGGCGAAGGTGGAAAGCGTAGTTGAAGCCCTGAAAGAAGAATTAACATCAGCACTGAGTGGCAGCAAGGAGCTGAAAGAGCAGGTCGCCACGCTCCGGGAACAACTGCAGCAGTACCAACAGAAGAATAACGTTAGTATTGCATGGATATATTGCTTGCGTGCTCCAATACTTCTAGTGACATAAACTGAAAATATCTTATAACATAGTCGATATAATAAAAATAAAAATCATTAAAATACCTTAACAACATAAAGTTGATTTTAAGTAACAATATTAGGGTACAATAAAAAATGAAATGACAGATTGAGTGCGAATATTTAAATGAATATTGTTGCCAGTAAAAAAATATTTTATTCATAAAATTAGTTTTTTCCGCATATCACGTGCTTTTTACTAAAATACGATCACACTAAAAATATTCCATCACTAAATAGTAGAAAAGCTTTAATGAAAATAGTGATTAATTTCATTGTAATAAATTAAACCATAATTTTGTTTGGATTGAATAATAATAAAGTTTTGCTTGTTGATTTTGGCTTGACGCACTCAGGAGTTGCGAACTAAAAACTGGAAGGTAATGGAGGCGTTACAATCCGCCGAAAAGGCCCTCCAGGCGAAATGCGCCCGCGCGATGCCGGCCCAAGACACGCTCTCTGTAAGTGTTGCGTCACATTACATTAAACATTATCGACAATTTTGATTTTGGCTAAAGATTCAGGACACCTTTCGATTGTGATATTTGTCAATTTTTAATCCGACTAGCATTGAGCACAAATTAAAAAAAACAACAACAAACAACACATGAGAGAAAGGAGAAAAAACAAAATCAGGAATTACAAAAGAGTTTACGTTGTGATATGTTACATGTGTCGAGATAGTTATAGGTGTATTAAAAATAGCTTATGTCAATGAAGATTTAATTCACAATTTGCCGTCAATTCGTGATTATAAACTGTCGAAATTAACAATCGATCGATGACATATCACATTTTAGTAGGATGCAACACAAAAATGGCAAGATGTTAAATTAGATTGTTGCTTTAAATGTAAGCTTTAGATTATTCTTCGGCCGGCTTCGCAATGTTGTATATGTCTTTATTATATTCTTGTATCATTGTTGTATTTATGTGCGAACAGATAATTTTAAATCTTATTCTTTCGCGAAAGAATGCTTACGTGTTATACAAATGCACGCGCAAATTCAGACACAATAATTGTAATACGACGCATGCAGTATTTTTTAACAACTTGTAATATAAAACAAGTTGCTTTAAATCTTTGTTATGTACATATTATTTTACATTGTTATTTTAAATCTATATACTAGAATTAATTGCAAATAGCGAGCTTTTATTTTAACTTTATGATTAATATTCCAAACTACATAGCTTTTATTATTATTATTTATTATTATGATCTTATTTAAACAATTTTAATACACACGAAAAAAATTGTTTTAAAGGAGGCGATAGTCAAGGCACAAGAGTCACAATACAATGAAGTGGCCAGCATATTGCGTTCAGCTGTACCCAACATTGCCCCGGGCTCCGGCACCGGTCATGACTGGCTGCAGGCCTTCGCCAACAACTTGAAGAACGAATTCCAGAAGATTGAGTCGCAGAAGAAGGAACTGGAGAAGAAACAGCGCGAGTTGGAGAAGACAGAAGTACAGGCGCCCGCCGTTGACTCCCGGCTGACAGAAGTGATCGCACAGACCGAACAGCTACAGACTCTTTTGCATAAATATAAGCAAGTTATTGCTGATACGGTGAGTTTCGTTTATAAAACACTAGCTGTCGCCAGTGTCTCCGTCCGCGAGGATATAAAAAATAAATATTTAGTAGCCTATGTATTCGTCCAGACTATGTTCTACATCTATGCCAAATTTTATTGAGATCCGTGGAGCTGTTCTGGAGATACTTTCTCAACAATATCTGTCCATTCATCTGAACATTCGCATTGATAATATTAGTAAGATTCATTATATGTTATTTGAAAATATATTAATTATATAGTACTAGCGGACCCGACAGACGTTGTCCTGTCTGCACGTCTTTAATTTGAAAACTTCAAACATTTTTTAATAAGCTAAGCTAGGGACAGACTAAAATTAAAATTCAAATATTATTTAAAATTTGACACTGCGATGGTAGCGCCGTCTGTCGGATCCAATGTAAAACATTCCAAAATCAACAACTACTAATAAATTAAAAATTAATTAAAAAAACATTGGCCAGCGGACAAAATTGTGAATCTAAACTATTCCCAGATTCCCTTGAACACACACAAAAAATTTCATCAAAATCGGTCCAGTCGTTTGAGAGAAGTTCAGTGACATACACACTCACAGAAGAATTATATATATAAAGATATGTAGGTCAATATACAACGAATTATCACACTTATGTTTGACAGTTTTTGAGCTTAATCATAACAAATAATCAATATTTTTCTCTTTATCACAGTTTAGTGGCTATATATGGCCTGTAAACTGTAGTTCGTGTATTTTAAGATGACATAACTTTTTAAAGATAATCTATGCTATGTCATCAGGAGTCTGCGCTAAGTCACCTGCAACAGAACGTGTCTGTGGAGGAGCAGCGGTGGCAGAACCAGCTGGCGGAAAAACAGCGCGAGGTTGATGCGCTGCAGCAGAGAATAGCCGCACAGGTAACATACTACGTACTAATGCGTCACAACAAGAAGTAATTAAAAGAAACTACATAACTGCCAATTTCGGTCGACCACTTAGCGATTTACACAACGAAAAAAAAGATGGACAAAAAATGTCAAATTCAAATTTTACAGTATATTTCATTCGATTCTATAATATAGAATCGAATGAAAAAATTTAAATTTAGCTACAAATAAATATATTTTGTAGCTAAAATTAAATAAATAGAACAGAATTGTGTGTTGGATAAAATAAACCAAGAGTAATATTATTTGTATAATATTTTTGACTTAGGAAGAAATGGCGTTTGCATACTCCTGCATAGAGAAATCCTTGCCTACCATCATGCAAGAGGTACAAATGTCAACAATCAGTGTCAATCTTGTGTCACGTCAATTGAACACAATTTTCTATGCCTAAAATGAATAATAATTAAAAAAATATAAACCGTAAATAGGAGCTGGCATAATGTTTTGTCATTATTATGTGTATCTTCAAATTTTTATCTTTTGTATAAGTTAAAACATATTGCTTTATTTGTTTTGATACTCTGACTAAAATTATGCTTTTCAAATACTTTAATAGGACAAGTCAAGTTTTTATTAGAATTGTTGTGTTGTATATGTATGTCAACTGGTGATGGTTAATTATTAATTATTAAGTTGTGATTTAATATTATTTTTGGTTGCCAGATGCAGAAGAAAGCAGACAAAGCAGATGTTATATTAAGCCAGGCACAGAAACCAAACCACAGTCACAGTTTTGCTGACACCGAAAGACTAACAGAGGTAATGTTTTTGTTATCATAAAAAAATATATTTCAATATAAGCTTTAGCAATTAAATAAATAAAAAAAAATATTTTTAACAAAAAATTGTATATTGAATTTTAATTTCAGGAAAGATTGATGGGCAGCTTATCAGAAAAACTTGATTCACGTAATGGTCCCCTACAGGTGAATATGAATGTTTAAATTTCTCCAATATGATTTAAATATATATTTTTATTTGTTTAATAAAACATTTATTTCACTTTCAGCAGGTATCATTGGAAGAGATATAATACGTAGGATATACATAAACGAAGCGATGCCCCGCGCTCACCGGCACTACGCCGCGCAGATGCCGCGTCTGTGACGTCACTGCCCGTAAATTAAGCTTTATAAGTGATTTACTATGAACATTCAAATTTATAGACAGACATTTGTAAAGTCGAATATACACTACACCGCTCAAGTTCTGACAAGCCCAGTGTAAGTAAGAATTGTTTATTTAAAATGTAATAAAAATTGGTTATAAAATTTCTATGTTTGCTGTTGAGAATATTTATGTATGTAGATTTCAATGTACGTACTAAATGTATGCTAAGGGTCTGCCTAAGTGTCCAATTAACTCAAAGCCATAAAGCCCAGTGTAGATATTGTAGTGTGGCAATGTATATTTGACATTATAAATAAGGAATGCTTAGTGGATATGAGTTATTATTGAACGATAATTGTATGCAATTTACGAAACCGTTCACTGCTCAATGTCTCGTTCAAATGCCTTTATTTTCTACTAATTGCTATCAAAAATAATATTTAATTTGTACTTTTATATTTTGTATTCGAGTGATTGAAAAGATATTTTAGGGAATAATATAATTTGATGTATCCCAATAGAAATCAATATTCATTAAATGGTTGGGATAAATTAAATAATAGTGCAATAAGTGGAATAAATCTGTCATTTGCATAGTATTGTGCGACCGTTTAAATTTAATTGGCATGTTTTGTTTGTATTTGAGTATTTAAAAAAAACAAAAGGACTTCATAAATTTTTCGATTTTATTTATGTGTAATTATCTGATACAAATTTAATAAAATTTGTCAATTCAGATTAGTTATGACAATGAATTTTGACTTTTTTTTTATAATTGCTAATAGTCCATTGTTTAAAGTGATGATATAAAGATTGTACATTATTTGCTATAATTTAAATAACATACATCGAGATTTTTGTTCATTTTCTCATTGTAATACGTATGATATATGCGTGGTGAAAAAACCCATAGAAATTATGGCAGTGACTTTGTTTAGGTTTAAAATTAAAAATGTTCCCTAATTTTATTTAAAGAAAAGTTTTTATTGAAAATTGTTTAAAGATATATTCAATGATTTCATTTTATAATTTTATACATCCTTTGAATTGTTAGAAAACTATTTATTAATTTTAAACTGTATCATTTATAGCTTGGGTATCTATAATATAATCATTTCTGTCAGTGCCTTAGGGTAAGTTTGAATTTATTAAGCTATTTCACTTTAGTTGTAAAATCATACGCATGCTAAAGTAAGCACATCATGTTATTATTTTTTATTCACAGTAATATAATTGATAGAATTATATTGACTATAGTGAATCACTGTGTCGAATGTCCTGGAAAATGTGAATTAGAAAATAGTGATATCGTATCGTAAATGTATGTAAGTAAGCCAGTTTTTATGACGATTCATATATTAGATAAAGACATTATGAATAAAATATTTCTATGATTATGATAGTTTTATTTAATTTAAATACATAAGATGGACTGAACCTAACCTTTACAATTAAAAGCTAGTTCAGCAGAAATGAATGAGTAAGCAGACTCATTCATTTCATACACATTATTTTTAGTGTAGTCTTCGGAATATTGAAATGAACATTTAAGTCTCTAAAACTAAAATTTAAGCCAAAACATTAAAGTTGGATAGTGGGATAAGTCCAAGGAGATGATGTTTCAAATCTAATTAAAAATGTATAATGGCAACACAACATTTCCACGTCAATCTGACAGTGACGTCACAAGCAGAACCTCCCACTACTTGTCATTGTCACGCTAGGAAGGGTTTATATTTGTCGAGTATTTTGCGTCTTTTCCTCATTGTTTTGACTTGAATTACAAAGCAGATGTAATTTCAATTGGCGGTTGTTGTATTTACTACTATAATAATGGCATCAGAAGTAAGTCTTAAAAACGTGGACAATGCCTGTCAAACAGCAGAGGAATTCACAAAGCTGTATTACAAACAACTCGACAATCACCGACATTTAATTTCAAAAATGTACCTCGATACTGGATTGCTAGTCTGGAATGGAAATGGAATTACAGGGAATGACAAAATAATGAAATTTCTTATGGATCTACCGGGAAGTACCCATGTTTTAAAAACCCTGGACGCCCAGCCCATAGCAGAAAGTTTAGTCGCAAATAAACTGACCTACCTCATACAAGCTTGCGGCGATGTAACATATCAAAATGATAACACAAGGAAGCACTTTCAACAGACATTTCTCATAGTAGCTGTGGATTCAAAATGGAAAATAGTTTCAGAGTGTTTCAGACTTCAAATTCCACATAATAGTTAATGTCGTTTATGTGTGGATTGCTATTGAAATTGCAATGTTTTATGTTTAAGGTAATGAAGAAAACAATAAACAATTTATAACTAATATTTGTTTTTCTTACAATTGTAAAAATAAATTAAAACCTTAAATAACAAACATAATCATAATACTGAATAAGTTCCAAGATGTGTGTCACAATTAGAGCAGTAATGTTCCGCTTTTTTAAATGTTGGTAACATATATGGAATGGCCGCTAAACAGCAAAGCATGCACCAACTAAAAAATAAAATAATTAAATCAAGATTTAATTGTATCATTTATCAGTTAAAACTATTAAAATATCTATGTTCCTAATTTAACAACAACTCATGGGATGAGTCAGTAGCACTATTATTTTAGTGAATTATTACTCAACATTAGGAAATATATTTTAATAGAACTTTTATAGCAAGTAATATAATACCTTTATTTTACCTAATGCAATGCTATTAAATTGAATTTGTAATAAACTAAAAAAATAAGCTTTGATAGGATTTGTTACAAATAATTTGCAACAATATTTAAATGTTTCAAAACCAAACAACACTATTCTAAAAGCTATTCATAAATACTTACAAAGTGAGACCACCAATAAATCCAGCAATCATATGAGTTTTTGTTGTATTGACAAACTGCACTCTAGTCAGGCACATTTCTTTACATGCAGGACAATTAAACAAAATCGGTTGATCTTTTAATTCAGGCGGAACAATAACAATTTGTTGAAATGAACGATTGCTCCCTATTTCTGTGTAAGGAGGCGGAGGATCTGAATGTCTTGTATTTGTAACCTCTATAGTTGAACTTGTGTTTGTCACATTGTTATTCATTTTTCTATCAAATAACACAAGCACAAATATTTCTTAGTATTAATTTATCACAAACCTGATGTGAAACTAAATTTATCAGTTGCTTTTATGTACTATCTTATCAAATGAAGATAACACGCGATGATAAATCATATATTTATCTGTACATTTAAAGAAGTCAAAAATAAAACATACATTGAATAGATATAATTTATTCAAATAAGTAATGTATAAAAGGTACTGGTGTTTTAAAGCATCATAAATATAATGTCTTTTGTGACATTTTAGCACAACAAAAACAGTCCTTAACATATTGTTAAATAATTTGAAAATGACATAATAAAATTGCACCAAACAATAATACATTATAAGTTATTGTTTGTTTAAATATATACAAACATCATACAGTCAAACCAGGATAAGCGAGAGTGCAAGATATTTTTCTCGCTTATAGAGGATTCTCCCTCACCCAAGTTACTCGTTTATATAGGTTTCTCGTTTATTATGGTTCGACTGTACTAAGTAAAAACATAACTAAAATTCAAATCTGTGTGTGAAAATGTTTATTATTAAATTGATACACAATGATGATAATTTTAATCACATGAGATAAAGGGAATGCATTTTTCTACATTGTATATGACACATAAACTAATATCACACATTATATTCCAGATATACATGCTTTTGAAACTAAATCTATTACATAGGTTTATATATATTAAAAACTATTCGTAATAAATAACTTAAATTTTATTCAATCTACTGAAAATTGGCAGATATACAAGTCTTTAATATTCTTACACCAAACCAAAACCCAATGCATTTTTTTAACATAAAGGCAAACATGAAAATCATTAAAGTTTTCTATTAAACTTCATGCAAAAATATTGAAGTTGAAAAACTTACAGCTACTAGAAAATTTTTCATTCAATTTCTTTAATATATCAAAATAGAAGCCACACTTACATAAGTCTTACAGTTTATTATATAGTTTAAAAACACTTATAATTTGTGGAAAATATACTCATTATTGCTTAATCTGTTGAAAGACAAAAATGATGAGTTAAAAATTAGAAAATTACCTGTTACTAGGCCATGTTGGCTAGTAAAAAAGTATTACAGTAGGACCTGGATTGGTGGGAGTACAAAAGATCGCAATATTTTTCTCACTTATAGAGGTTTCATTCTAACCTTAGCTTCTCGCTTGTAGAGGTTGTCCGCAAGACCAGGTTTCGTGCTTATCCAGATTCAACAGTGTAATGTTTCGTTATCAGTGATATTACTAATATATACCGTTCAAAACTGTTTTCAACCGAAAATTACAAAATACTACATTCAAAGAAAATCCAAGTCAGTTTGAACCAGGACAATTAAGGGTCAATATTCTGGATAATGTCTAATTTATGCAATGTTATCTGCAAATATACTTATCCGTAAGTGTTTACAAAATCGTGATTTATTTTACTAAAGGTAAACAAATAAAATAAATACTATAAACTTCAAGAGGCACTATATATTACATTAGAATTCATATACTATATTGAAAAACTGATATATAATAAAGATACTACTAGCAATATGCAATATTATCTCAATATATCTTATATATTATGTTTAATGTAAATCAATCAGGAACATTGACGCTGCCAATATTTTTCGACTCATTGTAGAGTAAAAAATTATTAAAAAAAAAATTAATTCATAGAGAAAAACCAAAGCTAATATTGTATTATTTAGTGTTCCTATAAAATTTAAGGTGTTTATTACATATGTCGCATTTTTAACCACAAATGTTTCAAAAAAATTCACATTAGCATTTGGAGTTTTTGCCGATAAAAGAATTGCAGTTAGGGCAATAATGCTCAGCATCCTTGAAGTTGTCAAAGCAGTATGGTATCAAACCCAGGCAGCATAACGAACATACCCTGTAAATATTTAAGTACATTATATACATAATAACATATAAACTATTATTAAAAATTAGACTCTAAAAACCAAACTGATAAACAGGATAAATAAAATGAAAATGTTTTAAATTGTTTATTGAGTGGAAAATTAGTTATATAAATATTTTAAAGACAATACAACAACTTAATCTTACTTATATTATAAATGGATATGTTCAGGTGGATGAATGGATGTTTGTTTTAAGGTATTTCGGGAACATCTCAACAGATTTTGATTAAATTTGGCACTTACTCTCTTATTAAGTTTTTTTAATTCCGTGCTGATGGAGTTGCAGGCGAGTGCTAATATTACATAATTCTATTGATGTTACTGGCTGGCATGAGACAAAATGAATAAGTTACACTTGCTATTACTAGTGGGTAGTTAATTTTTATATATATGATGTATTTTAAGGTCAAATAAAGGTTTGTTTGTTAGCGTATTTTCTTAAATTCTCTATATATTACTTTTACTTTTAAATATTCAACTTACATCGTGGTGACGCATATGGATCCAGCGACTAAATGTGTGTGCCAGGCTGTTGTGTATGTAACTCTTGTTGTGACAACTTTGCCGCAATTGTAGCATGTTATTGTTGTTGGTTCCGTACCCACTGCGGGCGGAAGTACTATACCCACGGGAACAGATGCACCGGACGGGGCAGCACCCATTAATCCAGGCTGAGGTTGCGCACTTATGCCTGGCGGATGAGGGTAAACTCCAGTTGCTGTAAACTGTTTCGGTTGAGGATAAACACCGCCTGCGGCCATTGGTTCAGCTGGCGGCGCTACAAAGCCATATTGTGGATTTCCAACGACAGCGGAGTACGGTGGTGGAAGATCGTTTGGCCCAGAAGTGACAACAGGAGCACTCGGTACATAATTATTTGGAGTAGCCATTTTAACTTCACTTTATTACGAACAGTAGTAAAGAAAGTTTGCACTTCACTGTTTTACCCTTAAATTTTAGATAGATATAGTTTGATAAGTTGTTCAGCCTGCTATGAAAATAAAGGATTTCAATTTCATGGAATCATGTCATGTCAATACTTGATAAATGCAAGCCACAGAGTAAAGAGTACGCTCTAGGTAATGTTGCCAGAACGGAAAAATGTTTTATTATTTATTTACAAAAACTGACTGTATATAAAACTTCGTTGTTTTTTAACTTGTTTTGTTTGTATTTCCTCTTTCAATTTACAATTGTTAGTACTGGAAGAGGAAGTCAGTTAAAACGGGGTCGTTTTTTCTATAGTTTTATCTTAACTATTCGCTATCGATAAAATTAATAATTCCACTGGCATGAAACTTTTTACAAGAGGAGAATATGGGAGATATGGATGTTATGTTGGTTTCATCCCAACCCCTCATGGGATAAGAACCTGGAGCATACTCACTAAACCCTTCTGTTTAGGCTTCTGCGTTTGCATTCATCCACAGCCTAGACTAAGTCTTTTGCCGAAGCAGCTTTTTTCCCGTAAAAAAACAAGCCTTTCAGAGCCGCAACCCGGTTCGGTGGTTACCGCCAAAGCCTGCCCATTAAACTAACACACTACAACTACATACATAGCAATATTCTTGAACTATCCATTTGTATTGCTCTAGTAATGTTGATAAGTTATTTACCTACTGAACACTTTTCTATGTTTTATTTTCCACGGGGTATTAAAACATTTAGTACAAGCTAAAACATTACATATATGTACGCAAGATGGTCACTCAAGAGCTAGTGACAAACCACTGCAATTTTAATAGCGTTAATAACATGTAATACATATTTTTAGAATTGTAATTGTTTAAAATTGTAACAACAATTAAATAAGAATAAACAAATCTTTTTTTTAGTAAATTTTGAAAAAATAACCTTACATATTATAATTCAGAACACAGCGTATTTTGATTACGCCTCATGGTATTTAATAAGGGAGAAATTACTAAACTCAGGATGCCAAGACGAACTTGTAACATAACAGCAACGGGGTCACCGGTTCATAATTCGTATGCGTTGTGAGTATTGAATAACAGCCCCGTCTGGTTCCGCGGTGGTGGCTGATGTTGAGTAATATTACTGCGAGCCAGTCGACAATTCAGACGCCGGCAGTTGCTTACTAGTCAGCCAGATACCTTCGTAAAATCCGCGCGCTTGCGATTTCAAAGCTTTACGATAAATAAAGTAATAAAGTTGCGTGAAGTGTAGATCGTTGTCAATCGAAATAAGTATAGTTAATAAGGCTGTTTTTATTGGTTTTTGGACTTTATAAACTTAATTCTGATTGGATTTCGAACTGAAAAAGTTTGTTTACATTCAAATTATGTAACCGGATTGCAAACTGCATTCCTGAAAGGTATTAGTATTATTTTGAAATTGGAATATGGATAAAATTTATTATTGATTAAACGTAGTTGTATGTTACTTATATTTTGAGTATATTTTTTAATTGTATAAATACTAAATAAAACACATAGTAAGTTTGCGCATGTAATAATTTAAAATAAATGCTGTTGATATATGTCAACTACTGGGATACTTTTTGAAATCCAAACAGACTCGTATTGTTAAATTATCTCATTTAATCCTAAGCTTTTTCCCCTTCTTTTGGTCATTATATTAAGATTTAATCTTTGTATCTACCATGCAATCTGTACCATCCTTCATCCCAAATAATTTCCATTTCAAGTAATCATACAAAAACTATATTTGAATCCATAAGGTAGCTAAGCTAAAGTTAAGCTTTTTGATAATCACGGGAAATAAGATAACAAGAATCATAGAATCTTCTCGAATTATAAAAGCATAGAAAAACTGTAGAGTTAACAAATATTTTTAAGTAAAGTTTTTTTTACCAGATATGTCTATCGTGGTGTCTTACTTAAATTGTTTTTAGTCAGTTGCTTAATTTTCAATAAATATCAGTCCACCTGTCTTAATCGTTTATTAAACGTGTTATTTTTTAACATCTACGTGTCCAAATAGATTAAAATTGTATCTGGAACGTACTTCTTAAAAAAGCTATTGCCTTTATTTTTGCAGCTGATAAATTATTGGTCTAGTTCTGGCTGGTAATAAAACGATGCAATTAACCCGGAAATATCAAATAATTAAAAAAATATTATATAATATAATATTTATTTGGAGAATAACTTGGTATCGATTGTTACCGGGCTGCGGGCGGCGGGGATGCATTGAACTTCTTACATAACCTCCACAGTCACTGCCTTATCTCATGATTATGTAACCAAAACGAGTTTTTTAGTCTTTTAATGTAAGTAACATGTTATTCTCAAAAGAATGTCAATTAGATTGAAGTTAGTAGAGTAAGCCAGATGAGTAAATTTTTGATATTAAATATTGTAAGCGTTTACTTACTTTTTCAAGTAATATTAATCAGATAAAATATCTTATTAGTTATCGCTCGTATCAGCTCCGCCGTAAGGAACGAGCCTACTCTAGATAGAGGCGATTCGGCTTCATTTAAAATTTTAATGGTTAAAATATTATAAAGACTTAAAAAAGCGAATCGAAATATAATATAATAATATAATTAGTATATATTATTTTATATGTAATAAGTTATCTAGTTAAAAACAGTAACAATAAACAACAGTGATATCCCGTAGTTTTACGAGTAACTTGAGAGTCATAAGAACCGTCCCGTCGGGTTTAACAACAAGAGTAATAGGTGAACGTCCCGCTCGCGTTAACGCCTAGTGACATAATAAATAATACATCCGTCTTGGAAAATTCCAAGTCCCTATAATCTAACCATATGTAAGCGCGGACATTTTTAATGAACATTAAAATTATACTTAGCACATACAAAGAAATGCGTATGAATGTCTTTGCATCGCTATAAGCGGCCAAACTATAATATACCACTATTTTCAATGTTTTAAACTGTTATTATTTTATAAATTAAATAAAGTATTATAATATTTTAACGGTTTTATACATTTATATAGTTATATCAATTTAAAAAAAAAATGTTGCGCGTTGAAGTCTTTTATATGGGGCGGGTAATTCGTCTACGCAGTAGCTACATATTTATTTAGTCACACTTTCGACTTCAATTATTAAGTGATTTAATTACATGAATTATTATTCTGATATCTGCTAGTAAGAAAGTATGAAAGTTATATTTCTTAACAGCATTTTAAATACCAAATTTGTACATAAACGGAATTTATATTGGGAAAATTTTAATAAGTAGGCAAAAGTTAGAGTACTGTTTAATTTTTAATTAAAGTCGACACTTGATGTAAAGAGAGTAAAGGAACATTTTTGCAAAGGTTGTGTAAGACTCAAGTGATAATTTTCGATCGCTGTAAGAGCTAAGTATTGTAACATAGATTGATCGTAATTATATCATAATAGTAATATGTAATTACTTTTATATTGTGGTAAAAATCTAAATTTGAGTAAAGTTTTTACTTAATATTATGGTCACCACTTGAATAAACTGACTTTCGGATCTTAATCGATCATAATTTCAATCGATCAGTGGCAGTTTTCAAAAGCCTCAATTTTTGATTTCAACTCAAGTAAGTCAATAACCTTACAAATCTGAAAATTTTCAAGTAGTTTCTTGATGCAGTAATTCCATTTAATTATATTTTTTGTTTCAATTTAAATCTTACTTCTTACTAATATTATAACTGCGAAAGTTTGAATGAATGGATGTTTGTTTGAAGATATTCCAAGAACGACTGTATGGATCTCGTTGAAATTTGGCATAGATATAGAACATAGTCTGGAAGAACACATAAAGTGCTCAATTTCTTTGTTTTTAATTCCATGCGGATGGAGTCGCGGGCAACCGCTAGTATTTACATAATTTTTAGTATTTTAGTTTTAAAATTCACTTAAAACGCAATGTAGTAAAAACTTGAATGAATATACAGTTGTCTAAGTGAAAGTTTGTGAATAAACATTGTGAGCGCGCAATGCGACCACAGAACAGCGTCGCTGCAGACTTTGTTTTTGACATCAGAGTACAAAAGTTTAAAGGTTAAATTTGACATCCTATGATGATGGTCTTCTATCTTATTAATATTATAAATGCAAATGTTTAGATAGATAGATCTTCAAAACGGCTGCATGGATCGGAATGTTATTTGGCATAAATATATAAATGTCAAATAACATTCCGATCCATGCAGCCGTTTTTTATTAGCTTTAGCTAGAGAATAGTCTAAAACACACAAAAAATTTAAATAACATGAAAGGTTATGTGAAAACATGATGTATAAAACTTTATGGCAAAAATACTAATGTATTCCAAAATTATTTATCTTATTTTTTACAACCAAAAAAAATGCAATTCTCTTAAATGGCCCCGTGCTATGTATTTATTTACCTGTAGCTAACTTTATATTTTTTTCTTTTTTTAAGGTGAAAATAAAGGAAGCAAGAAATCAGTGAAGTCCAGAGACTCAAAAGTGTTGTGCTTAAAGTATGGCTTGTTTCACACCACCGTAGTGTGGAAAAAACATTTCTATGAACATTCTAGAAGTACTTATAGTGATCCAGAGACTTTTAAGTTATAAAGATGCGTGTACGTTGGTGGCGCGCGGTGGTGGTCTGCGCATGTGCGCTGGTGCTAAGGAGTGACGCGCTACCACCCGCCGCTCTCGGGGACGTCGTCGTCAATGCTGCCAACAGCCTCAACTCTATGAAGGTAAGTCCACAAATCCAAGAAACATTTTGAAATAGCCGCTGGGTTTATCTATAACGACTTAGCTCCAATAATTTTCATAATCTTTTGTGCATTTAATTCAATCAAAATGATGTCCTTACTCCATGAAACCATTATGTCGCTGCCAAAAGTTGGTTCATTCCCTTCAAAATTTAAGATTAATTATTTTTAAAGATTTTATTTCTTATTGATATTTAACTAAAAAACCCAGTGGCTAAGTAACTTTGGTACTTGTTTAACATCGTAAGTAGCTTTTAAAAATTCCAATGGAGTAACATCGTGACCCCGAGATTTTAGAGATTTTCTTAGAAAACACTGTAACCCAATTCTTATTGAATCACGTCCACTTACAAAACTTTTTGTGTGTCCTAATAACAATAAAACACTTGAGTAATATAAGTATTCACAAATGACATTCGTAATTTAACTATAAGTTTATGAATATAATGTAGTCAAAACCTTAGGCAATATGTTAGAATTATTTAACTGACAAAGTCTTGGACTTGCAAATTTTAATTGTGATAATGGTGCGCCTTACTAAATCCACAGAGTTTATGCGCAATGCGATTGATTTCTTGTGCAAGATAAGTAGGCACTTACAAACCAACAAAGGCATGTTGCTTCGATGCATCACTATCGTAACTAAATGATACTAATATCTATTCAAATAGCTGAATCTTTAAATTGCACGTTGTTTTGTGATGTAATATATTTGAAAAAAGGTCACATACAAACTCCGTACTGAATACAAGTAGGCTTAGAGTTTTTCTGGCGCAACCGACTACGAATAAAAGCAGTATATTACATTTTGAAACTGTGCGACGTCCATTTAAAACGTGAGAAAATTACTACGCTGGTTGTTACAGAAATTTTCTCTAATGGTGTTTTTACTCAGCATTTCTAATAAAGGATGAAATGTGTTCTCACTTTTATAGGCTAATGTATTACAAATTATTATGAAAATTACTTCCTATATTTCAATATGAGGCATTAATTTTCTTCGATCTTAGGGATGGCTTGTTTATATTCATTGCGACCCAAATCAAATCATCGTAAGCCTTAATTTCATACGTTGCATAGAACAATCGTATCCAAATATAGTTGCAATTTATTATTTAATGTATTTCATTCCATAACAAGCACATTATATGACCTTTATCATTGCTTATTATGCAATCATTAGAAATAAATACTATGAATTTAAATCGAAAAATTTCTCGAAGTGCTATACAGATTTGTATTCAATTAAAGTAAAAACCGTAAACATGAAATAATTGCTACGAAAATTTAAAATTAAACGCACAAAAAGGTCGCACTCATCAACGCTTTGTATCACAATATAACATCTTTATATACATTGTTTACGATATGACCCAGTCAAAAAACTTAAACGGCTACTCGCATCTCGTTAACAGTTGCCCTTAATGACGAAATTGTATATGCCTTTAACCGCAACGAAGCGTTAAATGGTTATAGCTTAAACGCAATCGTAAATATATTTTAAAGGAAAATATTACTATAATTATCGCGGTTTGTATGACATGCAGTTGAACCACATTATTCTTAATTTGTTTTTTGCAACTACCCGAAGTGGAGAGTTTGTTGAATTTATCTATAATAGGATAACAAATAATATAAGCAATTTAATTCAATTTTTCCTTATTATTTGTATTTTTATATTAAAATCATATGGCCCTGCAAGACCACTTAAAGTTAATTAGGAGCTAGTTTATATACTGGTCAAATACATAATCAAAAATATTACTCACCTCTATAAAAAGTGTAAGATTCAAACGAAGATAACCTTGCATCTTGTTTTTATTGTGTAGTGAGTTTCAAAACATATAATCTGAGAAAGTCGCACTTTATCTACGGTATAGTTCTACTATCGTCACCGTAACTAACCAACCTCAAAATTGAGCAAAACTTTGCAATTTATTGTTTTCATGCTCAACAATGTCTTAACATAGCACTGCCTTTTTGTTTTTTCCTTTGAATTATAACGAATTTCAAAATGAAAAAAAAATCTATTTGCACATGCATAAATTATATATCGACCAATTTTAAGAATTAAAGTGAATTAAAAGTGAAATTGGCTATAAAAAATTAATAGTTAAAGAAAACTTTTACATGTACCCTCCTATAAGTTTTTAAAATTGATTTTCCCTATGACCCACCCGTGCGAGTACAAGTTATACGTTTATATGTCAGGTAACAGGAGCATGGCGACGTCTATCCAGTACAGTGAGCGAATCAGTAGGATTGAAGCACGCGCTGCGGCGTCTGCAGGCGGTGCCGGCGCGAGCGGCGCGTCTTGTGCACGCGCTGGTAGACCGCATGCGGGTTGGTGGCGGTCCTATCGTTAATACACGTCTCGGGGCGCTACGAGGACGGCGGCTGGTCACGAGAACTGTGTCACAGACGCCTTATTACAGTTTTAAGGGCATACGGTAAGCAACTAAATACTAAAATTGTTGTTTTTTGGTTTTAGATACTAAGAATATCATATCATAGACAGCAAAAAACACGCAATCTCTCATATTAGAAGCCAGTTCTCCTTGAACTCTGAATGATCGTACTCCAACACCAAATGAACTTTAGATGCATGCTAGTAAATCCTGCTGTAACTTAATAACAAGAGTCTATTTATTTACTAGATACGCACAATCGCCTCGTGGCCGATTAAGATTCAAACCGCCCGCGCCACTGGAGCCGTGGTCAGGGGTACGAGACGCGTTAGAAGAAGGCGCCGTCTGTCCTCATAGGTTTATGTTGTTTGATACGTACAAAGGAGATGAAGACTGTCTATTTTTAAACGTATACACCTCCGCACTGCCTGACAAGCTAACAGGGTAAGTAGAGTATCTGTAAAGCAATACTTGCTTAATTTGTTGATGAAATTCATGATTATTTATGATGTTAATCGATGATGTTTGGTCGAGTTCGATGACATTACATTAGTCTGCACGATTACGTCTACTGTTATGGCAAGTTTTTTAAGTAAACCATTTCAAAATATGTTATTCATATCAAACCTTGAACTTAACATAAATATTTTATATTTACATTATGGTGAATATTTAGTAACACAGCTTTATTTCTGAAGTAAGTAAAATACTAAAGCAAAAAGGTACTGGTAATTAACCCCAATTTCTTATGACAGGTACAATCCAAAACTAGCGGTAATGGTTTGGATCCACGGCGGGGCATTTGCAGTTGGGTCCGGGAACGCATTTCTCTACGGGCCTGATCATTTGGTGGGGGCTGGCGTGGTGCTCGTCACGCTCAATTACAGGCTCGGAGCTCTTGGCTTCTTGAGTCTCGAAAATGAGGAGGTGCCAGGAAATATGGGATTAAAGGTAACTTTTTAAAATCATAAATCAGTAAGCGGCCATTTAAATTTGCTGAAATATCGCATCGACAGCTGCCCATCGACATCTGCAGTTGTAGCTGCGTTGACCAGAAAGGGGATATTCCCACCACCACCTCCACTTCCTCTCTTTCGTCAAATCCATCCTTTCTTTATAGGAAAAGGGCGGGAAGGGAAAGAAAACTAAAATTAACCCTCTGGCACGCACACTGAACAAATGAAACAACTTACTACGACTTCACTTCCCGCTTGTCTTCTGTGTAGTCGTTGTATTTCATCGGTAGAGTCTGCCTGTTCGTGCAACAGATATTGTTGACTCTACCAAAATTCACTCCTCATCAGCTCGCTATACGTCCCCACCGAGTTAAGGGTGATTAGGCAATAGTCAACCACGCGGGCCAAGTGCGGGTTGGTGGACTTCACACATATCTTTGAATTTTTTCTCAGATATGTGCAGGTTGCATCACGATGTTTTCCTTTGCCGTAAGAACACCGGATAAATGTACATATGTAAATCGGAAATCGAAAAACACATTGGTACATGGCAGGATTCGAACCCAGGACCTGCAGATTGCACGTCAAGTGCTTGACGCTCTCAACCAAAATTCACTAGGTCATAATTAATACATTTATATATTATTAACTACATGTTTTTATCATTTAGTACAGTAAATTATAATAAATTAACACGTCATTGAACTAAGATTGACATAATATATTGTTACGAAAATGTTAACATAACTGTTTTCTTGGTTACCTCCTTGAAACAAAACACTTTAAAACATAAAACTTTATATTTATTATATATAATTAGTATAATGCTGCTTTATTTAACGCGCCGTAATCGACAAGTTGCAAAATAAAGTACGAGAAGTTAACAATTAGTGTATGAATTTGGCAACGTTTTTGGTCATGGCTTAGTTATATTGGTCAAGTGCATTACTAACGAGTCAACGTTTATCTGAATCTTAGCAAGTTCATCGTCTGACAGATTTTTTTAAGTATTCTTATTTTAAGAAATGTCAGTAAATGCTGATTTGTAACGCTGATAATTCTGATTACGATGATTCATTTATACTCTTATATACTATAGTTATTTGAAAGTCTAAATTCGTAAAAACATCTAATAACGTAGGAAGAGAATTCTGCTGTCAAAGAGAAGAGAACAACAAAGCTAGGTGTTTAAACGCTGTAACTAAATTATAAGTGTGAAACTCTACCGCGAAAACCCATTATATAATCAATTTGAGGATGCTGTGAATATAATATAGAGCGAATCGAGTGATTCAGTGAGAATTCCTTCATTTATCGCGGCAACAAATGCCTTTGCCTTAATATGAAAAGTGTGTCAATAATCAAAATACACATTTAGCGATGCTTCACACATTTTTAGGATCAAGTGATGGCTTTGAAGTGGGTTCGAGATAACATCGAGTTCTTCGGCGGGGATCCGGAGAAGGTGACCATCTTTGGCGAATCAGCCGGTGCTGTCTCGGTACATCTGCACATGCTGTCGCCCGCTTCTCAGGTATATTATTCTGAGTTTAAACAATTAGGGCCTTTTATTCTTAAAATTTATTCTTAAAAGGCCCAATATTGTGCACGTGACCCTCACCTGTTTCTACAAGTGAGGAAATTATGACTTCAAGATTTTGTTTCCTTAAATTGTAAATTTGTATGGCTTGCCGTAAAATCCGCATTAAGATAATAATTAAACAAAATACTAATATAAATTTGTCATATAAATATCATAAAAGTTATATAAAGGCTGTTATTAAGTGATTTTTAAGTAAAATGCTTGTTTAGCACAAATTGTACCGTGGTTTTCCGACAGCAAAATCTCTGTATAAAACATATCGTATCCCCGTCAGTACCGTTCACAAAACAGAGATAACAATATGTTTTAAATGGATATTGGGGTCTCAGAAACCCACGGTTAGAGGGAAAGTATACAGCTGTTGCACAAAGAGTTTAATGAGTTCACAGTGCGTTGACTTTTGCTACTTATGGTCATTATAATCGGTAGACGTATGGTAGTTATCAGACATCCTTTCACATAATATCTGTTTCCTTCCGCAAATTAGCTATACGGTTGTTAAAACTAATGGGAGTGGGGGGTAATCTTAAATAATTTTCATATATTTCCTTACAGCCTTTAGATATTACTTTCATTCATAGTTATTTATTATATAAAGAGTTTGAATTTATTACGATTACTCTTGCAATTATATGTTTTATTTTATAATAATTAATCGCAGATAATGCTATTATCCATAAATTGTTACTCATTTTATAAAATTGGTTATAATATCTTTGCTAAATAATGTAACAAAAGAACTATGCTTACGTACATTAACATTTGGTTTCTGAGAACAAAATCATTGTATAAAACTTATCGTCATTATCTTTGACAAAACAGAGATAACGATATGTTTTAAACGGGTATTTTGGTCTCGGAAACTCACAGTACAACATGTCTTATTGCGCAGGGACTTTTCCACCGAGTGATAGCGCAGAGCGGTTTGGCGCTGTCACCATGGGCTCTAGGGAAGAACCCACGAGACAAAGCCTTTGAGTTGGGCAAAGAGCTCGGTATTGAAACCAACAGCACTGCAGAGCTTCTTGGTATGTTTAATCATGTATATATCTTTAAAAAATAGCCGCGGGAAAACGAATTCAATAAATATGTCACAAGTTTATATTAAAAATTGTTTTGCTATTGCAAATATCAAGACTGTGACTGTGTATCCTCATTATTATGTATTTTAAGATGATTTGAGATATAAGTAAGTACTTATAATAATATAGAAATATTTAGATGCTTCTTTTAATCATAGAAATATCAATTACGTAATTTCTCACATTATCCTTATTGGAAAATTCTTGGTAATTCTTTTCAAGGAGACAAGCATATATTTGCGATTGCCAAACAAAATTAAGTACATACAGATCGAGTCATTAAATATTTAAATTTCAACAAATTATAATGATTCATCCTTAAAACAAAATGTACGCATAAAATGACGACATACTCTAATGTTTGATTAAATAACACCGAACATTGAAATAAAATAAAACTCCAATGTACCCATACCTACTTACTTGTTGCCAATCGAACCCATCGCTTGAGATGTTAGGATAACAAAACTAATTTACATTCAATCTGACTCAAAGCTTAAACAAATATAAAACTCAGCTTCATTAATACCGACATATAACTGAAAAAATACACATATTTAATGCTACTACTAAAAATTCTATTTCTAGGTTACCTAAGAGCAACGCCGAGTGAACTGCTTGTAAAGGCGGGCGCGAGAATCGCGGGGGCGCCGGGTAAGACGGCCGACTTGCAGAGCACAGTCGCCCTTCCATTCCTGCCAGTGCTAGAGCCCGAGGGTCCTGACGCCTTTCTCACCACCAACCCCAAAGAATCCTTGCCAGGCGCTGATGTACCGCTTCTCACAGGATACAACGCTCAGGAAGGAATTATACTATTCAGACGTGAGTATTTCCACTCAAATTGACATTTCATTGTCTACCACATGCATAGCTGAGATATTTTTAATAGAAATAACACATTACAAGAGATCAAGATTGAACACAATGATAACTTTACTGTCGTAAAATTTCTTTACTGCTAAAAATGTGTGAATAGGAATGTCTGGCCCACACATGTAAATCGCCTTGTTACTACCTTACCTTGGTACCTCTTCGGTCTAATGTCGTTTACCTTTGCTCTAGAATAATTTTGAAAATAGCAGAAGGACGAGATTTACCTACTGTATTTGTTTACCTACTATGTACCTTATATTATTCGTTTATACGATAATGAACTTACTAATTTAATTGTATGATAGGTACGTATAAAGTTTGGCATAAGGCAAAATCTTAGCAAAGATTAAAATAAGTCTCTTTGAGTGTCTCTTTCCATACTATGACTATAATTTAATAGGTTAGATTGTGATAGTTGCTTACCTCGCTGTCTAGTAAGATCATACTTAAGTACTTGTAATCGTGCACCTAATAAGTAGTTATCAAATAGTATTTTCGATAATTAAAATAGGTGAACCATTAACTGGATTTCAATGTGGTAACATTGAAGTATATATATAGATATTTATAACTCAAGAACGGCTTTACTGATATGGCTGAAAATTGGTGAGGAGGTAGCTTTGAGCCAAGAGACGGACATAGGATACTATATTTATGCCTTGAAGAGCTGCTTTTTATTTAACTTACAAATATTATAAATGCGAATGTTTAGATGGATGCGCTGTGAATGGATGGATGGGTGTGCTACACTAATTTTTTTTTATATCCACGCGGACGGTGTAGCGGGCGAAAGCTAGTATGTAATAAATCTACTTCGATTAATGAATAAACAGTAAAGTTTTCAAACGACTTAGTTTTAAAGTAAATTCTTTGATCAATTTACGCAATTCGAGGTGGGAGGTCGAAACATTCTAAAAGTTCGCATAGATTTGCTACATTAAATATTTGAGGTCACACTTGATTTAACCTAATGAATACTTTCGTAATGTTTGTATATATTTTGAGGTCCTTTACGATGTTGTAATAGTGTATTTTGCAAAGTGTAGATGAATTTCAACAATATTTTACTTAGAATTTATTTACAGTTATTTCTTTGAAAGGTCTTGGTAAGCGTTGATGTCATTTGTATTGAAGTGTTGACCTTACATATTGTAATGCAAACTTAAGGACCCGAGTTAATAATGAATATTATGATTTTATCATTGTAATGTCTACTTTATATTTATCTGGCCCTGGTACTGATTGTATACGTTTTATTATAATTATTTCTTTTATGATTTTTTTGTTTACATATATACTTTCGCTTTTGAAGTAGGTTCATTTTTTAAAAAACATTATTTTAGTTACAAATTAACGTCTCTGTTTGTATGTGTACTAGCTATCGCCCACGACTCCGTCCACGCAGAGTTAAAGATAAACTTAATAAGTAGCCTATGTGTTCTTCCAGACTATGTTCAATCATCTATGCCAAATTTCAGTGAGATCCATACAGCCGTTCCGGAGATACCTTCAAACAAACATTCATCCATCCATTCCTCCATCAATCTAAACATACGCATTTATAATATTAGTAAGATTGTATACCAGGGATCTGCGTTATATGGACATGCACGCATTTTAGTCTGAGCATCGAGGTGCAGCCTGTAATTTTCCGAGTAGTGACTGCAGTTAAATCAGGACGGAAATCCTAGCCGGCATTGTGCAACTTTGTCAACAAGATCCGTTGCCTTGGATTCTAGACATTCACTATATACCCATAATTTATCGTTTTTAGTATAGCTAGCTAGTTTCGTCAGTATTTGCGTTTTAGCATAAATGTTCTAAGGGTTAAACAATTTCATTTTACTTGTTGTCATGCACGTATCGCTTTGTTCAAAATATTACGTATAATGGAATAGGGACAACTAGGGTTATTGGTTTACTAAAATAGACCGGTAGTAGAGGTTACGGAAATGACTGAAAGAACAAGTGCGAGGTCCATTCTTTAACAATGCAAATAACGAAGTCTATTCTACTCATGCTAATATATTGTTGTTTATTATGAACGACAAGCAGTAAAGAAACCTTCGAGTAAATAAGGTTACATATGTATATAGTAAGCTAAGGTTAGAATTAGTATAAGACATTAATTGTGCAAAAAGTAGCAGAGTGCCGTATTAAGTCGTCAAAACCTTTTTCTATCCGACTATACCAACATCACTTACGAACGATCGTATATGCTTTGAGCTAGGATAGTATTACAATAAAATAAATATATAAAAAAGCATACAGGCCTAACGTAAAGCAAACGTGACGTAACGAAAAACGTTGAAAACAGATATTAAAATCCTCAAACCTATTACCGAAATATCGTTTAGCGAGTTCTTACATGTTATTTCATAAAGCCCTACTTTACGTAATGACTTGAATTTGTGAACTATTGTCACATAGTAATCAGACCGTTGTAGTTTAGCTTAGCGTTTAGCGGCAATTTGTCGTTTGTCGAATCCTCATGTTGCTAAACATGTAACGCTTTGTTTACTAACAGACATACACAGGTCTCCGTGTGTTACGTTATGTAACGCGGCAGTGAAATTGAAACCGGTTCACTTTATGTCATAAATACGTCATTTGTGTCAACGGAATTAAGACAACCGGACGCCTGACCAGGATCAGACAGATCATTTAGGATGAATTCGTGTAAATTTTTATTTGATTTTGAAATTGTTTGTTTTATGGTCATTTTGCATGTCACAGTTTTGATTTCGTTGGTTGTATTGTGCTGTCGTTCATTCATAACGTTCACAAAAAAATAGTACCTTTTTCTAATATATTGAACCTTCGGTTAGACATTTTTATACTTGTCGAAGTTATAGATTAGCGTTTATCTCACACCATATATTAAATACTTCATATTATATCTGTAATCTATAGCTATAAAATTCTATAAAAATAAATCTACATCGAAGTAATCGAAAGATAAGGTTAGATCAAAATATTTAAACATTATTCTTTCCTTGTATATGCTTATCATAATACTACAAAAATTATCAATAACAATGTACGTGAAATAGCATAAGTTCCGCATGACCATGAAGGCCGTGGCCTTGAGAATCTTACCGGATACATAACCTTGTCGTTAATTTGATAGACGCAGACAATTTATCTAGCGGGATACATTGTTATATTCGACTGGCGAAATACTGGACTGCTGGACTGATCTTATTAACCTACAAAACATAATACACCCGTTCAATCTCTTTGGAAAAGCATAGATAGCATTATATGTTTTTGTGCAAGTGTTTTGATAGAGCACAAAATATCGTACAAATATCCGCAATGGTACTTACAAATGAGATCTAAAATGCATCTTGAAATCGGCCGTAAAACAAATGACATTATTGCTCTGATTTTACGTAACAAATACCCAAAAATGATGTTTGTGACAACTTCGAGCCACTTTCACTGTAACGAAACTTGCCGAATGCTGTTATATATTAGCATTTGTAATTTAAAACGGTTATGCCATGTTGTGGCCAGTGAATAGTTGACCGACACGTACAAATTGTTACCGTCAAGCTATCCTAAATTCTTCTAAACTCGAATTGACACCTAGACAGTATTCGTGAAACTTAAGTTCTATAGGATAAAAATCAAGTGCTGTTCGAACGAAAGGATTTATCTTATCTTGGTCTTGAAATGTTCGTGGAGGTCTAGGAAAGGTTTAAAAGGTGAGAAAAATTCGAATAATTGCCGGAAACTATTTAATTTTTTTTTCATCCCACGCAGACAGAGTCGCAGTCGACAGCTAGTCATATATATTTTCTTTATATAATTGCAAAATTTTACATAATAATTACGCTAAATGTATCGGGTTAATTTCTATTATATTTTAAAAGAAATCCACGCTTAGGTTATTTAATTATTTAAGGATAACGTAACTTATATGAACCAAAGCTAAACACTATATTTGTAGTAGAGTATGTAAGGTAAAAGGAATGTAAACTTAGAAGATATAAATGTGCACAACACTTGTATTTTCAACGAAAGGAAAGGAAGTTGTTATCGTTTCGAGAAAAAAATAGAATTCTAACGTTTTGATTTTGATCGTATCTTTTTATCGTTTTCATTATCATCGTCTGCGTCGATTTATCTCTAAGGTTATACCGATAAGTCGTCAATTAAACAAATACTACGAAATAAGTTCATGTGCAAGATTTTAATATGTAATCTTCGTATAGTAATTAAGTTTTAATGTTGCTTCGGTTTTTTTTTACTTTTATACGTTTAGGCACGTACATATTTTTAAGTATAAAATATATTTTTGTTATTAAGTTTTGAAGGAAATTGACGCAAGCTCATATGTGACCATGATTAACAATCGACAATCGCTTCGTTGTTGCCATTTTCTGGAAAGAAAAAGACAAAACGTTACTTCTCGACTCATTATCTGTTTTATGACGCCGAGGCATATTCCATTCAAACAACAAACGTTAACTAACTTTCCAGAGATACCTGCCAAAAATCCATCTATCTAAACTTTTGCATTTATAATGTTACTAAGAAATAAGATTATTTGTATTCAATTCCAGGTTTGCAACGCTATCCGAAGTTACTGAGTGAGTTGGAACATGAATTCCGTCGCGTGGTGCCGCCCGAGCTGATATCTTCTGATGAAAAGCTGACCAACAAGGTTGCGGATCATATCAAAGCTTTCTACTTCCAACAGCGTCCAGTCGATACACGAAACATCAACAGTCTCATTGACGTAAGTACATGTTTTAAATTTTAAACTAATTCAACAAATAACTTGAAGCTATTTTTATAGAAAATTTAGTAAACAAAATAATTTAGCATAAAATCACAAACCATTTGCATTACGATTATCTGATTTTTTGATATTGTTATGGAGTGGGATTTCCCTGAGTGATAAGATTGCTTAAATTTAGGATAATTATATATCACAGGGTCGCTTGTACTGCGACGGAACCTACACATGTTTAATACGTAATATATGTACGAAAAAAAATCGAAAATTGCGTTCACAGGTTGTATGTAGCTACGTAAAGTAACTTATTTATAAAAATGCTTACTGTCTCTAAAGAAAAAAAAACTGATTATTGAATGGCATGGAAATGTACTTCACGAGACGTCAAAATACGTTAGTCGCTTAAATGAATATATCCTACAATTAGTCAAGTTTAAAAAGCAAATTATGGGCATCGGGTATAACTTTCCTTTATTCCACAAGGTCTTAGAAAACATGAATGTAATATCTTTTCTTGTTTTTGCAGTTATTCACGGACGTGATGTTTTTGAGGCCAGTGCTCCAAACGATTCGTCTCCAAGCAGCCACCAACAGGACAAGCCCCACGTATTTGTATCGGTTCGCATTTGACGGCGCGCTTGGCCTGTTCAAGCGAATGCTCGGCATATCCCACCCGGGCGCCTGTCACGGCGACGAAATGGGATATCTCTTTTACTTTTCTAGACTCAATTACAGACTGGACGACGAATCAACTGAACTTGCAGTTTCTAGAAAGATGGTGCAGATGTGGACTAACTTCGCAAAGACTGGGTAAGTTAATATACAAAAGTAATCTAATTATGTGATCTAGGCTCGAACCATTATTATTGGGGCTTTCAGCTTAACAACCGTAATGTTTTCGTAAATTGCGGCGTGGATAAATTCAGACGTAATTAACGAATTGTATAAAGTGTGACGTGACGGTATGACGTCACGTCAACGTTTCTATTATAATTGACGTATGTTGTGATGATATTACTTTTATACTATTTAAAATGGAACCATGGATTTCCACAGCCAAGAACATAACACGTTTATGTATTTTTTTTGTTATAAAGATAATCAGCCAATTCAGACTGTACGCATCTAAGATTATCTTGGGCGATTAGAATAATACCAATAGATGCCTGTCGATAATTACGAAAATAGACTTAATTTGCATTTGTCATTTTCACCTTTATGTACACAAGCGTTATTGTTATGTCTATAATTTATTGATTCCAGAAACCCAACCCCGCCGATGGATTACGAATCGGTTTTAGACTTCAAATGGCTTCCCGTAAACGGAACGGAACACATGAATTATCTCAACATAAATGGAAACTTCACATTGCTAACAGATCCCGAAGCAAAAAGAGTCAGGTTTTGGGACTGGCTGTATAATAATTACGCCAATAAATCAATGCAAGTTTAAAAAGAAAATGTGCGTGATATCCCACAGATAAAAAATTAGATATTGCTTTGAATTTAAACCGTTGTAACACTTGGTTCAAAACATGGTTTTGCCTCTGTTTCCTTCTGATTGGATGAGAGAGATGACATGATACAAGTGTAGCGACAATTCGACAATGAACACTCACGTTAGATAGATGAGACATTGATGATAAGTGTTTATGCTATACCGAGTTATAGTTGATGTTTTTGTTTATAAGTGAAGATCAAGTGCAAATATATTTACGTAAATATGTACTTATTTTGTTATATTACTTATAATCATAATAAGATGAATTGTATTAAAAATTAGATTTAATCTTCGTTGTCTTCCATTTTAGACTTCGTTAACAAAATGAAAAGTCAGATTTTTAAGACTTTGATTAAAAAGTGTTATATTGTAAATAGCTTCTGTATAATTTATAGAAATCTATTGTAAATTTGTTACTTCGTTATACTCATGTAAGTGTTACTTGTATTAATTATATGTATTTAAGAATTATTTAATCTAAATAAATAAAAAGTCTAACAAATTTATTTATGCACTAGTTGTTGCCCGCAACTACGTCTGCACGAAATTAAAAAATAACTTAATTATGTTGCCTATGTGTTCTACCAGGCTATGTTCTACATCTATGAAAATTTTTAGCGAGATCTATAAACATTCGCATTTATAATATTAGTAAAATATAATGGTACTAAAACACTTCGTAAATTGTACCTATTTACAGTAGACTTATACCTGATGACTGAGTATTCAGAGTACAAAAGTGAGGCCTACGGATGTCTTTTTTGTGGTAAATTTCCCCAATATTTACATCACAATATTTACATAAAAAGTCAATCGAAAATAACATTTTCGCAAAAATACTTGTCAACTAAACTTTGACGAATATAGACTTGGCTGTGCCACACATTGCATTCATGCAACGAGTGTGACAGTGATTTTCCGCAAAATAATCCTTGATCGCACAAATCTTATCGTAATCAATTAAAGTCGCTAAACAAATGATATAATCCATATCAAATTCATTTCAGCAATCAAGTTTTAAACTTGTTTAATGTTCATATATACATATATCGACTTATAAGATATTTTTATGTCACTTGCTTTGGATTCTATTGATCTCATGAAGTCCAACAATTCTATCGTTTCTTACATCACAGATTAGCTTTTTAGGACATGAAATCTAATCTACGCAAACACTGTAAATCTTTTCTTGTGATCCCATTTTGTCTATAGTTTGTCTATTTAAGATGGATTAGTTTGACAAGTGACCCGTTTGAAGTATCGAAAAATTTGGTTGAGGAATAATGGAATATTTAATGGACGGCTGTTTTAATGTCGGACTGTACGCGCGTAACGAATAATAACTATGAACTATCGAGCATCGGTCTTTTAGGTACTATATTTTAGGTCTTAAGTTTGTTATAGTGGTTTGGCTGGTATTGCACAAATAATTAAAATGATATTAAATACATTTCTTTTTTGGTTTAATGTTTTTACCTTTACGTAGTTTTGAACAATAAAGTAGGAAAAGAAAGAAACAATTATATTTATGTTTTAGTTTTAATTCAAAAAACAATAATCCTGCAATTTTCGATTACAAGTTCTATGAGGACAACCACGGAGAATCGAAAAGATTCATAATCGATTTTACACACTATAAAAAAACCCTTCAGCAGTGGGTTTCTGAAACCAGAATCCCCATTTAAAACATATTGTTATATCTGTTTTGCCATGGATGACTGGATAACGAAATATTTTAGATGGAGATTTTCATATCAGAAACCCACTGTAATAGGTCACATTTGACATCTACCATCTATATTTATTTGCTTCATAGTGAAGTGCCTGCTTAAAACATCGATTGTGTGAATGAATCGATACGTACATTAAACATACGTAATTCGAATTCAGTCCTACCTCTTTCGTATTAAGATTTACCAAAAACGCAATCAATTCTCACAACTATAAGAGCCTGCA
Source organism: Papilio xuthus (assembly GCF_000836235.2). Lineage (NCBI taxonomy): Eukaryota > Metazoa > Arthropoda > Insecta > Lepidoptera > Papilionidae > Papilio > Papilio xuthus. The sequence continues at coordinate 2,944,022 of NW_013531688.1, forward strand.
TCTGCGTCCTATAACATTGGACATTCACTAACTTAAATAGGGCAAGAATAAAAATATTGGACACAATCTTTTTTTATAATACAGATTATGCAAATACTAATAGTCTGTGAAACCATCTGTTTTGATTGACGTAGAATTGACTTAAACTTAACCTTACTTTTGTACACTTGCACGCTGTGTTGTGTACATAAGTAATTTATACTGTAAGATTGGCGTGAACAATAACTTTACAAATAATCAGTCGGTGATAAGACGTCGAGTAATAAAGTCGTACGTTCGTGAAGTAATACGTTACAGTATTTTCATAGCTGACGAGCTAGTAACGTGCAATCCTCGTAAGTTTTTAGATCGTTAAAAGTTTTTAACTTTGAAAATTTCCCTCTTTTTATATGAAAGTTTCTGTTAATAACTTTAAATAATTTAATTAATTTCTGTAGGTTGAAAAAATTCTAATCTATCAAATAACAAAAATTACCGCTTAAAAATGCACAACGGAACTACAAATGGGTGTTCAAAATACTTCGATCTCAAGGATATGCCTCACATTATTAAAGCTTTGTGAGTATAAATGCATTTTTTGTTTTAAACACTCATGAAATTGACTTTTTTTTAAATAAAATTTATATTTTAGGGACAGAAATCAAAAATTAGAACCCGACATTCTCCACGTAATCGGCAACACTCCATTAGTGAAACTAAATAAAATACCCAAAAAGGATGGATTATTATGTGACATGTGTAAGTTATAATAAATATTTTTAATATAGAAAATTATCTCTTACTGCCAAACTTTTGAATTATTTATTTTTTTTAGATGCAAAATGTGAATATTTGAACCCAGGTGGTTCTATAAAGGACCGGATTGCCTATAGAATGGTGCTGGATGCTGAAGAAAAATGCATATTAGTACCGGGGAAATCTGTTATCATTGAACCAACATCAGGAAATACTGGCATTGGTTTGGCTTTAGCTGCAGCAGTGAAAGGTTATTTTTCTCTATGAAAAAATAATTGACAATTTTTTTTATAATTGGAAAAAGATAAAAAATTATATAGTTTTGCCAAAAAGTTTTGTGTCTTCAATTTGCTGAAGAGTATTTTTACTCTATGAGAAATGTAGTTATATATATATTTTTTTATCAACAGGGTACAGATGTATTATTGTTCTGCCAGAGAAAATGTCAGATGAGAAAGTAAACACTTTACTAGCATTGGGAGCGGAGATCATCAGGACACCCACTGAAGCTGCATCTCATGACCCTGACAGCAATCTCATGGTTGCTAAACGACTTGCTAAGGAGATACCAAATGCTGTTATGCTGGATCAGGTATGTTTTAATTGTTTTTTATAAGGCAAATAATACTGACCATAGTTTCAACAACTCAATGACAAATACATATTTAATGTGTATTATTAGGAAATAATAATATTACAACGGGACATAATATATTTAACATATTATTTATACATACTGTTTATGTATATGTTAAGAAATCTGTTTCAAATGATTTATTCATAAAGTAAATCGAGTTTAATGAAATTTTATGAATAAAAATAAACTTGAATGTTTATCTAAAAAAAAAAGATATTAAATAAATCACTAATTACCCAGAAACTGAAACATTATCAGTGTTGCAAGATATAATTATGCATTTATATAATATTTTTTTGATAAAGTAAGTCAGATGCCAATATTCACAATCTCGTTGTTATAATATGAAGTGGCTGATAAAAGTTATTACATAAATTTAATAAAGTTTTTTAATGTTTGTATCTATTTTTATACCAAATTTAGTACATCTCTAAAAATTCATGAGATTTTGCTAATTTTTTGTGATTTCATTTTATTCCTGTAAAGTGTAAAAATGTATGTATATAAATAACATAATATATAGATCAACAAGTCTCATCTAATTTTATTAAAAATAATATACAATAGCAAAATACTCCTCTTAATTATTATTATATTAAAAATAATCATAGACAACTCGACAACAATAACACAAGACCTCACTCCCTGGGCCGGCGTTAGAATAAAGCGCGGAAAGGTGGCCGCCCAGGGCGATGGACAGAAAGGGACGCCATAAGTCTGCGAATTACACAGTCTCACACAACTGTTAATCCCCATAGAAATCTAAGAGCTAAACTTGTTACTGCTCAATTTGTCATAGGGTATTTTCATGGAGTACAATAAAGTTTACATAAAATGACAGCAATGAACATATATAATCACTAACTTTGTTGCTTGCTGTATAAACAAGAATGCATACAAAGATATGTGGAGGTTGCATTGCGTTCTAAAAGAGTATATAATATGCACGTATATAATTGTTTATTTATTCTGTTGTGTATTGTGCAATCCCATAGACATTCTTGTTACACGATCATTTGACCTTCACGCATTTAAATGAGGCTATAACATCCGTTGATCTATTATTACATTGTTGTAAACATCTCAAGAGATTTTACGATTTCTCATCTACATGAATGATTAAAAAGATTTATTTGCAAATAGTATTACAACAAAAGAGCGTCGGTGGCTAAGGAGAGAAGCACTTGACTTGCAATTTGCAGGTCCTGGGTTCGAATCCCGCCATGTACCAATGTGTTTTTCGATGTCCGATCTACATATGTACATTTATCCGACATTCTTATGTGAAGGAAAACATCGTGATGCAACCTGCACATATCTGAGAAGAAATAAAAAGATATATGTGAAGTCAACCAACCCGCACTTGGCCAGCGTGGTAGACTATGGCCTAATCACCCTTAACTTAAGGTAGGCTCCGAGCCCCTCGGTGGGGACATATAGTGAGCTGATGATGATTACAATTTCAATACGATTTGTAGAGAATGTTAACAAAAAGTAATTAATTCTAATATTAAGTATCATTGACAACTTGGAACATAAATTTCCAAGTATAATGCAATAATAACTACGTTTGACTATATGTTTACTACGTAACTCACATGTTTTGTTAACTTTTCCTCCATGTTTCGTCATGTTGTGTTTTTCGATTGGTATTTCCGCTGGATATTTTTCGATCGTTCGCGAGATTTCGACTTGAAAACATGACGAATGATTACTATTATTATTCGTTATTGTTTTATTGAATGTGGATGACTACACAGGTAGAGGAAGACCAAAAAAAGTATGAAATGACTGTGTGAAAGAGAATATGCCTAGGAAGGGGGTAGATTCGGCTGATAGACATGTATGGAGGAGTAGTACATACTGTGCCGACTCTTAATAGGGATAAGGGCAGGTTGATGATGATTTTTAAAAACGTTAAAAATAAAACTAACATACAATTTCCCTCCGTCACCATTAAATAAATCCAATAACCTTCTTTCGGATTACAGAAATAGAATTTAACCTATTTTTACAGTCTCCAAGAATTTCAATGTTAAATGAACCACACTATAACTCTTTATATATTTTTTTTATTATAAACAAACTCTTAATAGTGACGACCCTGCGACCAAACGATTACATTACAATATCTTGTTGTTTTTCCAAATCAAGGACATGTTATAATGCGTTTATCTTATAGCTTATTTTAGTTCCCTATTATTTGTCGATTAACAAAAGAGTAATGTTTTTCCTACGTATGTCCATTCGTATACTTCCCATATGTAATCAGTCGAGATTCTTAGATTTTATTTTAGTTAATTACTTATATAATCAGTCAGCTTTACGTCCCAACGAGGGACTCGGAGTCTACCCTATGTTCGGGTAACAAAGCATAAGTAAACGCCAGCCCAGTGCGTTTTGTTTGACTGCACACATATCTTTGGAATTCTCCTGATATGTCCAGGTTCAACGTATGTACGTAGTAAATGTTCATATGAAAATCTAAATCCGAAAAAAAATGGCGAGAATCGAACCCAAGACCAGTAGATACGAGTGCTTCCACATTACGTTAGTATTCATTCAATATATTCCCCAACAGTACACGAACGCTTGCAACCCGTTGGCGCATTACGATGGTACTGCTGAGGAGATTCTGTGGTCATTGGACGACGACGTGGATATGGTGGTGATTGGAGCGGGTACGTGCGGTACCGTATCTGGCATCGGACACAAGATCAAAGAGAGATGCCCCAAGTGTGTCATAGTGGGTGTTGACCCGCTTGGTTCAATACTCGCCGAGCCGGAGGAACTCAACGATAGTGATGTTGGCATGTATGAAGTAAGTTTTTTATACGTTATTTACATAAAACCTATTTTTTTAAACCTATTAACGACTCTATCTTGTAAACATATTTTACAAGATTGTTCTATTATTTTTGTGCGAAATGTTGTAATTTTGTGTGTGATTTTTTATTTACATTAAATTAATTTAACTTTAATTAATTTTAACCCATTGATTAAAATATCATCGGTTATAAATATTTTTGAAAATTAATATGATTTAATAGTTCAAGTTTTATAATTAGACTATTTTAATTTATATATTTATATAGACGTATACTTCGCGTCGAAAACAATACTATTCAAAAACAATAGGTTAATCAATATTTGCCTTTATCTTATAATTGCACATTTAGAAGTACTAAGTTAATAATAAACTTTCACTATATTTGATGTTAGCAAATATTGTACACATTGATTGTATTATAATACCTGATAAGTTTTATATTTATTGACATTTTTGATTTATTTGACCAATTGAACATTTTCTATTGAGAAAACAAAATGTTAACTGATAAGACAAAGTAACAAATATTCGCAGTGTCTATGTAACTTGGAGTATTTTATAATTTATTTTTACTTCATATCTTAAAGAAAACTATGTTATTATTATACTTTTTATAAACTTCAAATGATTAGGGAAAGTAATCAAGCCACGATGCCTGACCGTAGGATTCTGGAACCATGCTGTATAAAACAGAAATAACAATATGTTTTAAACGGGGATTTTGATCTCAGAAACCCACGCTTAGTTGATACTTATCTTTACTTTTATTTCGACACGAGATCTTTTGTAACAATGGAAATAAGAAATTTTATTGCTTAGAATTTTGTAGACAAAAAAAAATCTTAGCTTAACACGGATATATATTTCTGTACCATATCTTTCCTTCCTTGTCAGATAGCTTTAGCTTAAACCAGTTTCATTCGGTTTAAATTGGGTCACGAATGTCAGTATTTTTTGTGGTTTTATCACATTCTATTATATAATGTCCTTAGTTATAATTTTAATATATTAGCGTTACATTATCAATTTAATCCTCTCCTTTAGTTTGTATCGACGAAAATTGATTTTAAATCACGATAAAACGTGCAATTGGAATACGTAATGTACAAATAAAGGAAGTTATGACGTCACAGAACAGTTTATCAGTTTTGCATATTTGATAATCGTGATTTTATAAATTCTTCGATTAGCTTCTTTGATTAGCACATCTATATTGTTCCAAAGGCTTCCTAGAATATTGAATCATACACGATATATCATTTGTATATAATGTTAGAAAGAAAATCCGACACCGTCTGGTGTACTGGCGCAACTTAACTGGCCTTACTAAACTGTCGACGTTTATACCCCCTCAATATTCATTCTGATACTTGACTTTGTAACGAAAGCCCACCAATCGCACCAAAGGATTCTAACTAATAATGTCTAAAATTAATAAAAAAAACATATCTAAGTAAATTTCAGAATTACGCAAATCCCTTATCAATTACGATCCTTGGTCCGGCCCTGGATGATAAAAATACGCGACAATATGCCTGAATGTTAATATTCTTTTTTACTCTTTCCCATTGAGTTCTCTATTTCATTCAGTTGTTTTTTGTTACTAAATATATATTGATAGTTTAAAAATAATTTGTTAAATATTTTGCCTTCACTAAGAACATGTAAACAAATCTATCCCATCTAATGTCAATCGAGGTCGTCTCTTATGTGTTTGTTGTACTAAATATACGTAATAATTGCGTATTTCTGTACTCTATCATAGCAGTTTGATAACTGAGAAATAACAGTATGACAAATATGTTACGTGATACATGACGATGTTTCGATTAACATATTACGTTATTACAATCAATATTTTATATCTTTAAATGTAATTCACAGATTTCTTTAGTTATCGCTTATTTCTTATAATTTATTATGTCATCAAATTACTAAATATTTAGTAATACTAGTCCCAATCACCCTGTAGATAAGTCCAAGAAGGGTTTGAAATTAGTCGGTACTTACAACGAATAAAATGTACGTGAATGTACATAGCCGTTTTTATTTTGGTTACCAGCTTTCGCCCACAACTCCGTCCGAGTAGGTAGTGTGTGTTTCTTCCAGGATATGTCCTACATCTATATCAAATTTCAGCGAGTTCCATGCAGTCGTTCTGGAGATACCTTCTAACAAACATCCACCTAAACATAATAATATCTCACGAAAGTTTAAACGATTTAAGTATTAGTTTTATTTACAAAGAAATTTGATTGTTAATTACGAAAAATAATGAGAAAAATTCAAAATTTTGCGACTCGCAATGTTTAAAATAATAATAATCCTATATTTGTTTTTTTGAAAGGTTGAAGGCATCGGTTATGATTTCCTGCCAAAGGTACTAGATAGGAAGGTGATAGACAAATGGATCAAGACGGAAGACAAAAATTCATTGACCATGTCTCGACGGCTGATAAAGGAGGAGGGACTACTTTGCGGTAAGTTTTACACTGGTCCTCGTGATATTCACGAACAAAGCGTACCATCGATAGATATTACAATGTCTAAGAAACTTCTGCATTACGAGGCAAGTTATTCCAATCCTATGGATACCTAGTCTTAAAGAAAAAGTCTGGTTATTGTCCCATCCATGTATCTATGTAACATATAAACATTATTAAGTAATAAAAAAAAACAGTTATTATTTTTCATGTTTTGACAATTGTAATGTTTTGTTTTAAGGCGGCAGCAGTGGAGCTATAATGTGGGCGGCGACGCAAGCGGCCAAGTCGTTGAAGGCGGGTCAGAAGTGTGTGGTCATTCTGCCCGACAATATTCGCAATTACATGACCAAGTTCATCTCCGACCAGTGGATGGAGGCCCGCAGCTTCAAACCCGTCGTCAAGCACGATGAACTCCCGTATGTTCTGAATTTAAATTATAGAAACCCCAAACATTGTCATGAAACGAGTACTTCAATAAAGACAGGTTAAAAAGCCGTGGCATTTTGTGCCTATTTGATTTCCGCCATTTTGGCGCTGATGGTGACGGTTGATAGCGGTGGTGGAGGTTCGAACTATTTAACGATAGAATTAACTGTCAAGAACTTCGAAAGACGCGTTTAAGTCGAAACGAAGCAATAGCAATGATCTATCCATTTATTGTGGTCAGTTAATTTTATGGACTTGAGTATTTTTATTTTCTCAAACAACCGTTAATAAGTTTTATAAACGTGTATAACCTATTGACATATCGTGATATCAGTAATTAAAGAAATAAAACATGACTCCTTGATTGAAACATCGCGAAATTGTTTCATCTTACACATTATTTATACCACATTAACGTTGATCTTTGGCTTTTTTATCTATATTTAGATTAAGATTAATTATTCGTAGAGACTTGATAATATTCAGATGTTAATTTATATTTCCTTTTAAGTCGTATAAACTTGACAAAAAATATGTTTTCCGTCTTTGAGAAGTGTTTAAATTACGCTTAAAACTAGCATGTCCTAGCTAACCACGGTTTCTAGTTGTATTGGAAAAAAATTATTTGTATTTAATTAAAAAGTTGTAAAATATAAGTAATTAGAGACATAATTGTTATCAATAGATGGTGGAATGCTGTAGTGACGAAAAATCTGATTCAACCGATCACCGTGATCCCGCATGATACGCCCGCTGTGGAAGCGCTCGCCGCTCTCAAGACCTCAGGTGCGCCCGCGCTGGCCGTCGTAGATGACCAGGGGTAAGTTATTTCATCCATACATATAAATCAAATTGGTTATCTGGAAGTATTGAAGAAAAATTATATCGTAAACCTCATGGTTTTTTTTCTGACAGTGAAAAATTACCTTTTCTTTAATTTTGTCTGCCTGTCCGCAAATACACGTTTGTTCCGTAGTCTCTGGAACAGCTAGACCGATTTTGAAAGTACTTTGACAGGGAAAGAGTAGCCTAGTTGGTTAAAATGTCGGAATTTACTGCCTCGCACAGTTGCGTCCTGGGACTGTCTTTTATCGGCGATATTTTAAAATTTTATGATTTAACATTCTTCATGAAACGAGCATATCTCTTTCTGAAAGACTGACAATGCCTCTGCACATTCTCTGTTATATCGGATGGCCGTCGAAAAAAATATTTATGGATCCAAAAGTACAGACAAGACATTCGTTTGTTATGTTGGTAAACAACTACATTTTATTGTTTTTTCCGCTATTGAAATGTACACATGTAATGCAATGGAAATATTTACGTTCCGACTTTACTTTTATGTGTTATTGTGTAAGCTAAATGGAAATATCTCGCAATAACACTGATAGTAAGGAATTTCATTTATTACTTCTTTTTGTATTTATACGTATGTGTAAAGTCATTGGCGGATATCCGGGGAAAACCAACTTTGACTACAAGATACGAAATAAAAAAATTAAAACGATAATTATTATTATTCAGAATATACGATTCCCGAATAAAACCACTTAATCCCGTTGAAAATATTCAAAAACACCAATTATTGCAGACTACTTTTGTTGTTTATTTGAGATGAAATATTATCAATGGTATCTGTCAGTGTCAACAATTCGATATCAAATTTTCAGTGACTTTTATAAAATGTAAAAAAATTAAAATCATAATTATAAGAAAATCTATTTTATTTCATTGTCCAAATGTGACAATGAAATGATTGTATTGATTTTCTTTCTAGCTTTGTACGTTTACGTTATTACCCTCTTACTTATCGGTCAACAAGAACAACATATGAGAAATAATGAAGACTATTGTCTAGGCTACTTTGGGTCATGAGGTAAATTTAAGTCTTTAAATTTTTATTATAGTTCGAAAGAGGTAAATCTCGACAAAGACGCAAACGCCATTGAAATATCACAAATAAAACAAAATAAAATTATCGTAACATACACAACTTAAACAGAAACAAAATAGGCTTTGCAGTAATGAGCAATATCAAATATACATTTATTTCAGAGCGTTAATCGGCGTGGTGACGGCGGACTACGCGCGCCGGCGGCTCACCAACCTATTCGGCAACGTAACGGATGAACTGAGCAAGTTCACTCAGAAGAAGTTCTATTCGGCGGACGTGACGCAGGCGCCTGCACTCGGATATGTGTCGCGAATGCTGGACATCGCGCCATTCGTCGTCATCGTCGAGTCTGGTAATATTCTACTACCTTTTAAAATAACTATAGCAAACAAGTGTGATTGTGATTTGAGAAAATTTTATATTAGAACTAGCTGTCGCCCGCGGCTGGGTCCGCGCGGGAAAAAATAGAAATCCTAATTATCTATACTATGTTATACATCTATCCTAATAAAAATCATCGAGATCCATTCAGCTATTTTGGAGATACCTCCAAAAAAACATCCATCTAAACATTTGCATTAAATACATATTAGTAAGATAAGATTGAGTTACCATAAAGGTTAAACTTCACACTTCTCATATTTACTAAGTATGGATCCCAATCAGGACACTCAGAAATTTCAAGTACAGTGTATGGTTACCATAGTATTATAGATGTTAAGTAATCATAAGATAAAACAAAATATAGATTAACTTCTGCACCATGAATTTTTTCCCTGATGTGATTTCATATGTCAATGTTTTTTTTTAGTTTCTACCATAAAGAAACCTATTGGAATCTTGACATCAGATGATCTGCTGCGTCTCGTCACAGACAAAAGCCTCAACCTCAGCTCGTAATGCAATAGCCATGCAATATTCAAGAATAGCAACTGCTCAAATGTTATCAAATATAATTTATATTCAGTATTGATAAGCCATTGTTAATGTACTGTATCTTATTGGTATACAAAATGTGCATGTTTAGAAATAAGTGAAATACAAGGTCACAAATTAATAACTTCCTTGGCAAATTGAATGTTTGTTTGTAAATATTTGTACAAATTATGGTTTTACAGCATTTAAGGGGGAATTTTTTGGACCATATCTATAGGTTTTATCTTAGGCATTTATGACATGAAACTGATTATTATAAATAAAATTGTATACACATTTATTTATTGTTTGTTATTTAATCCTTTCCAAATCCATATCCATTTAAAGTTATTAAAATAGACCTAAGATATCATTTTGTTTGTAAAACAGTCAAAATGTTGGACATACTAATACTCCAATTAAACATTGGTACAAAATGTATTTTTTTAGTATGATTCACTTGTATGAGAAAGCAGGTAATGTTGCTAACATGTTAAAGTTAAAAAAATCAAGGTTATTAACATAATTATTCCAAGTAAAATTCAATCAAGAGGTAAGGATACCAAAATTATTTATTCATAATGTTCCTTACAATACAGACAACTTACGGACTAGGGAGATGGTGATGGTGAGTGCTTTTTAGCATTTGCTGCCAAAATAGCCCCAGGTGCAGGGTATGGTCTCATTTGATACAATGACCCTGATGCTGTAGTATCCACTCCAGTTTTAGCATGAGAGTCTAACCCAGAGGTCCAATTTCCCCTTGGTATATCAGAGTATGAAGCAGGATCCATTGGATCTAAATCATTATCTCTCACCCGTTGCCTCTTCTTATCCCTGTGATGAACCATGTCTCTCTTTTCTCGTCGTTCATGACGCTTTTCCTTGACATGTACATTTTGCTGAGGTACCTCTTGATCGGACACCTCACTACTGTCATCACTCTCATCACCTTCCTTCAGGACCCTTTCTTCTCGTAGATGAGCAGCGCTCTCAGTAGGAACTGCCTGTGGGTGAGCAGGGGGTAACCAACTTACAAGGTTGTTGTGAACATTCCAAAAGTAATGTTGGCCACTACCCTCATCATACACCTCTTCCCATCCAGGAGGAAGCGGCCACAGTTCCAGAGCTTTCCTTTTATTTTCTAAATATTTTTCATTTGGTACCAATTTCCCTTTTTTCCAAGTTTTTACACAAAATTTAGAACATTCGTGATAAATGTTGCTTTTGTTTGGACAACCGCGGTGGCCTTTAATAGGATCTACGTTCACGCCTTCTATACCTGCCCAGTAATGTTCTTTAGCATTGTGGTCATCAGGCTTATTATCATAGTCTTCAGCTATAATTTCTTCGCTGGCTTGAACTGCACCTGAATTATTGATTGCATCTGCAATTGGAGTTTTTATTATGCCTCTTTTGGCAAGACGAGCCGCTAAAGCAGGCGGCAACGGCATTTTATTGTAATTGTTAATTGTAATCAGTAAAAACCAGCACTAACAAAACTCCTTATTTGACGTGTGACATTGACAGTTTGTCATTGTCAATTAAATATGGTTGCCATTAAAAAAAGTTTCCATTACTTTATCTATGAACTTTGAAATATAGATTAAACAAATAGTTTCCAGCAAAAAGAACAATCGTTCTTAAACCATTACATTTGTTTCTATATTTGTAAATTAATTTAAAAAACATATAAATTTCTATAATGAAAAATCTATTTACATTGAAAACTTAGCATTTACTTATTTAAATTCTTTCCTGTTTTACTAGAATTAATGTAGGTAGAATTCTATCTACGACAAAAGGTAAAGTAAAAATAGTTTTAGTCCAAAATTATTACTCTAATAATATTTTAAATCAGCAATACACTTAGCACATTCTGATTTAAGCTGTATGAATTGTAACGTTCATGCTATTTTGTACCTAGAGGGGTCAATCAAGAGCCTTGTTCTATCACGATTATGCAACTACCATTCGCCACACGAAGCAATTTCGTCTCTCAATGCATCTGCTTTAGTACTAATTCGTCGGTTATATGTGCCATAATGAATCATATTCGGTTTAAAGAATATTTGTAAGTCCTACCATCGTGATTGTCAATACTAGCATGGTTCCACCACTGGATAAAATTGAGACATCAACATAATACTTAAATAACTGGCTATTCGCTATGTTAGTCTGTATAGATAATTTTGATGTTCGACATTGAGGGTCTAATTTAAAAGTAAACAACTATAATATAATGGTTATTTTTAATAACACAGAATAAAAATATAAAATTTGCAACTTATAAACGCTCAGCTATTTAAATAATAAATGTTTGTTAATTGTTCCAGACTAAAAAGTACACCAGGACGTTGTGAAAATCTGAAAATGAGAAATGTATGTTATCGTAATTAATTTTAATAAAATGCAGATTTGTAATATTTTCAAGCCATCTAAATTTACCATAACATATCTTATTTTTTTAAAATTTACGAGCGATATTACAACGCAAATGTCATTATTAAGTACTATACGTACGGATTCAAATTGAGCGTATTCCAAATTTTCTACAAAATATCGATACTACGTTGCAAGAAACTACAGGTGTTTTTAAATTACAAGTTTAAAATATTTTATTAAATAAAAACTACTAGTTTTAATTAAATAAAAGGTCTCTACATTTGCATTTATGCAGTTCATCTCATATACGTGACTCATGGTTTTGGTTTGGAATTTTCTTTGTACAAATAAAGTAACATTAAACATTGACTACTTAATTTTTCACATAAAAACAGTACTGTAAAATTTGTGCTCGTATTACTTGATATTTTCAAAGGAACTAAATTATTTACGTAGCATTAAGAAGCCTGAAAATTAAAGGGCAATACAAACTACCTAAATACTTAGCGCTCATGCGTTGGCCTCGGTAGAACGAAATGGTTTATCACCTGATAATAGTTGTCTTCACTCACCACTGACGACTGGCGTGTCATTGCGGGACACCTTCGTCGGTAGAACTACATCGTGGAACTCACCGGAATGTAGCAACTTTGGTTTGTCAGAATCATAAAGCTTTTCTTCAGTAGGTGTAAAAGGAGTTACCACATCTAATTCGTCAGAAGATATTTCTGTTCCAGTTGTATTTTCGGCATTGTTTTTTAAAACTTCATCTTGAGTAGTAGCAACATTTTTTTGAGAATCAACATTCTGCTCCGAGTCAAGCTTATGTTTAGTTTCTTCTTTTCCGTCTACTTCCTTAACTATTTCATGCTCTTCACTGTGTTTGACGTTATCGTTTAATATTTCCTCGGCTGAGTGTTTTTGTACTAAATCGTTTTTAAGTAAAGGATCTGCAGATTCCACTACAGCAACACTATTTACCGCCTCTATTTTATCGTTACTATTAAGGACATTCTCTATTTGATCCTGCTTGTCACTAACATGTTCACAATTAGTAGGCTTTTCGGAATTAATCTCTTCTGCTTTCTCATTTTCAACCACATTAACAATCACTTCTTTGACAGAGTCCTGTTCTTCACTTAATCTGCTATTGTTACTAGGTGGCGAAATCGATTGTATTGCGTCCTCCCGTTTCAATTGCTTTCTACGTTCGCTTTTATCATAGCCCAGTGGGTGCAAATTTGCAGAAGTAGGTGGACTACCATCCAAAGATAATTCCATTGAGGTTAATATACTTTCATCTCTACTTACAAATTGACCACCTTCGGGGACAATATGAATGTTTAAGACGGTTTTATTTTTAATAAGGTCAGGATCGGCTTCAGAAGACATCGGGGATGAGTCTTGAGACGCGCTCGAAGTGATTTTGTTACGATTCAATCGATTTCTGCAAAGAAAACCTCTAATATGGGCTTGAATAACAGTAGCAGCACTCGATATAGTAGATGAGTCATCTGTAGATAAGGATAAAGATTTTTCTTCGTTGACCGTTTGTAAAACAGTGTCCATCCTGCTTATACCCATAACCCGTCTATCTTTATTTTGATTATGAATCGTAAAATCACTTTCACCCTGAAATATTTATCGTAAGTTTAATATGTTATAACATTTTTAAACGTTTTATTTGAGTTTCAACTTTGGACTAAGGGATGATTGATGGATAAAAAACATACCTTTGTGTCGGGTTCACCTCCAAACATGTTAAACTCAACGTTTGTTGGTTCCTCAAAACTGGACGTTTTACTTCTAAAAAGAAAATTACGAAACACTTTTTGAATTGTTATAGCAGCTGTTTCCAAATCCATAGTCTTAGGACTTTTTGATATATTTGCTTCGGGCTCATTACTATTGTTTGACTCGATGTCGTCAGATTCTTTAATGGAGAGTTCAGTGTTATCCCGATTACTGGTTGCGTCATTTTTAATATCTTCCTTTTGCTGTTCGTTGTCAATATTTATTTTTATATCACTTTCTTTTTGGTCGTTACTTAATTTATTTATATCAAAGTCTTCTTTTGTTTCATCATTATTTACTTCAGTAATATCTGCATTACAGTTATTCATTTCATCAATTTTATGGTCGCTTACCAACGCCACTTTAATTATGTTATCTTCAGATTTATCCTCTAAAGATTTATTAAGGTCATTCGTTGCCTCAATGACCTGTTTCTCGTTTTCAGCAACATTGTCCCCAGTGTCTATAACAATAGTTTTAGTATCTTTTTCTTCCGTTTGGTTAAAGTTATTTATCTGACGGACATTTTCAACCGTTTCTGCTTGATTTTGTGATACATGCGCTGTATCTTCGACAGTTTTTGTATTCATAACGTCTTCCTTCTCTAATATGCCACTGTCAACTTCTGTTTCATAATTCGTTACTGCTGCGTTATTAGTATCATCTTTTTTTTCGTTATCCGTGCTGATGTCTATTATGTCTATGTACTTTACTTGTGAATTATTTTCATTAATATCATCATTATCGAGTTCATTATTTGACTCACTATCTGTCTGACCGTCACCGATAGTTGTATCAACATTCTCTTCGATGTTTTCACCACTATCATCACTAGTTTGTTTACTTGCATCCTGTGTATCGAGAACATTGTTATGTTCCGTTCCCTTTTTAGAAATATCCTGAGAGTCATCGTCACGTTTACGTTCTTTTTCTTCCTTCACATTAATTTCGGGTGTCCTTAATTCGCAAACTTCTTCATTAGGTATCTCATTAATATTGGTATTAACAAGATCAGGATTTACTTCATTCTCGACTTTGATATCTAATTTTTGAACTATTTTATTGCGATCTTCATTATCTTCGACATTAATGCATATTTCCTTTTCACTTTTATCGCAAACAATCATATCAGCTTGCGCAACGTTTACTTTATCGTCATCTATAGCGCTAATGTTATTCTCTTGATTTACGATATGCGCGGTGTCCAAAGCTTCTGTAATTGTTTCATAAACTGCATTGTTCATATTACCATTATCTTTTGTAGGCAAATTGGTTTTGATTTCAGTGTTATCCTCTTTAACTGCGCTTTCATCAGTAGTGTTATGTCCATTATCTTTGTTGTTTGTTCCAGTATTCAGATCACTATCCTCTTTTTCAATATTTTGCTCAGAAATATTTTGATTACTTTCGCGGGATTCCGAATCTTTAAATTGATTCAGATTATCAGCATTTATAACAATAGACGCGATCTCAATATCGTTAACAAACGATTGATCTATATTATCTTGGTCCACATTTAATCGCATAATATTATCATAGTTTCGACGTCTTTCCTCTGCTCTTCGTTTTATAATGTTATTTGCTTTACTTATCTTTTGTTCCAAAGTTAATTTCTTTTCAGGTGCTAAAATTAAAAATAAACGGATAGGACGGAATTAATAATAACGGAGACTAAAATACCATTATAGTCAATTTCTATAACCAGAATTTGAAAAAGAAAGAAAAAAAAGTTAAACTTACGTTTACCATCTCTCAGAACTAGCAAGTTCCTCATATGCTGTGCACAAAATTTATATACTTCACTCGGATTATTTTTTAACACCTCCCTTGAAAGACCTTCCATTAGTTCCACAAGGCCTGCTGGCATTTTGGGCACAGGCGTTGGTTCTATGTAAGATCTCATACCGTGTACTTTCATCTTCTACAATATCAAATTTCTAATAATGTACAAGGAGGAATTTTATTCAATGTTCATTTATTAAACACTTACCGTGCTTCGTACAGCTCGGGTGTAGACTGACCACTTTGAACGCTAGACAAAGTGTATGGTATCGACCAGTGTTTGCACTTTGTAGCCATGGCGATTCGTCAAACTTGAACTTGATTGAATATCAACGGTGGAATATATCGACCCGACAGGTTCAACGTACCAAGTCGGCGACACGCGATGCGGCCGCCTTTACTTCGTACATACAAAGCAAATCAAGAAAGAAGGCCATTTGAACACTAATAAGTCAAATCATGTTACTCATAGACATGCGTTTCTTTTTTTTATTGTTTTATACAGATTCATGTTACAAGTGTTATCAAAATTTCAGCTGAATCCCTTCTCTCAAAGTACAGACACGTTACAACATATTAGTAATACAAATTAAAAGAAGGTTAACATCCTTTTAGTAAAATAAAATATATAATCGTAAATATTAGTACTACCTAAGCGTGGAAGATTTCGATGGCGATCGGCTGTTGGCCGCGAGAGGAAATGAAAAACTAAATGAATGTTAAAGTTGTCGTGTATTTCGAATGCGCAGCTAGAATATGCCAGGGACAGCGCGGAACAGCGCGGAACAGCGCGGGACAGCGCGGGACGGGGCGAGCGAGGCCGTCGCGGGGCGCCTACTCTTACACACAAACAATTAATGTGAATCAACTTTTTTATTTCCATACTGTGTTCTATAATAGTAATTTATTTATAAGATCATATATTTAATTTTTGCAAGTTAATACATTATACATAACAAACATCTCCATAGTGTACATACATACATCGCGGCGGCGCTGACGGCGGCGCTCGGCGACGCTCCGCCGGTGATCATAGAAAATTAATGGCTACAGTAATATCATACAAATTAATGACTATTCCCTTACAAATTATTATAACTACCTTTAGCATTGTTCTACTCCAATGTGATCGTATGAACGTTTTACCACCGAGCCGCGAGAGCCGCGTGAGTCCTATGTCCTTGCTCATCGGGTCGAGTCACCAGTTCGCTCCGACCGCGCCCGCACACTGTCGCACCCGTGTATCAAAATCATCGGCCGCTATTAATTTATAATAAATAAATGCCTATTTACACTATGTAACTATACAGAATGATGATAGTACAACCAAATTACATTTTTTTTTATTTCAGCATCTAATTTTTAAATGAAGATTTCATATAGAACAATCTACACGCGGGCCCCGAAACGGATCCCTACCACATCCGGGACCTCGCACTAACATATTATATCTTGTAATTTACCTATTTGTTTTTTTTTTGTACAAAAATTCAGACGAAAGCTGGGTGCCCGATTATTACAAATATCGGTGTTTCAGCATGCAATACAAACGACCATATGTTAATAATAATTACATACAACTATTTCAACTTATTCAAACAATTTTAACAATGTTGGAAAATATCTAAAATAATATGCTCACGTACCAACGATGTACGAATACTGACGCATAATCACAACGAATGTGACATCTTGCAAACTTATGAATTAGTATAATTTTCAATCAAAATAAGAGAAAACAAAAATATAACTTACAGAATGTATGTGATAATTTTTATTTATAAATTTAAATAGAATCTGATAGAGGCTTAAAATAATTTGAAAACAAAAATTATAGTAGCAAGACGAAACTTACGTCACGTATTCGTCACATCAGTGGTACGCAGGCCTACCTAATATTTAGTAAAGTGATGACAGTGCATTCGGGGCGGAGACTTGCGAGTCGCATTGCGGAGGTTAGAGGGTGCTCGCGAGCGAACCGACGGACAACAGATCAGGGTTGCCACCCTTCAGCA
Organism: Papilio xuthus; assembly: GCF_000836235.2. NCBI lineage: Eukaryota > Metazoa > Arthropoda > Insecta > Lepidoptera > Papilionidae > Papilio > Papilio xuthus. The sequence continues at coordinate 2,961,924 of NW_013531688.1, forward strand.
ACCTAAATGTTCCCCTCGTGAGGTGGACATGTCGGAAAAGGCGACACAAAATGCAAGTCTATCATTAATTTTCCTAACGATTTTTAATCCTAAATTATTAATAGCGAGAAAATTTTACATCGATCTGTATGCCTGCTCCATCCTACCGTACCACATAAATATCTAGTATAAAGAAGGGTATAAAATTAAAAATATAGCATCATCTTTAATATATTTCTCTCAATACTATAAAGTTTAGAATAAATATTACGGGCCACGTTACTCAGTGTACCGACGCCGGCAATTCACCGGCATCGAATCAATTTATTGCTCTCTTACAGATTTAGGATGACCGTCGATGTTAAAACGTGAAGCATCGAGGTCGCGGCAACATCGTGGGAACGTCGTCGGGGACCGCATCGGATCTATCGACGCCACTAACCAAAGCAACAATAACTATAATAAAACAGATTATTCGAATACCATTTTTTTAGGGTTTAGTGGTTTTATTAAAATCTAGCAATATGTACAAGAACACTGATGTCGACCAACATTAATAGTTTGCATTCGACGTGCGTCGACTTCGATCATCCCTATTATAAATTCCCATCAAAAAAAATTCCAACTAGTATGTATAGAATCTTTTTATACTTCATATGCACAAAAATGCAAATACATTGTCGGGTGGCAACCCAATACCCGAATACGTACGAACGAATCATCGAATGGTGTAAAAAAATTAATCACGTCGTTAACAAAAATTGTAATTGAATAGACAATACGAATGGATCGTGTAACCGTAAAGTGTTGGGGGCATTATCGTAGGCGTGCGGGCGCGCGGCGGGCGGCGCGGGGCGGCGCGGGGCGGGCGGGGCGCGCCGCGGCATCACTTGCCCACCGCGCCCCCCGCTCCCACCGCACCCCCCACACCCACCGCACCCACCGCACCCCCCGCCTGCCGCTTGCTGCTGATCTCCAGCTCGCCCAGCTTCTTCCACAGCTCGTCGCGCTCCTTCTCGCGCTTCTTCTCTCTACAACAACCAAACAAACCTCATTACACAACATTACAAAATAATTGTCAGGCACGATTTTAATTAAATGTGTCCAACATTAGAATTTAGAAAAACCAAGACTTAATTAAAAAAAGCAATACTTTGCTACACAAAATCCGTACAATCACTAATACGAGTTATTTAATTGGTTAATTACATCACATAAAATAATTTAACATTCTATTATATTGCTAATAAAAACCAATCCTAGTATATTCCGTATACTGTTTAAAAATTTAATCTGAAACAACATTTTTACCAACACCTATAACTAATAAAAAAGACAAACTTACTTTTGTCGTTCAGCTTTGTAGCTAGCCGTGAGCTCGTCAAACAGCTTGGAGTTCATCTCCATAAAGGTCTTGAGCACGTTGTAGACGAGCGCCACAATCGTTTGGTTCCAGTGCTCCTTGCTGATGCGATACAGCGCCGGGAACATGATCGGCATTATCACCTGGTTGTTCTCCTCCATCAGCGACAGAATGTATTCGTTGTTCCAGAAGTACAGAGCCCGCTCTGCCACCTGAAAATCATACACATCTCATTTATATTGCTTAATACTTTGTTCGCTTTCCATGCAACAATGTCTCATAAAATATCACCAACAGATTACATACTTAATAAAGTAAGGTTTAAAGACCATTAAATATTCCCCAGTTATTCTTAAATGTTATTAAAATATTATAAATAAAAAAATAATGAAATTACCTGAAAATGTGGACTGGACACACATTTTGCAATTTGTCTAAATAATGGCTCTTGTATTTTGGCAAACTGAGCTGGCTCAATCACATCCAATACCTCTTCTATCTCGCCCAAGAACATAACCTGTAAATAAATAAAAATCAAAGAAAACTTTAAGAATGATTAAAAGACTACTATAGTTCTAGCGGTCACCCGCGACTCCGTCTGCACGGAATTGAAGAAAAAATTATTAGTGGTCTGTGGGTTCTTCCAGTCTATGTTCTATATGTATGCCAATTTTCTGAGATCTGTTAAGCCATTCTAGAGACACCTTCAATCAAGCAAACATCCATCCATCCAAATATTTATAATATTAGTAAGATATACTATTAGATTCCACTGATTGCACATTTAGCCACAGACATGTACGGTATCTAGTCTTTTCAGATAAGATGTATGAAAACTGCAACAACACAGCTATTAGTATAACCAAAGCATACCTCTTTTTGGGAGCAGGTCTTGGGCCAGAATTTGAGCAGTCCGCGCACTACAGGCTCAGTGAGTGTAGCATCCTTCTCGAGGAACTGCACCACGCAGTAGGCCAGCTGCGCGTGATACAGCGACAGGCACTTCACCTTGTGCAGAGGCAGCAGCACCTTCACCAGGAACTGCTTGTGTTCGCTCTTCAGTGGCAGAGCGAACCCATTGATTATGCTGGAACAACAAAATTGGATGACTGCAGACCCATCAAGTCTACTTCGTCGTATATTTAACTACTTATATCTACACTTTATTGGAAAACTCGCTGTCGCCCGCGGCTCCGTCCGCGCGGAACTAAGAAAAACTTTTAGTAGCCTATGCTTTCTAGTAGATTTCCTCGAGGTCCGTTTTTGAGATATCTTCTAACAAACATTGAATGGATGTTTATGCCCATCCATCCATTCGCATTTATAATATTAGTAAGATAGCATAATTTTAGAACTTTTTCTCCAAATCAACTCACTCAACTAATCTTAGTAAAGGATTTTAGATAAATCCGATACCGATAGCTAGATGGTTATTTTCATGAAAGTTGACACATTGGATTCTTAATAGTAATAAAACAATGGTAACAATGGCAGTTACTATTAACCTCTAACAAAGCTATATGACGCATAACAATAACAAATTACACTCATCAATTATATTTTTTTCACTAAAACCGAAGTCTGTTCAGAATAGAGACGCGGACATTCAATCTTCGGTATTACAAAAACAGTACATATACATTTATGTAACAAATCTTGAGAAATAAAATAATACGTAATTAGCACCCTATTCATTTACGTTAAATCCTCAGAATAAAAAACATTGGTAATGTCATTCAAAGTATAGCACTAAATAAAAGTAATAATTATTTTAAAATGTAAAATACTAACCTTCCCAATATTTCTAAGAGCTCTCCGACACCGTTGAAATGTTCAGTTTCATATACAAATCGTAGGAAAATATTATTGATTTGTTTCCGTATGAAGGCTCGCAGTCCCAAGAACTTGCCGTAAATGCGATGGAGGACAGTTTTCAGAAAGTCGCGTTCACGAGGATCCTCCGAGTCGAATAAGTCTAAAAGCTATAAAAACAAAAAAAAACAATAAGAAATACATAGAAATAAAACAAAAAAACGTATGAAAAATGGAGAAGTATTTATAGGTATTACTGGCAGTCGCCCGCGGCTCCGTCCGCACGGAAAAAAATAACTTAATTATTAACCTATGTATTCTTCCAGACTGTTCTATATGTATGTCACTTTTCATCGAGATCCATTTAGTAGTTTCGGAGATACCTTCAAACAAATAAACATCCATCCATCCAAACATTCGCATTTATAATATTATTATAACTAAGATTTTAGAAAAAAATATTTTCATAGAAATGGTTTTATATTTTTATTTAAACTATAAATTCCAATAGACAAAGATAAAACGGTTATCTATTTAAATAAGTTTATTAGGCCTCAGACATAACGGGGGGTAAACAGCTATCGTCGTACTAGTATTATCTTATCAAATTATTATACTATTTATCTTCCTATAAAAATGCGAAAAATGTTTTATTGCCGTGAAACAATAAAATCGATTGTTTAAGCTAAACATCTCAGTAAACAGTAATTTTAAGTAATCTCAATAAACATTTTCAGTGTATTTTTTGTACCACCATAATTGATTAGAAATTGAAAGATAAAATTAGAAAAAAAAACTGTTGAATACTTTGTAACTTTGTTAACAAAGACAGTTCAATGGTTAAAAAATTATGCCAGTAAGACACACAGATATAGCAACAAATTCAGCTGTGAATACTCAAAGTATAATTGAAATCAATTGAATGACAATATCCAAAGAATTGTTCGTGTCTATATAATAGTGAATGTATTGACATAATGCATCACATTATGCCATAACCACTCTTTTCTACTTCAGTAATAAGACGCAATATCCGTTGCGCTTAACAAAAAAAACACTATAACCGACAAAAAGTCTGCAGTAAACTCATTGATAGATGACACTTTATTAAAGTTGTAATTATAGACGTATTGAAAAAAAACGAAATTTCACACTGCAAATATGGTAACAAAAGTTCCAATGTAATGTGGGAATAAGCAATTTTTGTGTGGAGTGATTTTAAACATATCTTGGAAACATGTGTAGGTTTAAATTATTTCTACTATAAGTTTTAACTAAGGAAAATGCTGTGATTTGGGCCATTGTTATTTCTGTGAGCAATGTATGTATTAGTCCCATTATTTAGATTCGTGGGTAGATTTGCTTAGTAGAATAATTATATAAATATGGGATGACAATTTCTGGAAATATAAATAAAGTACGCTGTGTCATTACCTGCAAAACAAATTTCTGGTCAATAACCTTCTTGCCGATGGTGGGCTGGAAGTCGGTCGACTCGAGGAAGCGTAGGAAGAACTCATAGACGAGCTGGAGATGCGGCCACGACGCCTCCAAGGTCGGGTCGTCCTCTTCAGGGTCGAAGTCGGGATTTTCACTCGGCGGCAGAGTGCGGAACAGATTGGCCGATATCTACGACAAACATTACACATTAAAATTGAGGAGATCGGTTCGTTTATCGAATCATGACTTCGTGAAACATATCTTTTAAAATATACCTTTTTTTTATTTCAAAGACATATATCGTATAGTGACATTTTTAAATAGGTACGTATTAGCTATTTTTAATTTTCGCTTTATTTTGCAAATACTGTGATTTGGCAGTCATTTCACTAATAATGCCACAATCTGAAGCAGGAAAATGTCAAAACGCTAATTCAATAACACAAGCTTTATCCAGTATTTAAATGTATAGGATTCGAATTACATTGTCTTATATCCAATTAGATATTTGTACGCATTTAGAATTAAGATCAGTGTATGGATTTTTGACCGGGGTTTCATTTTTTTACACTAACACAAATGTTTTACGTGTTACATAAGAAAATTATAGTGTACAGTCGAACATAAACAAGCAAGAGTCTAAAAGGACAGCGATATTTTTCTTCGATATCGTCCGTATGTGCCGGACAATGACTCTCGCTTATAGATGTTCCTCGTTTATCCTGGTCCGACTCTACTATTAATTTCATAAACCTACTAGCTGTCGCCCGCGACTCCGTCCACGCGGGATTAAAAACAGATGTTGGCCGATACTCAAATCTACTCAATATGCTCACATAATTTCATGAGAATCGGTCAAGCCGTTTCGGAGGAGTATGGGAATGAAAATTGTGACACGAGAATTTTATATATAAGATAAAGTATGTAACAATACATACATCCGTTAAATAGAAAACATAATAATTATTTCGAAAAATTTGGAGTGTATCGATTTTACGCTAGTTGCCTTCGTAAGTTAGGAATAACGCTTACACCAGCATAAAGAATGGTGTAAAATCTTCATATGTTAACAATTAGGCAATCGTAAGGACGTTTCAAGGTCACGACTCCATTTTATTGATTTTTGAATGCTATAACACATACTTATATCAGTCGTCATATCGTAATTTCTATGTAATTCTCTGGATCAGTGGCAAGCTAAGCTATGAAATCATATGTGAATGCGATGTTATTTGATATAAGCTGCATTGCATTGTAGTTAAAATATCATATCCACGAGAAAACGGAAACAATGGCCCCATGTAAGAAATAAGTGTTTAAAGATAAGTGGGGTGAAGTCAACTTAAAATATATCGAAAAGCTAATTCTATACCTATCTATAATTTCAAAAAATGTTCCACTCCTAAGTCAAAAAATACTGGATTTCGTTTTTTTATTGTCTTAACCCCTTTTACACTTAGAGAGGATATTTAGATATTCAAACCCCTAACCCCTTATGAAAATGGTTACACATTTTTGAATGGAAAGTCGTAAGCGTTTTTTTTTAAAGTGGACGTCAAAAAATGAGGGGAACAGCTATTCTATTGGTATAGAAATTTCTAATAAGATCACATAAAAGGTGAATAGAGACAAACATTTCAAGATGTGACTTAAAAACAATTGCAGTAAATATTCTACTTATTTATTTTTAATCAGTCATAATAAAAAATATGTGCGATGATTTAGATATTTTCATAGGCATATCTATTGACTCAATTTTACTGTAGTCAAATTTGTTTTAATATTACAAATTACAGATACGAAAAACTAATAATTAACTCTATCATTCATATGTATGGGGATTTCATCATGACAAAACTATTTTGCTCATGTTATAAAAAATTTAAATGTGTTTGTTGGAACTTAAAAATTTATGTCATAACTTGGATGTTACATATATTAAGGCTAAGAAAATAACCATAATAAAAATGCTACTTTCTAATAATATTTTTTTAGTATTATATAGTCATATTAATTTTTTGATCTTGAAATAAAACTTGAAATATAAATTCAAACAGTAATAAAAGAATTGAAAAAGTTCTTTCACCAATCTAGATGTCCTATGAAATAGTAAACTTGTAATAAATTAATTATTCCCCATCTACCTAAGAGATTTTGGTAGATCATAAGTCAAAACTAATTATGGCTCTATAAAGGAAATCTTTTTAAGAAAAATAATTTACACTGACTAAATACATGAAAAACTAACATATCATCAAAATTTACTGAAATAAATGCCAATGCCACACCAAAGTATATTATCATCCTAATCATTGTTTTTAAGATATTATTATATATATGGTTTTGATAGAGAAAAATTGCAGTTATGGTAGGGCCAATTTGATAGGTATCATATGACATCTTTCAGTTTTTGCTTTATTAACCCATTTAAAGCATTGAATAAAAATATAAATTGAATTCAGTTATAATAAAATTTGATGTGTTTTGCTTATTCTTTTGACATCCCCAGTGTTTAAAAAGAAAGAGTTAATTTAGGCAAAATTTTAACAACATTCAAAGCTTTATGATTTATATAGTTTTATGGTATAAAAAAAACTATTTTCCCTGACCTGTTAAAATGTCCCTATGATAGTTTTGTATTGCTCATTTTATTTTGACATGCCACATAAATAAATATGAAATAAGAAAATTTTCCAATTATTATACATAGAAAATTTAAAATAAATACTCAATAGAACAATGTTTTAAATAAAAAGACAACATTCAATCAAAAAGCCTGAAAAGGAGTTGATACATGACTAGAGCAACTTTACATAAATGGACTTTATACATAATGTATGTGGTAAATAGCAATGGATTGGTAAGTGGTAACCAAGTTGCACAAATATCACCATAACACTTTGCAACAATTATATACCACTATTTTATAAATTGTGCTATATGATAAAAAAACCTATTAGGTAAATAGGTAAAGTACATACACATCACAATAAAAAATGGTTTTCCACATGTTTAAATTTTCTAGTTAATGAAATTATTTTTAAGTTAAGTTTTTGTTTTACTTAAATTGGGTAGGTGTTACCTTACTTAAAAGAAGATACAAAGTTATTATTCACTTAAATGCACTTTAAACTACTTTCAAAACCTTTGGATTTTATTAATCAACTTAAAAATACTAGACAAATGCAACAAGTCCCCCTGCATCCATGCAAAATGTAACATTTGCTTAGAGAGCTAAATTGGTGAAGTCTCATTCAAAACCAATAAAAGTTCCTCAGAGTAGCTAAGTAGACCTTTGCTCTTTGGTTTTCTTTTTTTTTAGTACTCACAACCAATAAATGAGTGGCAGAAAATGTAACAGCAAAAATAATTTGAACATTACCATTTTAATAATCTCCGGATACACAGGCTCGGTAAGCACTCCACGGCCACCAGTGATGTACTCTACAAGCTCATTGAGTGTGGCACGTTTTATCTCCTTGCCCTTGAGATCAGCAACAGGATCCATGAAGTCAAATGCCACACAGCATTGCCGCAGTTTACGAATAAACAGTTCTTCTTGCTCACTATTTGGAACATCTGAAATTATTTTCCAATGCCATTACTAATTATATTCGCTAAAAAAACAATTTAAGACCACAATTTAGTCATTTAATTGAAATATCATTATTCATAGAAACCATCAATAAATCAAACTTTTCTTGCTATAAGTTAAAAAATGCAAACTTCCTAAGAACTCAATCTAATTATTTGTTAATGTAAATAATCATTTGTTTACTTAATAAGCATCATAAAGTCAAAAAATTGTACAAAACATAACAATTTTTTTTTGTAAGAACACATGATTTAATAACATATAAAGATATTTTCCTCTTCCTTTACTCAATATCAACAAACATTGTGACTACATATGTGCATGGATGCAACTGTGTTTACACAAACATCTAATTATTAAAGCTAACTAACATTACATATATCTACTATCTATAAACACATTTAACTAAATAACCTTAAACAACTTGACTAAATAACACAATAAGTTCTTTATAACCTGTTAATCCAATTGAGAGTTGAATCTTACGAAAATCTAATTGGTATTGTAATGAGATAATTCTTCTAATTGTCTTAGATGATCTTTGATAATGGTAGCGTTTATAAACAATGTAGATAAAAATGATAGGAGGGCAAGTGGCAGAGATAAAGTGTATTACGCACCTTTAAGAAGCGGTAGCGCCTGAAGTTCCACGTCTTGCGTGTTGCGGTAGCGAGAGGATCCTTGCGATTTCTTGGTTTTTTTCTTTAACGAACGCTTGGCGAACGGATCAATTCTATCCACAAACGTTCCCGAAGACATTTTGCTTATATAAAAGTGTCCCAAATGACAATATCGAGTGCGATCAATGCGATGCTTGTTTTGATTCGGATAGTGTCATGATCCGGTCCAATTGACGAGACGAACGCGCACTCCTAGTACAGTCGCAACAAAATACTACAGCCTAAACAAACATTCCTTCGTCACACATGACGGCAATAGAGTGCTCACACTCAGGCCATTCTTTATACACTTCAAGATTCCACAACAGTTACGTAATTTTAAAACGTCTTTATCACCAAAATGACACAATAATAAAAAAGAACAATTCCATTCACAAAATCAGTTTTATTTTCTGAGGCGTGTCACGAATACCAGTAGGCAGAAGTAACATATACATACAAGCCTCGTGTAATATCAGCCGGTCAGTCGATGACAATTTAATTTCTCGACAATATTCTTCAAAATAGTTGATTTTTCAATTTTGTAATACACAAAAGTCGAAACAAAACTGTTATTGTCTTTCTCAGACGTTATTGAAAACTAAATCGACAATGACACAGGGCAAATTTTCAACACCAAAAATCTATCACCGTATTCTCGCCATCGCTCACCATCCGTTTCGACACACACAGTGAAACTAGATGCATTTTTCCGCTACACACGAGATTATTTTGATATATTGCACTTTTACATGAATAAATATATACTTCTGCGACTTTTTCCGCTTTGTCTAACGATTAATTTACAATTGCAACCTAGCTAAAAGACTATCATCACTGGTTTTGCAGTGAAAACGCCAGCACTCAAAAGTACCTATTTCTGAAAATAGATGGAGATATAAAAATGTTCCAATAACCAATACAAGTACTTTTTTAATTTTATTGTAGTAATAAGCTATAAATTAAAAGTTTAAAACACTAAAATATATTTAAAATTTTATTAAGGTGTTTTCTTTTACCAAAGCACATGAGATTTTAAGAAATCTAATAATAAATTATTGTGAGACGGATGATCATTTTAATTGGAATGCAAAGTAGCGTTCAAGAAGGATTTCTCGATACAGATAAGCACAGTTAACATTACTTGATGAAATAGCATAAAAATCATATATTGTTAAACAAGCATTTAAATCTAAAGATTTTTTTTATTTTCTTCTTTTAAAATTAATACGTATTTTACACAAAAAATTTATAAACTGAATTTTAAAGTTTGTTAGAATAATACTTTTTCAACTAAAACAAACATATTTTCTTCGAAAGTTTAATTGAATATTACGTTTGTAACATCATTTTCATTACTAATTATGATATCGTTACCTAATTTTAAATTAGATTGATAATTGATTTTTTATGTTACGATTCTCCATGACTTAATAATTATCGTTATTTTTAGTTATGAATTTTGTATCTGTGGCTCCCGAGTACCTACGTTGAGAAAGTTGCTTTCTAAATTTCTTAGAACTTTGACTGTCTACAAAATATAAATTTTAGTGATTTGATATTAGCAAATTAAAATTAGTAACATAGTTTTGTGTCTTGTGCTGTGATATACATTAAATAAGAGTACTGAGTGGAAGACTAATTAGAAAGCAACATGGAAGCGCTGACAGTTCCGCCATGAATGCAAAATAAATAGAAATTGTGAAGGTTCCTAAGTTAATTCTTTGCTTTATGTTTACTTGCATGCCGTAAGCACTTAGTGATTACATATAGAAAAACCAATATTACAACTGCTTCGAATAATGCTGTTGTATGTAGATACTAAGAAATCATTTGTACTATGCGACGACACTGTGTAGGAAGTAACTGCAAAAATTTGGACCCCCTAGTTTCATTACTTCTCCTACTTAAAACGACCCTACATATAACAAACTCGACACATATTAGTTTCTTCTATAGAGAATTCTGATGATTATTTTTTGTAAAAGTATAAAAAATATTTTGTAAACCTTTATTTTTATAGTCATATATTGTTAGCATGTTTTAATTGTTACGTGAAATTTTATCGTTAATAGAAATAATAACCAGTTTCTAGTATTTTATGACTCAAATGTATAATAGAGAAGCTTTGTTCAATGATAAATAATAGACTCATTCAATATGAACATGATGTTTTAAATTAAAGATTTATTTTGTAATTGTACTCATTTAGTTTGTAAACAGTCCTCTACTAAAAAATATCTAAGGACTTACTCTATTAGCTCCTCAACCAAAAGGCATAAAACAAATTAGAAAATAAACTCAGGATTGGATTTAAGTGTTGTTTTACATACATTACATCTATAAAGCTATTTGTTTCCCTTATATCCCTAGATCTATTCATCATCATATCAAACTTTACCAATATACTGCTTGATGTAGGTCTCTTTGATTTCACACTATTCTTTATGACCCTGTGTGGCTCTTATCCATAGGTTGCCTTGCACCTGCACAATGGCATCAACCCATCTGATTGGTGGTCTGCTGTCTGATCTAAACCAATTTATTTGGACTCAATAATTAAAGGGATTTTAAATCTGTTAGGTTTCATGTGTAACAGTTGCTGTTGGTGTAATACCTTATTATTTATGTTAAGCATTAAGTTTTTGTTCCAGGTGCTGGGCATAGGTCAGGATAGGCTAGAAGCTTCACAATGTTGAGAGGTGGGCGTGGCGGCCGTCACAGTCCGGAGCTGTATCCCCACACACTAAAGTGCTCCAACGCGAGCGACACCAGCTCAGCCTATAGTGGTAGTGACACCATGACTTCGGTACACAGTTCTTTAGACATGGACATGGAGGTAGACTTATCGGGTCTCCTTGAATCCATAGTGGATTCAGATGAGGAAGAAGATTTGGAAGAAAGTATGGATAGTCTTACAGTACGAGATGCTGTAAGGGACTGTCTTGAAAAAGACCCAAGTGACAGAACGGATGAAGACATTGAAATTCTGTTAGAATTCACACAGCATTTGAAAGCCTTCACTAATATGACACTCACAGTTCGTAAAGCACTTTGTGCAGTGATGGTGTTTGCAGTAGTAGAAAAAGCTGGAACAGTTGTAATGAATGATGGAGAAGAACATGATTCTTGGTCAGTGCTCATCAATGGCCATGTAGGTATAGAACATCAAAATGGAGAAATAGAGTATCTTAATGTCGGAGACAGCTTTGGAATGGCGGAAGCTACACTTGAAAAACTATATCACAGGGGAGTTATGACGACGAGATGCGATGATTGTCAATTTGTTTGTATTACACAAACTGATTACTATCGTATTTTGCATCAAGGTGAGGAGAATATACGAAGGCATGAAAATGAGAATGGCGTCGTAGTTTTAGTTACGGAATACAGAGGTGTTGCTGGCGACTCAGCACATCAACAAGGACACGTAGTCATTAGAGGGACGCCTGAACAATTGATGCTTCAGTTGATTGAAGATAACGCACGAGATTCAACGTATGTTGAAGATTTTCTTCTGACACATCGAACCTTTATAGAAAGTCCCCTTGTGGTTGCTAAACAATTGCTTGCCTGGTTCTCCGAACCTTCCGATCGTGATAAAGTCACTAGAGTGGTTTTACTTTGGGTAAATAATCATTTCACAGATTTTGAAACTGATCCAAATATGATGGAATTTCTCGAAAACTTCGAAACAGCGTTAGAACGCGAAAAGATGGAGAGTCAATTGAGGTTACTTAATATTGCTTGTTCTGCGAAAGCGCGAACCCGAAGTGTAACTCTATCGAGGTCTTCAAGAGATGAGCCTTTGAATTTCACAGTACTCGGTGGTTATGAACGAGGGTATGGTATATTTATATTGAAAGTTGAAAGACACTCAAAGGCTGAAGATGTAGGTTTAAAGAGAGGAGATCAGGTTCTTGAAGTAAATGGTCAGTCATTCCAACACGTAAGTCATGCTAAAGCCATGGAAATTATTACGGGTTCTACACACTTAAGCATCACAGTTAAAAGTAACTTGTTAGCTTTTAAGCAAATGCTACTAATGCCCGAGAATTCGCCCCGACAAAGAGGTTGTGCATTACGCTGGCAAACAGACCCTAGAGCTCGATTGTCTACAGCTGAGTTATTGAGCGATGACCCGATAACTCTCAATTCCGTTTTTCAATCGCCAACTAAGAAACCACAACCGATGAGCGTCAAAAAAGAACCACAAAAAGGTTTTATGACTCTCGGTCCAAAAAGGAGACTTCAAAAAGCTCTAATGAAAATGAACATTTTGCCTAAAAATACTATCAGTGACGGAATCCACACAGACGATAGTATCCTCTCCAATTCTGAATCATTAAATAAAGCCAACTCGAGCACCTCTTTCTATAGTTCGCACAGCAACCCAGATTTAATATCAATATGTTATGATGAATATCAATCGTCGGATTATCCCGAACACGTACTCAAGGTATATAAAGCAGATCAAACTTGCAAATATCTCTTAGTCCACAAGGAAACTACAGCTAGAGAAGTAGTGATGTTGACACTACAAGAGTTTGGTATAACAGATCCCAGTTCTAACTTTTCCTTATGTGAGGTATCAGTGGCACAGGGTGGCATCATTAAACAACACCGTCTTCCAGACCAATTGCAGAACCTCGCCGAAAGAATCGGGCTTAGCTCTAGATATTATTTAAAAACTAATGGCATAAGTGAGACTCTAGTACCTGATGAAATGGCGCCAGAACTTCTGCGAGAAAGTGTGGTTCATTTCTTGCAATTGAATGCAGTCGAAGTAGCCGTTCAATTAACTTTACAGGATTTCTGTATATTTAGACAAATCGAAAGTACTGAGTATGTTGACGACTTGTTTGAGTTAAAAAGCAGATATGGGACACCTATGCTATCGCAATTTGCTGGTCTCGTTAACAAGGAAATGTTCTGGGTGGTTACGGAAGTCGTCAATGAACAAAATCTCGTTAGACGATCCAAAATTGTAAAACAATTCATTAAGGTGGCTCGTCATTGTAAAGAATGCAAAAACTTTAATTCCATGTTTGCAATAATTTCCGGTTTGGGACACGGAGCTGTGTCTAGATTAAGATTGACATGGGAAAAATTGCCTACGAAATACATTAAGCTATTCTCTGATTTACAAATGCTGATGGATCCCTCAAGGAATATGTCGAAATACAGACAGTTAGTAACGACAGAACAAGGACGTTCGCCGGTAATTCCATTCTACCCGGTCGTTAGAAAAGATCTCACATTCATTCACCTCGGCAACGATACTAAAGTTGAGGGAATGGTCAATTTCGAAAAGCTCAGAATGATCGCTAAGGAGGTGAGAACTCTTACAAATATGTGTAGCTCCCCATATGATCTTTTAACATTACTCGAGCTAGGAAAACAACCGCCTTCTAACGCTATGGTCGCCCTAAATCAGTTGACCACGGGGGTGCAACAAGGTCAAGTCACAGTTAAAAGAAGAAAAAAATCCTCAAATGTTCCAAATCCCAAAAAAATGTTTGAAGAAGCTCAAATGGTAAGACGCGTAAAGGCATACTTAAATCGTATGCACGTGGAAACAGACGAAGAGCGCCTTCATGCGCTGTCTTTAGAATGTGAGGGCTCCGGGCCGGCCCCCGCCATGCCCCGCCGACGACATCCGTCACCTTCATTGTCGACAACTAGCAGCGCGTCGTCAGCCAGCGAGAGCAAGAAAAGTTTTGCGGGCAACAAGTTCGGCGCTGCGTCTCCGCAGGCGGTTCGGAAGTTGCTTGCCCTATCAGAGCCCGCTAAAACCAGACCGCATCAGCCTAGACCGCCTCCGCTCGGACCATCGCCATGTTCGCATCGCAGGGACGGCACGGGGCCGGGTATATGCTGCGCCCGGGCGGCACATGAGAGATCGCATTCGGACACGCCCACGCCGCTGCCAGTTGACTTATCGGCGGAAAGCAGCAGCGTGACGTCACTCGTGAACCTACCGCTTCGTAAGACAGGATCCGCTACGTCTAGCGACAGCGGGCACGGGTCGTGCACGACAGCGAGCTGCGTGCGGCCCGTACCACCGCCGCGCATGCCGCAGGCGCCCTACACGTTGGCCGCACAGGTGGCGCGCCTCGAACGCCTGAGCCGCGCGCACTCGCACGAGGGCGTCACGCGCCCCTACGACTATTATCACGACGCGCCGGATGACGAGGACGACGAACAACAAGTATCGGCCGTTTGAACTTTTTAATACTCTAATTAATATCTATTTATATAGTTCAGTTTTGTAATCTCACTTGACTAATAGAGAAGCACGTGTTAAGTAATGTTTTTCTTATAGATATTATATTATTATATCATTAAAAATCGATTCATGTATGTACTCTTTACAATTAAAGTATGAAGACTGTATAATTTATTGTAAGAACTTTTCGTAGTGTTACATAGTGTAAAATTGAGTTAAGCCATGCCTCTATTATTATTATTATTGAATAATTGTAATGTAATGTGACCCCACCATGTTCCAGTTAATCTAGAGATGTTCGATGTGTACCAATACTAGGTGATTACTAATCCACCGTTGGTATTTCTAGTGTCTACATTCCGTTGTTTGTATATTTTTTAATTTTCATTATTTATAATACGCAACTTAGACCAAATAATAATTAATGTACCTTTTAATATTTACGATTCGGTTTGATTTTAATAAATGTATGTTATAGTAATGTTTTGGTAGCTTTGCGGACCAACGCTGAGTTTTGATGTTATTTCTTATGGTAGCAGTTTGAAATCTGTTTATATCATGGTTTTAATTATTGTAATTGTAAATAATAAAACTATATTAATTATGTAATTCAAATAACATTTCTTCTTCAATCCATAAAATATAGTTTCCTTGTGACGTAACGTATTTTCCCCGAGGATCCTTCTGACACACTCACGAATCGTTTGTCTCACATCTTAACAGTTAGTAATCCTACTTGGAGATGATTTTTTTTTCATTAATAAGCTTACACCAATTTAGATCACAATTTCATGCAAGTATCAACATTATATGATCCAATGAAATGTGCAGTCTAACCATGACCAGAATACGAATTTGGTTACACCCCATTTAAAAAACTATCCTGCTAATACAATTGGGCAATGACTTATACAGAAAGACAAAAGTGTAATTTGTCTTCACCTTTAAGGTTATCTACGTCAGGTGAGAGTAAAAGGTAATTAAAATACGATTTCGTTTTTAACCAATGTATATTATTGATGAATGGATTTACAGCTTTACAAATATTTAATAATAAAATATGTTTTTACACATAACTCAAAAACAAAAGGCGAGTAGATGAATTCCATGATGATTATCTAAATTGTTCCAGATAATCAATTTCCAAAGGATGTAGTTTAGAAGCTGGTATAACAAGACTATGTAATGGTGGCCCAAGATCTAATTCTAACATCTTCTCTAAGCTCATCACAGCAATACGTTGGTCTGGGGCGCCAACTCGCGACAAACCTACGGCTAAACTTTCCCTTGTTAAACCTGAAAACAATGTAAAACAGCACAAATGAATAACTACATTTGTTAAAAAAAACTCCAGTGACTAATCAATGCCGGCGTCAGGGTAGGGTATGTTGGGTAGCGCCCAGGATTATGGAATTTCCGTGTTAATTGTCGTCCTCTATTTACTAGAAATTTTCTTGCAGTGACAAGTGCAGTGTAATTCCAATTAAATGTATGTGTCGCGGCATACTATCCGTCGAGTTCTATCTCCCGCAAGAGCAAAAAGTGGATTGCGGCGGTAAATTTGGTCACGCCAAAGGAGGTCCGTGGTCTCTGCCTTCCCCTCTGGGTTACATGCGTGAATTGTGTTTTTTGTTGTTTTCTTGCAGTCTAGCCTTATTTTTGTCAAAAATTTTACATATATAAATGTATTATATATATATTTTACATATTTAATGTAAAATAATTACTTTATTTCTTTGCCAGGTTTTAGGTAAGGGAGAGAAAATGTTAAATGAGAGTTGGTGGTTACACTATCATACCTAAAAGCTGAAGTATGTATATATTCTACACTTGATCTGTGACACATATTCTTAGTTGTAGACTTATTCATGACTGGTTCCATTCAAATTCAACCTTCTATATGTAATAAATTTTACAAATACATAATATAACAGCATACACACATATTAAATGACATATAAAGATGTGTTGTGGATTTACCTGTGTCTGGTTTATTATCAATTATTTGCACAAGTTGTTTTGCAGCATCCCTGACAGTCATAAATTTCGGGTCCATGTACTGTCGTATTTTTTTCGTAAGTGATTCCTCAGTAGGCTCCTTTACTTTTATATCTAAAAATTATATTGAATAGCGTGCTTAAGTGAGTAATTTAGTGTACCGTTTAATCACTAATTTGAATATTCTTGTTGCTTAAATGTTTATGTTGATTTACCTAATAAACATAAGGTGTGCAAATTTCTGGAGTAGTTTTCTAGTATTTTTTCAAAGAAACTATCTGGTTTCCAGCTATCAGTCCAGATTGGTATAGATATTGTTTCCCCAAAACTGTATAGTTGCAAACCACAGCAGCTCACAGCATTCATTATTGATGCATTATGTACAATCTGGAATAATCATTTTTAAGATAATAAGCTAAAAAATGTCATGTTACTTAAACAGCTGGCATTACTTATAGTAAAAAACTATTTTTTACAGTTTTTTTGTTACATTGTCTCTGAAACAGCTGGCCCATTTTAACAGGAACATAGTTGAAGCTGATGTATCTCTGCTTATTTTTCTGCACTAATAAAGTTGCAACCAACTCCTAGTTGGGTAACATATGCAAACATTACACAACACAGAATTATTATAGACAAGTAAAAAATGGTTTTAATTGATACCTGTGATTCAACACCAAATTGCTTAGCCCGGAGAAGCATATCAGTGTGTGTTGTAGCTCCAAGTGGATCACCAACAACTAACAGTGCTATGTCTTTATATTTTGCTTCTTTCAATGTATCATCTATATTGCTTTCGCATAGTTCTCGGTCTGCTAATATCAGAGGTCTTCCATAATATTCTTCCTAAATAAAATAACATATAAAAGTAAAAATTATGGTATAGTATTTTCTAGACTTTTCAAAAAGGCTGGGTTTGATAATAAGCTGTTCCAATTAGATAGTAAGCTGTGTAGACTTTACTAAAAGATATTTATAACGTATTTTGCTATCTCACCAAGGCTTCCTTGCCAACAGTAAGAATCGACGTATAACCTTCAAGTAAAACTTTATCACACTTTTTGATTATTTCTAAACCTCTTACAGTTATATCTTTAGCGTCCCCTAAACCTAATCCTATTAAATAAAACATTTTAAAACAATTGATTTCCAAGTACTTAATTAATATTTTTATAACTTTATGTCAAAAACACATGCATGTGTTATGTTTATAAAGTTTGACATTTGACAATCCCCGAATAAAAATGTTACAATAAAATCATTTTATATACTCTTTGAATAAAACAAACATTTTAAAAATTCAATTGAATTATTTAAATTTTTCAATCAAATGACCAATGAAGATTATTAATTATGCACAGATTTATTGCAAATTCTTGTGAGATAAAAAACGATAATTTTAATTTGGCAAGTAGAAACATAAAAACAAAACGTCATAAGTTGACATTTAGCATTTATAGTTTATATACCGTAAAATAATAATTAAGAATATTAAATAGGTTAAATCTTTATAGATAAGTTATTAAATATATAATAAAATGATATCACGAAAAGGTCAGAAAGCGATTAACGAAGGGGTTGTGGGAAAATATGTGAAGAAAGATACACCACCCGATCTACCAAGTATGTTGCTTATAAAGTGTCATGTTTTATTGTTTATGATTTAGCGAAAACTTATTTACTTTACAAATTAAATAAAAAACGAAGTCAAAGGTTTTCTGTAAATGTATTTTATGGTGTGTTACTACTTTACAGTAATAAATGTCTGGACAACGGGAAATAATAGGAGACCTAGAAGCCAACCATTTGCGGCAAGCGATGGAGGGTCTCAAGCGATGGAAAACAAGTTCGGTAAAGCTCAAACTATGAGTGGTCATGCTGGAAAGTATACGCCCAGTGAATCAGTACCAAACTTAGCACATAGGTACATACTTCGGAGTAAATGTTCTGAACTTGATGTGACATACATATAATAACATTATCATACTAAAATATTGTAGGTTTGCAAGTTTATCAACCAGTGATGCAGCTAGTTCATCCAGCAATTATAATTCCCAATATCATCTGGATTTAAACATGGTATTTTGCTCAATTTATTACAAATGTTATTCTTAATTTTCTAAGCAAACATTTTATGGTTGTTACAATTTTAGGCATCACATTCAACTCTAAATGAAGTAGATGATTCATTTAGCCGTCAGCCCAGTTACAGGTATTATAGGCAACAACAACCTGAGGATCCTATTTATCAAAATCAACAGCAGGTAAGATAACTATAAATACAATTTGAGATATACTATGAAGACACACCAGCTAAAAATTGTCTAGTTGAAGTAACCATGGGTTTCTGAGATCAAAATGTCCGTTTTAAACATGTTAACTGTTTTGTGAAAGATGAGACACAAATGATGATATATTTTAACCAGAGATTTTGGTGTCATAAACCCATGGTAAGTATGCACTTACCGTGGGTTTAAATTAAAATACAGACTTGTAATAGGTCCAGCAACAGAAACAACAGCAGTACAGTTCCAGGGAGTCCAGCATGCCGAGGATCTCTTCAAATCTGAGTATAACACCACGACTGCATCCCCCATCACCTCATTCTATTCATTTACATACTTGTACTGACTGTAAGTATTAACATATATAATTTTTTTTTATCACATCTTTAGATGAAATTTGGTGTCACTTTGAAGTAAAAGTTTATCACAGATGATCTAATAAATAGTTTTCTGAACTAGATGTTGTATTGAACAAAACAATGATTTTATTTTCTTGCAGCTTACACAACCGTGAGTCAGTCATCACCAATATATTCAAACTATGTGAATGCGTCTGCACTTCCCTATCATAACAAAGGTCCGGGCAGCAGCATTATCTCCAGTAATCAAGGTACTTGTTGCAATAAATGTTACTAACTGCTTATCCTATCTTCTTAGCCAATATTCTTTCATTTTTTAAATTAAATTAGAATAATAATTATTCCCAAAATGTTGAATTCATAATTTTTCAATGAAGAATTGAAGATTGAAGAAGAGGCATTTGAGCTCTTTAATCCTTGGTCTGCCAATGTCCTACACAAATTATTATTACAAATATTGTATTAGGTTCAGAGGAATGTGAGTTGCCATTGCCCCCGGGCTGGTCGGCGGACCGCACGTTGCGCGGCCGACGGTACTACATGGACCATAACACGCAGACTACCCATTGGACTCATCCTCTGGAGAGTGTGCCGCAGCCCTGGCAGAGGGTTTCTACACCACATCATGGAGTATATTATTTTAAGTATGAATATATTTCTAATTTATAAATTTCAGCTTACATTGAATGATATAGTATTAACACATTTTATTCTATATACTATGTTTAGTTAGTATTAAAAATATCAGCAGATGAGTGAGTGCAGCATTGTGGTTCTGAATGTGTAAATTCTTGTTTTCAACAACCTAATACTTTATAGTATGTTTTTACCTCACCGATAATTGTTTTTTGTTGCAGTGAAATAACTCATCAAACAACATATGCACATCCTTGCCTTGTAGGTGGTTGTTACTTGGTCAGTCCACTTGTTCCTACCCTTGTGCCACCATATTTACTTGAAGAGATACCTCACTGGCTCATTGTTTATTCTAAAGGTAAAGTTATTTTAACCTTAAGGCTTAAGGTCATGGCTCTGTTCATTTTTAAACTACAAATTATAAGATTTTTAGATTTAATTAACAGTTATAATCATAACACAATATAAATTACTATTTTAATTCACAAAATAATAATAAAGTAACAATTTATTATATCAGCGGATCAAGAGCTAGATCACAAGTTGCGTTGGAACATGTTCCGACTAAGTGAGCTGGACTGCTACTCGGACATGCTGACGCGCCTCTACAAGCAAGAGCTGCAGCTCATTGTAATGAAGTACGAGAGATATAGGTAAAAATAACATGTTCTAAAAAAATAACTTTTTCTAATCGAAGATCAAAACTTCTAGTTGTAAACAAAAGTGTGTTTAGTAGGCAGATAAATATATTATGTAATAAATGAGAAATTTAACCAAAAAATATATTCCAGATCTGCTTTACTGCAAGAATTAGAGCGAAGAAGGCGCGCCATCACTTACCACACACATCCTAACTACTGAGCTTATTTTATTGCCTTATAAAGCTGTGATTCTAATCATAAGTGATTATGTGTAATGTGATTCTATTTAGTGATGTAAGTGCCTTAAATGTTTTAAAAAACTATATTTATTATCATTAGCAATTGATGAAATTTTAATTCCCCAAAATATTTATATGAATTATATTGGTATTTTTATATTGTCAATTTTACTTTACCTTAAGCCTTAAAACCTTAAGCCCTTATTAGTTTTTAATGTTTGTATTGTAAATAACAACACATGCAGCATGTGGTACATTCAAGGAATTTTTAGGCTCCGAGGTCAATTTTGTTAAAATTATTGCAGTTTGATTTTTTTATTTTGTGTAAAAAATGACTAATAATTATTGTAATAATTTATTGACTATATTTTTGCTCTTGGACACATTCTTTAAAAAAAATTGTGGATGTGTAGCAAACGTTTTTTCTTATGCTTAAAAATTACAATACTTGCAAAGCAAGTGTAACATTTGCTTTTGTAACATTATTCTGTTTATTATTCTTCTAATTCCTCACTATCTACTATGGGTTTCTTTTGTCTCACTTCTTTTCCGTCCACTATGTCATACTCGTCCACTTTCTTGAATCCAGATATTCTGTAAACTTTGGCATTCTTTATACCCAAGGTATTCGCCCACGCTCTCGCTAAAAAAAAACAAGAATTTTAGGCAGGTAATACAAAAAACAATAATGAAGAGTCCACAATTTTTAAATTCACTTGTAGGAAATATTAAAACCATTTCAGTCCGTATAGGTAATCCAAATAAGGCTATAATTTAAAAAAATGCCCGCAAAGAAACTTCTTTAAAGTGCATAAACCTGCGCTTTCCAGGCATACTTAATTTTATCGTTAAAATATTACTATCATACCTGGTGGCATGGATTGCTCTTCGTCTGATTTCAGACCATAATAATGTGCCCAATCCGCTTTGCCTTGATAAATGGCGAAAAGAAGCAAACCAAATGCATTCCACGCAACAAATCCGTAAGCTAAGCTGAGACGACGTTTCCATAAAAGTGCCTGATCTTCTGGAATCGGCTTTGTGGTTCGTCGGACAAATTTATGAAACCATTTATGTATCATTTTAACTTAAATATTAATTATATAATTTGGTAACCTAAGTTATTGTCAATTTCGAATTTTTTGAAGTCAAAACATCGAGCAAATAACAATACCTGTCTCTGGTCATCAATTTGTCAATTTTGACAATGTCAAAAAAATTGTTGCCATTGTAAAGAGGTTAAACATAAGTAATATTTTACTTTTTCTCAAAAAAACTTGTCATTTTTTTACATTCCAATGTGTGTGTTTGAAAATATAAATAGATTCATAAAGCTAGCTGCAGCTTAAAGAATAAGATTTCTTTTATTCTTTACTGAAAAATAAATCCTTCTTGATTTGGTATTCCTTCTATTCTAAAGAAGAAAAGAAAACTAAATGACATTTATTATAAACTGAATATCACCGGATATCTGAAAGCAATTTCAGATTTTGATACTTTAATTAAAAATTACGAACTTGTACGTAAAATTAAAAAAAAAACTATCTTTCTTATCAGATACAAAATGATGGTTAAAATGGGGCAGAGAACTTTTCGTTTATATAAACCAGTCTACCATAAGTCGTAAGTCTTTATATGCTCTTTGGTGTAATTCTTTAATTTAATTAAAGTGGCGCATCAATCAACAACCTAAAGTGGGCCCTGGCCTCTAGGAATAAAAGTTCCCACCTTTCACGGTTTCACGCCACCTTGACTTAGTCCAAGACTTGGAACTCCTGCTCCTCACTATTTCATCTTTGAATCGCAAATACTTGATGTTAACCTTGGCTTAAGCCAAAGAATCGAAGTAGCTATATAGCGAAATAGTTAAATAGACACCGTTTCCGTGACCGGAGTGAATAAGCAAGGTCGAAGGTCATTCGCGATTCGTGTTCATGCTATGGACGTAAAGACGAGCCGTGCCTGAAATACCCTGGTACTGCTGCTTTTACACGCTACGTCTACTTTGAATTTGTTGATTGAATTTGAGACTTGGTGTGTTTAAAATAAAAGTTCGTTAATACTACAGATAATATAATAAGGTTATTAATAATATTAGGTTATTATTATAGAAATTAAATATAAAGAGCCTGCTAAGTGATAATACAAAGTCCAAACGTTTTGTGCGTCTGTATATCGTTATATATGTTAAGTATAGCTCACATCTCTTAATGTAATGTATTAAATTATTGAGAACTTTATTACGATTGTGGGTAGTATAATATTAATATAAGAAGGCGTATAACTCATCAATACTTCCTATTCTTAGTAGTTTTGTAAAAAGGAAGGTAGCGCAATGTGTACATTCACCGATATTTCTCTTTGGATTTCGTGTGGCGGCTCGCTGCATGTAAAACCTTTGCTAAGGTCGACGCGGCATTGCTTTGTTTACATTGATACGACACGAATCTATGAAACGGCTCTTCTAAGTTACCCGAGGTTTGAGAGAAACAAATGGGAAAATCTAACAAAAAGTACGGTAATACTCTGTAATAGATGTACGGCTGTAGTGCTGGAACCTTTTTCAAAATTTATAAAAAATATTTTACATTTACCAATTGGGTACTACGTAAATAAAATAAACATTCTTTTTTTTTCAGATTTAAAGCTGAGCGTATCAACGCGTTAAGAAAACAGTATGATTCTTTCATCGAAGAAGACAAAAAGCGTAAAGACCGCAATGAGTATATTCTAGAAAGACTTGACAAAATTCGTACCACCTCTGCCATCGTACAAGTGCGTAATACACCAAAGGTAGGTTTCGTTACGTATATAATATAATAGCATGATGCCTTAGTGAATTAATATGGTATTTAAGCAAATCGCTTTAAGTGGAACCATATCTTACTGTTGGGTAATAATCGGTTTAAAACCTTTAAACCGATTATTACCCAACAGTAAGATATTAACTTTAACCTTCATTTAATATTTTTCAGGATTATTTTACTACAGGAAACCAAAACCTCGTTTACGATCGTAAACATTACATGTCAAATATATTACCCATGTATGAAAAACCACAATATTGTTTGAACCCAGTCAACAATTTTAACTTAACGATGCCAATCCAAAATGAACAAGAGATTCTCAAAGAAATTAGTAAAAAATATATTCTTATTCCAAGATTCAGGAATATATTGGAAAATAATGATAATCATCTTTTAAAATCTAACATTGACGATAATTCTGATTGGAGAAAGAAATACAGTATCTTAGAAGAATTAAAGCAAAACGAAAAAGAAGACAAACAGAAAACTAATTTGAACATTTGTAAAGACTTTACAACAATAAATATTAAAGACGGAGAATTGAACTACAACAAAATTGAAGAACCAAAACTTCAACCTGAACTTCTTTTATCGGAATATAACAAAAATTCATCCAAAACACTACAAGATAATTCAGGGGAGATCGCTTATTTTGATGAAGTAAATGATACTGAAATCAATAAAGTTCAAAAGCCAGAAATCAAAAAAGATTTTAGTAATAATTCTAAAAACAGCAAAGATTTCAATAAGCCTATTTCGAATAGTCAAACTGAAAATCTTACACAAAATACAGATAGTAAAATGCAACCCATGACCTATGTAACAGCACCGCAAGAAAGTCCAACACGAGATGACAATATTAATGTTATTGACGAACTTCCAAATGAAGGAGATGTGGTTGAGACAGATCTTAACAGTAAAGATTTAACACAGAAGGAAAAAATGCAAACTGAATATGAGAGGGAATTAAAACCAAAAGAAGAAGATATTCCAGTGGAAAAAGTGCAGTATTCAAATATCAAATCCGAAAGTGAGGATCTCAAGGAAACTGCACAATCTGCGAACTATCATCAGGATAAAGGAAAACATGAAGTATTTGAAGAAAATAACATTAAATCAAATATTGATTCTGACATAAAACGCGATAACAATATTTCAAAGGATTTGAATTCGGAACAGACATCGCAACCTCCAGGTGTAGATGGACCTTTACTGATAGAAAATATTAACTCCACTGTACCAAATACAGAACAAGAAGAAGCTAACCCAAAGCTAAATCAAATAGAGTCACATGAAGAACAAAAAGCACCCATAATAGCTAATATTAATCCTGTTGTACAAAACTTAGAAAACATTAGTACTGACGCTCAAATTCACGAATTTGAGACAGAGCAAATGGAGATGTTTCATTCAGGACCGAATGTTACCGAGTACGCATATGATCAAACAGGCAATGTTGTAAATGATGGTTATGTAAATACTGTCGGTTATGCACAAGACGAAAACTACGCTTATTATGAAGGTACTCAGCAACAACAGCTTTATTCCACAGATATAAATGATCATGAAGAGTCCACTGAGCAGTATGATCCTCATTACGAGGCACAATATGCTAAATATGAGAATCAAGATCATATAATCGACGAACAGTATGAAAACTACGAAGCCGAAGAGAATATCACGCAGCAACAATTGTACGATCAAGTTCAATATGAAGAACCAGATTATAATGTCATTCAGGAAGTGGAAAGAGAACTGGACGCTGAACAGAATTATAATAATATTGAGCAATCTATAGACGACAATATTACCAACATTATTGACGAAGCCATAGTACCTGAAGACGAATCCGAGCCAGTTGCCGAAAATCCGGTACCAACTAGTTAAATATGATGCAGAGGATTTTGTTAAATATTCTTTGATTTCCTCTTATGTTACGAATCTTCTTATGTTATAAATGGCTTTTGGTTTTTAAACTTATGTTTTGTTTCAAAGTAAATTTAAATTAAATTATTCAAACTTTCGTGAGACATTATACTAAACTGATATATAAACACGGCTAAACACTCACGTATATTCGTCCGGTGGCGGCACCGACTAGTTTCGAGCCCATCGGGGGCCCTTCATCAGGATGAGTGGTACTGGTATTATTTGAAATTGAATTCGATTAACTTTTCCACCCCTTGAAAAGATTTAACCGAGAATGGTTACCGTTAAAATACCGTCTATGGCTTAGTGGGAACTGCGCGGGTTAGTACAGCACATCTAACCTTGTTATGGATCGCTTCGATACTGAGTTATGCGTTATTCAATCTGGCACCAATCGCTTAATTATGTCCTGCGTCTAAGACCTGAGTCTACCTTCACAATTTTGCAGCTATAAACCCCACTATTTGTTAAACCACCGTTTACCCTCTTAAAGTGGATCGATTATATATGAAGAATTTAAGAAAATACTTTTAGAAACAAATGACACTTTATTTAAGTTTACAATACATCTAATATAAAAATGTAATTTAATAGGTTATGGGTCCAGTTCTATTCAAGATATAACCAAAGTCTTGACAAGCTCAGCCCACAATCTTTCAGGTATCTCCTCTTGAGCAAGCATCATTGCTCTTGCTACTTATTATGCGATTCTCTCTATTTATTATGCGATTCTCTCTCGCTAACGCCATTTTGTACCAGCGTATATGGCATTTTTAGTCTGTTATGAATGCCAAATTCCAACATAACTTTCTGTACCTGGGTATTTACGAATTCACCTTCATATTCATTTTTCATTTGTTCAACTTGCAGTATTATCTTTCAGCTTGGCTTCAATTTTGATCGATCCTTTACCTATGGCATTATTCGTCTTCCCATCAGCCGTAGTTACGGTGTGACTCCCATTGAATAGCTTGAAAAAAGATGTCATCATAATATGGTATCTTTATACCACTTGTCACGATCAATATTTCGCCAATGGTGTTCAAAGAGGGTAAAATCATATTACTTTCTCTGTAGATTTTTGAGCAACAAGTCTCTTTGGGCAATGTTTCTTAAGGTGACTCCTTTTCCTTACAGACAAATCATCTCACCTTCTAATCCTGATTCAGTTTAATTGTAAACGCTTGCTTCTTCCAATTTTGTTTACGGTCTTAGCTGCCATAGTTTTACAATGTGATTGTCTATCGACACAATTTAGAGCTTTCTCATGTGCGCACAGTTGATTTGTGAGATTCTCTTGTGACTTGTGAGGTACAGTGTTATCCTTTGATGTTAGCATCTGCCGAATCCATACAGAATCGGACGAATTTCACAATTACATCGTACAGGCGGTCCTCATTTACGCCTTCATACAGCTTATGTAGTTCTTTTCACACCTCCTTTGACGTTCTGAATCTCATTACTTTTTCAAGAGCTTGGTCCAATATGTTAATAGTTATTAAAAGCAAATCCGTGCTATCATTTCTTACATATGCCTTCATAGGAGTACTATAAGCAGCCAAAGGTCCTGCAGCTGGTCCATCTCCAACTTTACCAGGCTTTTCTATCTTGCCTTCGACAACATTCAGCAGTTCAATTCCTCGGAGAATTGTTAACATCCAGAACTTCCAGTGTTGGGTACTTCTCGTCAATTTTGGTTATTTGAACTTTGGATAACACCATTGTTCTAGCAATTGAACTAGATCCATAACCTCATAAATTGGATTTTTATATTCGATGTGTCGTAAAGTTAAATGAGGTTTTGTTTATTTCTAAAAGTATTTTCTTAAATTCTCCATATTTGATCGATCCACTCACGTCACCGTGGGTTCGATTCTTGTCATTCGACTTTTCTCTAACGGTATTAACAAGAGGTTAAATTAGTAAACTAACAAAAACCTGCTAATATTTCAAATAAAACAATAATAAAATAACATTCAAGTTTTCGAGTTTTCTTTTTGTCGGCCTGTTTATTTCTATTCATCATCATCATATACGTCCTCCTAAATCGTCCACTGTTGAGTGTACGCCTCCATCATCGATTGCCACAATGCCCGGTATAAAGAGAGAAACACATATATAATTCTTATTTCTTTACTATACTAACAGTTAATATAATGTTATTTAAGCTAAGGGTATATTCGCTAACTCCGCCGCTTGTTCTGGGATAAGCGGTTCACGAGGTTTTTTCCAATGGAACTCGTCCCATGGTAGTTTTTCAAGACCTGTCGCCCAGTGATGTATCCTGCATCTCACATTGACTTCTTCCTTGTTATTTATCTGTAATTGAAAACGTTTTTAAGATTACAACATGCAAATTATCATAAAAAAAATATTATATTTAATGTTATCAAAAAGTTTCCATACATAATCCATTAAAGCAAAAAAGTTTTCACAGTATTTAATTTATACTTAAATGGAAATCCATTTAATAAGTATGCTTTAGTGTCACATTAAAAACTATTTTACCTTGACAGTCACATAAAATTCTTTCTCCTGCAAAGACAGATCAGGACCTGAGATTTTGACTGGAGGCATAGTTATAGTATCTTCTGGCACCACAAATCCTGCTTTCCGGAAAGATGTCCGCACATGCCAAGGTTCCAGTGTCCAGGGTTCAGTTTTGCTCATAGTTATCTGTAGTACTAGGCGTGACAAACAGCTCATAGTCTGTAAATGTTTACGACATAGTCCTTCAAATATAATCAAGTAATTCTAATTAATAACCAACTTCAAAATTATTGATGTAAAAATCACCACACCATGATGGAGGACAATTACCCTACAGTTGGTTGTAAAGGTGCCATATGCATTGTAAGCTTAATACAATAGCTGTTATGACAATGTGCAGTCAGCTAGACTCTAGTTTTAGTGGCAACTGCAGTAAGTGTGGTAAATTTGTGTAAGTTAAGGGTAAGTTTTCAACTTTATACTAATTATTAGTAGTCAGTTTACTAAAACTGGTACTGCCCTTATGTATATTCTAGTATTTCTAAATAAATTATAAATGTAAACAATATACCCTTTGTACATATGGAGAACTGAAATTGCTTTTGTCTTTCGGCTTGTTTTCATCAACCTTATACTTTGCTATGTTTTCTGGTGTAGCATACACTGCCAAGCCTGGTACAAGGAAGTTCTTGTAGGCTTTGGCGGGACTCAGAGTCAAAACATCTCCAGTCTCTCCGACACCTAGAAAGATTTTAATATGTTATATTTATAACATTAGTTGAAATATCCTTTAATAAAATAATGCATGCAAACAACATTGCTGTAAATATCCACATATTAACAAATTATTCTATTTAATTGTGTACGAAAATAAATTTGAATTTTTTTGAAGCTTGTTTAAAAAAACTATCATCAATCATAATAAATTGTCTTTTCAGGGTATTCTACCTATTATAAAGTTTAAATGAAATAAAAATCAAAAGATTTACTTTAAATTACCATCGATAAATTGGTTCAAGATTATCTTCATGTCTGGCTTCTTTACAACATTTGTGTCTTCCACTAAATCATAGACAAAGTGCCTCCCTCTCATTTTAGCAGGTTTTCCGTGTTTCTTGTGCAACGGTGGAGGCCATCTTCTCCGTAAAATAAAAGTATTCTGTAAAGTAAACGAGGATTGTTTTTAATTCATTATTTTTAGTGCTTTACAAACCTAAAAGTGCTTTAAATTACACCTACTCTAGTTTGATTCACTAATAACGATTTTGAGGGTGTGGCTATGTTGCAAATAGCACGTATTCCCAACATATTCGATATCCTTAACAGCTGCAACTAAAAAGAGTCAATTTATAATTACAATAATCAAATCATAACCAAAAATGTTTATTCGACTTTGACTTAAAGTAAAAGTAAGGTTAGAATAAAGAGTATGTATCGTAAGATGTTTATTTGTGCATTTCAGCATTTGGCTAGAATTTCAACTTTTAATATAAATTAGTTGGCAGCGCAAATAGACTGATTAAGTTAGATTTAATTAATCACATTATACAACGTTTATCTGTTTTAAATGTGGAGCTTTACGAGGCGTAGCTTTGTATTCTGTAAAGTTGAAAGCCTGGATTTGCGATTTTTTTACTTTTTAAAACGTCAATTACAGTTCTTACTCTTTGATCGACGGTATTTGCGTGGGTATTTTGTTGTATAGTTCCACTGATAATTCGTAATTTGTTTGAATTTTGCAGTAAGCATTAGTTGCATTAGTTTTAAATATTTTTGCAAGTCATTTTCTCTCGTTGAATCCAATAGTTTTCGGAGTTTGTGAAAAGTAAACCTGAAGACTAAAAATGGATGATGACGCTAGTTCCGATGCACAGGTATGGGCAATAAAAATATAACCTAATATTATATGGTAAAATGCGGTGTGAAAACTTAATATTTAATCGTAAAAATGTTTTAGAAATGTACTTCGGAGAGTCCAATGGATACCGACGAAGGCCCTTTGATAAATGAAAATTCGAATGGATTGTCTCATCTTTTAACGGAAGGCGAATTTAACAGTGTCGACGCTGGTGTTGTGGACGAATCGTCAACATCAAATCAAGCTTTTCTCAATGCGGTCGAGCTTTCAGCAGGTAGTGTTGGTGATTATTTGGAAAATAACGCCACTGGTTTCAGCAGAGACAATTTCGACGTCGGTGATAACGCTGTAGAATTTTCTAATGAGTCAAGTAACGCGCTAACCGATGGGGACTCTCGATTGAGTGAACCTGTTTTTAAAGCCGTTATTTCAGATGTGGAAGATAGTCAAGATGGGAAGGTCAAGGGGAAATCAGACAATGTACATGACAATGCTGCCGAAATCACAAACAATATTAAAATGCCAGCTCAACCTGAGAATACAGAAGACTCAAAGTTAGAGGAAATTGACTGCGCTGGTAATAATTCCAAACCCCGTAAATTGGTCAGAGAAATAAATAATGTTTCTGAAGATACTGCTCTAGGCAAAGATAAGGTAATTAAATATTTTTATTTATTTTCACCAATGGGATTACATTACTTGTATTATTATGAGATATATGCCATACTTAATACCAGTACTGAAATTAAAGGTCACCAGTGAGTCATATAATATTGCTTCACTAATTATGATAAAAAATTGTAAACATTTAGTTTATCTAATAGAAGAAATAATCAAATATTTTATATTACATAAATAAAATTCTGTAGGTAGATCGTAATCTGTGATAAATATATCTAGACTGTAATGAGTTGTAAAGTTTGCAAAGTCCACCAATTGCTGCAATTTGTTAGTTTAAATTGTAGCAATATTTTTGACTAGCTAACATTATTTACATTATTTTAGGTAAGTGAAACAATAAATAAGGGTTTTCCAGAAAAACAAAATTCTGATTTAAACAATGATTTAACTGACAGACTGATGGATGATAAAGTTCTGAATGATGCCAAAGCAAAGACTGAAGTGAGTTTAACTATAAAACCCAAAACATAACATATTAAATTTGTATAGGTATAAAGTTTTAAACATTAATACTAATTTTTTATAAGAAAATATGCACAATAAATGCTATATCTGAATGACCATTTGTAATTTTTTTACGTAATTTAGTTCAATGTAGAGGGAAAAATTGGTGGGGCTGAAGAGACAGAAGTAGTATCTGAGGATGAGCTGCCCGCTGTCCAGAAGCCAAGTGTAAAGGATGCTGAAAATGTGTCTGATGATGAACTACCAGGACCTAAGCCTGCTGACCTACCAGCAGATACTGAGGTTATTGTCAATATTTTTTTTTTATTTAAAATTATATACTTGATCTAATATAATTTTTATGTTCATTTTAATCTTTGGCAAAAGGTCAGGAGTAAATATTTATGAAATAGTTTTAAAACTATTAAAGCATTAGTTTCTTATTTTCTTATAAGTATCTTTACTTGAATATAATATCAAAATTTATCAAAACTGAAGATGCTTTAACAATCTAGTTATAAAAATCATAAAAAGGTCAACTGTAACTAGTGATAATCATAAGACACATACAAGTTCTTTCAAAACATATCCAAACTATTTACAGACATGTGATAATAAGACAACTTCACAATTGGAAATTGTAAATAACACTAAACAGTATAAATTACAAAAGAAGACACGCCAAATAATGGTCAAGTATTTTAGTAAATATGTATAAATAGGCAAGGTTGCATTTATATTTTTTTTAATAAGGTATTATTTGTATAAAAAGATGTTTATTTTAATTTCAGGTTGTATCTGAAGATGAATTGCCATCATCTAAAAAAGAGTCAAAAGAATCTCGGAAGAGAAAACCTGATGAAGAGAGAGATGGTTATGATCCAGGATCACCCACATCTGAAGGTGAATCATCTAATAAGAAGCAGGCTGTTGCTAAGGTTAGTTACAAATATTCAATTATTTTTACATTCACTTTTTAAGTATGAAACTTTTAGAGCTCATAGATGTAATTTTTTAAATGCACATATGAATTGTGGAATGACTGAAATGAACCTGCAGTTTTATTTTGTGAAAGGCTTGAAATAAAATTAACAGTTCATTTTATTTCAAAAGAGTGAACCTCTTTAAAGGTTGGCAATGCATCTGTGGTTCTTTTTTTTTTATCTCTGATCTCTGATGTTCAGAGTTGCACATATTCATATGTGTCAATTAATTCTTTTTATGAAGGCTGCTAGTACTTGCTTGCCCCTTAATGATATAAAAAAATTATTGCCCTGATATTTGTATTCTTCAATTAGATTTTTCCTGATATTATCAATGTTCTTTTAGTATGTAACCATTTTTTTTCTTCAGAATGGTGAAAGTAAACCGATACCTGCGGAGAAAAGATCATCCATTGATGAAAAACCTAAGAAGAAACCTCTTCCCGAGCTTGACAAGTACTGGAAAGTTGTTAATGATGACCCCACTGACTTCACTGGATGGACATATTTGTTACAATATGTAGACCAAGAGGTGAGTTGGTTAATATGAAAGTGCGGTGAAAAAGAAAGATAGAATTAACATGATGAAATATTACGCTAATCTTATTGCTTTGTGAAGCGATAAGAACTGAATATATTATGTGGATTGGCAAGGGCCAACTGAATATTATATTGTTTTGTGTTTGATATGTGTATATGAGAAACATTTTAATACAAGTGTTATGTGTTTGTCAGAGCGATGTGGAGGCTGCTCGAGAGGCGTACGACGCTTTCCTTTCTCACTACCCCTACTGCTACGGCTACTGGAGGAAGTACGCCGACTACGAGAAACGTAAAGGAAGTAAAAAGAAGTGTCTCGAGGTGAGTGCATATCCATGCTAATATTCATATAATTAAGTTATATAACTTGGTGAATCATGCGATATGAATTAAAATGAAATTCACTTGATTGTGTTCAAATAACACTTGGATTTACAATTGTTTTAGTTGTAACCGGTATTGTGCAATTATTTTTTTTCCCAACAGTGCAACGAGGCCGCCCACGTTGATATGGCAAATTCATCGGTTCGCACCGGACACTTGTATAAACGTCGCGTAGTTTTCGGTCTAGTGTATCATTGTTTGTGGTGTATAATTTGTATTTTACTTAAGTTTATGATGTATTGTTATAATGATATGTTTGTACATTACTTAAGTTGATGTTGATACATTGGAGATACTTAAGCGAATCTAATGACTAATCCATGTTAGGCATGGAGCGACACAGGTTTTAGCGAGGCTTTTAGCGCTTGAGTTAGCGATGGCGGCCGGCGGCGGCGGCGTGCGACGCGGCGGACACAGGTGTAATATGACCGACAAACATTTTATATACATTGGATGCAGGTGAGACGTTGCGACTCGACTCCAACGACTCACTTCATCATTTCCAAATTTATATGAGTAATATAATGCTATTTGATATTCCCTTGCTTGCATAGCGTTGTCGCTGCGGCGGCGACGCTCCGAGCACCGCGAGCACATCTCTCACCTCGCTATGTTGCAGGTTTTGGAAAGAGGTCTGAAAGCGATACCATTATCTGTGGACCTTTGGATACATTACCTGAATCATATAAAAGCAACTAGAAGTGAAGATCTACCGTATGTCAGATCTCAGTATGAAAGAGCTATAGGTAAGATAAAATTTTATTTTAATTACTACAATTTTGTTCTATATCTTCCTATATGCCATTTGTTCCGTTGTAAAATGTAAGCAAAATTCAGTGTTTATCATAATTTCAGAGGCTTGTGGGTTAGAGTTTCGTTCGGATCGTCTGTGGGAGTCTTATATAAAGTGGGAGGCGGAGAACGGCACCGCCCTCAACGTGACCGGCATCTATGACAGACTGCTCGCCACACCCACGCTCGGATATACCTCGCACTTTGATAAGTCAGTGACACAACTTTGCAGTAAACTTGATTAATCTTGTTATATTCTTACCTTTAGCGTTAGTTACAATAATGTCCTGAGCGCGAATGACCTTTGTGGTAGTAAAAAGTTGCAAAACGTTTGCATGTATCTGCAATTAGCCAAAAAATACTAGATGTATTACTTAGCTATGACCTACCTTTAATGAACAGATACAGAAATAAAATATTTCCCCATGAAAATTAGATAACTTAAACTAGTATAGGAATTGGAGATGTAAGTGTAATATTTTGTACTGGTGTGTAGTTTCCAAGAGCACGTGATGTCGGAGCCTGTGGGTGGTGTTGTGCCGCGCGGTGAGCTGGTGCGTCTGCGCAGTGAGGTGCGCGAGACGGCAGGTGCGCAGCCGCAGCTAGATCTGCCTCCTGGAGAAGACGAACCGCAGGATCACATTGTATGTACACAACTTCTTATCCTACTCATCCCAATTAAAAGTCTAATATAGGGTCAAATATCCTCACAATAAGAAACCTTTTTGCAACAAATGCTAAATGATAGTATCCTAAGCATGGAGTGAATTTATTTTTTTAATTGTACTCTCTCCTACAGAACTATAAGCATGGATCATCAGCCGAAATTGTTTTAGATTTAGTTTCACAAATCTCCACTTAGTAGCTGTTTAAGTTATCATTAATCGAGGGTGAGTGTGTCAGTTACAATATTTAATACGATCTGTGTCTTCAGGCGTCAGAGGAGGAAGCTCAGGCGATCAAGGAGCGCATTATCGCCGCTAGAAGGAAAGTGCACAAGACTACTGGCGAGGAGGTCGCAGCGCGGTGGGCGTTCGAAGAGGGGGTAAATATTTCATAGATCTTTTTTTCATACATTTAAATTGTATTTTCATGAAAAACATGATTTATGAACTTTGTATAAAAGAAATTGTATCTTGATGTTTTTAACATTCGTTGTTCCTTGTAGATAAAGCGACCTTACTTCCACGTGAAGCCGCTAGAACGTTGTCAGCTGAAGAACTGGAAGGCGTACCTGGAATGGGAAAAGCAGCACGGCACCTTTAAAAGGGCTCTCGTGCTGCACGAGAGATGTCTCATTGCTTGTGCACTGTACGAAGAGTTCTGGATGAGGGTACGTCTAAAAAATAGTGCCTATATTAGTGTATATTTATGTGATCTGTAGCTCTTGTCCGACTGACAATTTTGTAAGGGTATAGTTTTGATAGTGTAAATATTTTCCAGTTGGTGAAGTTTCTGGAGGAGCGCGCGGAATCGGAGGCCGAGGTTGCGGCTCTGCAGCGTGAGGTGCTGGAGCGCGCGTGCACAGTGCACCACCCTGACAAACCGGAGCTGCATCTGTACTGGGCGCACTTCGAGGAGGCGCAAGACCAGCCCGCGCGCGCCGCGGAAATACTCGACCGCATCGAGAAGACCTGCCCCACCTTAGTGCAGATACAGTACAGGTATAACTCTTTTCAAACATCTGAACGGCCCAAGGACATCGACGCGCTGTGCACTGCCCTCCTCTCGTACCCCGCCACTTCTAAATTGTGTATATTTTTATTCTACCCACACTTTTATATCAACACAATATCAACCAGTACTCATTAGGTACTGGTTGATATTCTTACCACGCACGCACTTAATAAGCACATAAGATCTCATAAGCAGAATAATTTTCAGGCGAGTGAATCTAGAACGTAGACGCGGCGACTACGAGAAGTGTTGCCAGCTGTACGAGTCGTACATCGCGGCGGCGAAGAGCAAGGCAATCGCATCCGCGCTTAGCGTTAAGTATGTGCGTTTCCTGTTCCACGTGCGCCGCGACGCTTCCGCCGCAAAAAGCGCCATCGACGACGCCATTGCCCGCGACCCACTCAACGTGCGTCTGCACATGCAGCGTCTGGATATAGCGCTGCACACGCCCGGCACGCCATACGAGATGTTGGAAGGTAACCGCCTTGTCTTGTTCATATTTGTATATAACGTCCACGATTACTAACATAAAAACAAATAATTTTTGGATGATGTGACAGAGTTGGCGATGTCCTACGAGCGCGAGGAGGGCGCGGAGCCGGAGAGCGCAGCGCTGATGGCGTGCCGGCGCCGTGAGCTGGCTGAGGAGCTGGGCTCAGCGGCGGCCGCACGCGCCGCGCATCGGCACTGGCGCATGCTCAGCAAACACCTGCGCAAGCGCGCGCGCAAGGACAAGCACGAACACCCGCCCCTGCCCACGTACGAACACACGACCCCGTACTTATTACTGCTCTCAGCGTTGGTTTCCGAGACTAAAATCTCCAAAAGATATCTTTATTCTCTTAGTCTAGTCTTAAACGGGAATTTTGGTCTCAGAAATCAATGTCAATCACTTAAATATGAATCTAAATGTGGCTATTATTATGAAACCATATAGTCTTTACTAAATGTATCGTCATATAACAGAGCTTCAATTGACCCGACAAAGAAAAAAGACGGCAGTACGATGGCAGTCGGCAGCGCCACCACGAATAGCGCCAACAGCGGGTATTACCAGACGCCAACCGCCACCGCGCAGTCCTACGACCAGTCTTACGCGCAGCCCTACCAGCCGCCCTGGGGCTACCAGCAGCCTCCAGGGCCCTACCAGCACCACCCTCACCCCTGGCCGCAGTACCCCAACTACTACTGAGATACAGCCCCCACCCACACTTAACCCATCTGGAACGTTCGCAATAGTGATACAGTAGAAATTTAATTATAAGTAAAAGATTATCTTACATTTTTCATTTCATTATGAAATTAAAATGTAATGATTGATGTTCTTTTGTTGTAATTTTTTGACAACTTTGAATAAATTGTATGACTTTATGCATTTGTTTTTTTTTTACCAAGTATAGCAATTTAACGTGTCTTGTGCGAGATGAGATGGTCACGACCTTCATATGAAAATAACGAAATTGTTAAGGTTGATGAATACATTACACATTTTGTTTATAAGTTTATTTCTTTGCATTAAATTTCGCCCTAAAGAGAATAAATTGCGGTGATGTAATTTAAACATAGATTTTACATGAAATAGATAAAAAACACTACACAAAACAAAATGTAATATTTTAAATTTACATAAAATGTATGTACATAAACCGTAGCTGATATCTGCGGGGTTAAGCAAAGTGCATTCGCTTCGAAGCGATTCTATAGTGAACTTCAAAATTTAATGTAACTGACGCGCGACAATCACGTAATTATCCAAAGTTATTGTCAGTTCTCTACATATTTGAAGTTCGCTATGGAATCGCTTCGCAGCGAATGAACTTTGTCTAACTCCGTTGATTTTTTGGCGTTTCGTCAGTGGAAACTTACGCTAAGCAATTTTACAGCAATCTAGATGAAACTACAAGAAAACATTACATTAACCTATTTCCATCTAGTGTAGATAAGATTTATTATATATTGTAGTTATACATTTTTAAAATAGATAAATTTATAAACTACTACAGAAATTGTTACCGGACTAAAATACAACACTATTTACTTTTCGTAATGAAGTATGAATAATAAATATTGAATATAAAGATATAAAGTTGCGATAAGTCATTCTTAATTTTACATACATATATATTATTGCAAAAAGACTTTATTATATCTTAACAATATGTAATAATTTATATTTAGACATCAATTAAGTGCGTTTTATATAGAAATAGTTAATTCTAAAGACTATTAGTTACTAAAATATTGATAAAGGTACACACACATCTTTTACACCTTTCTCATCTTTTCTTGTCGTCTCATCGCCATCTTTTACAAATAACGTCAGCACATATACAATCTTTATATACATTTCACGTCTACAATATATAAATACAGTCAAACCTGGATATTGGAGAGTTCAAGGGACCGCGACATTATTCTCGCTTAAAGAGGTTTCCTCTAACACAAGTTTCTCGCTTGTGGAGGTCCGATTATATATAAGGATAAAAGTGCGATTTTTTATAAACACATGAAAATTAGCAATTATATGGAAAATATCCATTTAATTAGCGTGATTAAGAAAAAGACTAATACATACAATACAAAGCTTATCAATTAACTTATTAAAATATTTACAGTAATATGTACAAAAGAAACATTTCTGTTAGACTTTGTTACATCTAAGACCAGCCCTAGCAGTTTGTTCATTTATGCGCAAGCATATTCAAAACATACATTCTCTGAGTTTTCACTACCGAAAAATATGTACAAAAACATATTATTGCTATATCTATTTTGTTGTTTTTACACAAATGTTTCGATAGTAGAACAACATGTTATATATAACTTAAGATTTATATTCCACTATACAACAATCTAGAAATACATCAAATGTTAAAAAAAAATATTAAAACAGCATTTTCGTCGCGATTTAAGAACATAACTTTAACACTAACACTTTATCCACTAGCACTGATAAATGCAAGTACTTTCACTGTTCTGTTCCACAGATAATTTAGATTTTGCTACTGTCGATACCCTTTCCGTTTATTCTAAAACGAATAAACATATAGTTCACCAGGTATTCCTAGTAGCATTAGTCTTCATCATGAGCACGCCGCTTTGGCCGCCTTGACAGCTGTAAATAAAATATTATATTTTAACTTCTATATATAATCAAACCTGGATAAGTAAGAGTCAAAGGGACTGCGATATTTTTCTCGCTTTGGGAGGTCTACTAAAAGTTTCTCACTTATGGAGGTCGTCCATCGCTGCCAGATAATGCATCTGGCTTATAGAGATTTCTTTTGCAATCACGGCGGGTCAGCTAGTACGTATATTAATTTTATATATTTTAAATTCATTGAGGCAGGGAATTTAATGAGAATTGATATGTGTAAATGTGAAGTTACCCTCTCGCTCTTTGCGGCGCAGTTTCTTGCGGCGGCGGTCGATGGCTGCCAGCTCAGCCTTCACCGAGTGGTACGTCTTACGCAGCTCGCCGAGCCGTGACGTCAGCACCTTGATGCGCTTCTCGCAGTCCCACGTCGGATCTACACACATGGTGTCTTAAAAATTATTAGGTTTTGCCAGTTACTTCATTCCCGATGAATATGAAAATCTATATAGCCTTGTTAGTAACAAGATAAATGTTGTATCCATTCCAACGTTGGAAACAGTAGGTTTACTTTGTCGAACAAATATATTATTTTTCAAAGAGATTAAGGGGATGACAATATTGTAAACTATATTCGTACCCAGGTCCGTCATAAAATTGTACTTGTATGGTGTGTGGTGCGAGTTGTGGGAGAGCGGCAAGTGCGCGTGCGCATGCTCGTCCGTGTCGCGACGTGCGCGCCGCGATCTGCCACGCCCCGCTGTAGAGCTCTCAGACGCTTTACGCGAACGACTCGCTGTGCCAAAACCCAATTTATATACATTTTTAATGAAATAAATAGAATAAAGGGCTATACAATGTTAACTAAATATTTGCAACAAATTAATTAAAGATTTAGTTTCAAATTTCATCAAAAGTCTAGTGAAATTGTTTATGGTATATACTTATTTGTTTTAAACGCATCAAAAGTATACGTTTACGTATTAACGTAAACAAAAACTCACGACGAGGCTTGTCAATATCCATGTGGTGCGGTGAGCGTGCAGCCACGTCGTCGTCATCTTCCTTGCGCTCCAAGGGACTGTCGCGTTCCGACAAGCGCCGCTCTCTGTTAAACATGACTAATTATTTTATGACTGACACAAAGAAAAATATATTTTGGATTACATGGTTGTATTTTAACAGTTATATCGATATTTAATGCTCCTTGCTTGTTGAATAATTGGTAAGGATGTGTACCGGTGTGGTGACAAGTCGAGACTGCTGTCAGGTGTGGTGGGTGGCGTGTTGTCGAGCAGTGCGTGGCGGCGCGCCCAGCCCGGCGCCGCGCCCCCTGCGCCCGCCGCACCTGCACCCGCCGCCACCTGCTCCGCCGCAGCGGCGACCACGCCTACACCGCCCATCACGCCCAAGCCGCCCGCCATGCCCACTCCGGCGCCCGCTCCGCCCTCGCGCGAACCACCGGCGCTGCAACGCTCTTCTGCTGCAACACGTCGTTTCAAAATCAATGTTTATCGGTTTTGAACATATTCTTTGGTACTCCGCCTTTCTAGAAGAGCTACTTCCAACAACTACTAGCAATAATTGTGTAAAATACATTTATACTTATTCTGAGCCATTTGTCATATCTTTCCTTATCGTATCTATCGTATTATAAATATAAAATCGAGGTTCAATGTTTAACCTTTGGAGTGGGAGTGGTGAGGCGGCGCGCAGGCGAAGGGCAGCGTGTGTTTGTGGCGGGGCGGCGCGGGCTCGGCGTCTGGTGCCGGGGAGCCGGGGATCGTCTCCTCGCACAGAAGCAGTGATATGTTGCTGTCGTCCTCCGCGCCCCCCGCCATACCCACGCCTAACAAGCCCGAGACCCCGCCTCCCACCGCGCTCCCGCTGCTGGCGCCCGCACGCCCGCTACCTGCAACCACTACGCTTGCACCTGTATAAAGAAAGCTTGTTACTAAAAGCACTATTTTAGTAGTTGTTAATTTTAGACGAATGATATCGAATGATGTTAATGGTTTAAATATGATTAGTGCAACTGACTATGTTTCCGTTCATTCTTGCAGGCGTCTTCGAGCATGAGCAGCGACTCGC
Source organism: Papilio xuthus (assembly GCF_000836235.2). Lineage (NCBI taxonomy): Eukaryota > Metazoa > Arthropoda > Insecta > Lepidoptera > Papilionidae > Papilio > Papilio xuthus. The sequence goes on from NW_013531688.1 coordinate 3,002,929, forward strand.
CGGCGCTCCACTCGCCGGGCGACTTGCCGGCGTGCAGGGCTCGAGCACCACGACCCTCCAGGCTGCCACCGCTCCCTCCACTGCCACCGCTGCCCCACTCCTCCATCGACACCTTGTCGATTATTAATCTACACCAAAATAAAACTCAGATTTTCAGTTAATTTAAATACAGGCGATTCTTAATACAATATGTATAAAATATAGTTATTTCTGTTTTTGTACAAAGGGAATGAGAGGCTGACAATATGTATTGTTTTATGTGTTTTAGCAAAAAAGCACATTACCTCCTGTCGGAGTCATCAGAATCGCTGGACTCGCTCCTGTCGCCGGGCGGGAAGGGCGGCAAGGGAATGTTGGCTGCCGACTGGTTGATCTGACTGGACAGCTTCTGTATAGTATCGCTGAGGACCTTGTTATTTTTGCCGGCCAGAGGGAGGTCGGCCACGCTCTTACGACGCTCTAATATGTTCAAAGGACTCTGCAAACGTGGCGGTGTAGGCTCCTTACTCTTAATTTTCTTAATTTCAGATAAATCACGCTTCAAATCGGTAAAGTTCGACGGCTCGCCGAATATAGAGTCAGATAACGGCAGCGGACTGATTTTCTTAATCGGTTCTATTTTACTCAATGGTTTCAAAGATTCAGATTTGATGAGCGGTTTAATTTCTGGTGATATTGAGGAGAGTTTATCTTCTTTTGGCATTGGAATATCTTTGATCGGTGTTAGAGGTCGGTCGGTGCTATTCACCGGCGGCGGAGACATTGACAGTCTTTTGGCGCTGTTTATAGCTTTCAGTAGTTTCTCAGCGATCTTAGGACCTTCTGATTGTAGAAGGAAGCCGGGAGGTGGCTCCGGTAGCACGTCAATACGAGCCGGACTGTCTGGTTCCGATTTATCTTCTTCTGTATCGATAAGGGGACTAGATGGTGGTTCTAATTTTGAAATAATCGGATCCGGATCTAATTTCTCGATTTTTAATTTCAGATTCCCTTTCTCTTTGGGCTCCGTAGCGGGGAGGGGAATCGATAGCAGCTTAATTTGTTCTTCTTTATCAACTGATGGTGTATGCTTTGTTTCCTCAAGACATTCAGTTGAATTATTTATGGGCTTCGAATTAACAATATCGCTTGCATCCGGCGCTTGTAACTTAATTTGAAGGGGCGGTGTTCCCGGAGGCTGTGGTATAGCATTTAATTGTTGTTCATTTTCTTGTAAAATGATAACAACTTCTTTCACTGCATCTGTGGTATGAATTTCTTCTTTAATTGGCTCCGGTACTTCTACAATCTCCAATAGCGGTGGTTCTGAACTCGGTTCGCTCTCTTCTTTCATTTCCTCAGTTTCATCCTCAGAGGACTGCTCATCGTCAGCTGGACTGTCTGGTGAGTCGTCGATCAATTCACGTAATTTGTTGACTTTATTCTTTTTAGAATAGGTTTCTTGGTTCTTGGCCGGAGTGAAACCTTCGAAGATCGGTCCCGAGCTACCTTCCCCTGGTAATGAATCATCGTCTATTGAGAAAAGACCATCTTTCGAGTCTTCTTCGGGAGTCTGTCGACTGGGTTCCTCTCTTGTTGCTCCGAAATCTCTGAACGGCGATAGGGATGGAGATCTTAGATTGGAAGCTCGAGGTCTCAATGATTCCTCTGATATTTCCTCGCTTAAAGACTTTGATAAAGACGATGTGTATTTGCTCGGTGAAATGTCATCGAATATACGATGCATTCGCTTCTTCTTCTCATCATGCAGCTCTATTTCGAATGGTTCTGGTTCTTTGAATTCGTACACATCTTCGGCTTGTTTTTCTGGTTGTGGTGGTTCAGGGGGTTGTACTGTTATTTGTGTTACGGGGCTTGGAGTTTTATCTTTTTGGTCAGATTTGATGGTATCTTCTGGTTCTTGTTTAACACTATGCAGTCCTTTAAGTTCAGATCGTATTTCATTGAGGTCGTAATCTCTGCCTTGATGCTGATGGTTATTGGCGTTAACTCGAGGTTTCTTAGCTGGAGATGCCATTGTTGGAGTGGAAATGGTTCTTACTGGTCTTTTACGAGGCTTGCTTGACCCACTGCTATCACTTGACTTGGCATCTTTTGATCTTGGTGGCGCTGTAAAAATACAGTTATTAATCTTACTAATATTATAAATGCGAATGTTTAGATGGGTGGATGTTTGTTTGAAGGTATCTCCAGAACGGCTGAAAGAATCTCGATGAAATTTGGCATACATATAGGACATAATCTGGAAGAAATCATGGGCTAATTATGTTTTTTTTCAAGTTCATTAGCAAATAACTTACTTTTAGGACTAGGCTTTTCATCTGGTTTCTTACATGCCCGTTTAATATCATCATCGCTGTCAGAATCAGTGTCAGAGTCGGAGCGGGCGGATGATTCTGTAAATGAAGTTTCTGAAATTTTTATATATACATATTTTGTAATAAAGTATATAACAAGAAAAAAAAACAAATGTCAATATGGATATATATTATATTACCTTCCGTTCTTTTAGTTCTAGAACGACGACTTAAGCTGGTATTCTGAAAATATTTTATTTATTAGTCAAAGTAAGCGATAAAAATTTGAAATAATATACAGAAAGTGTTTTAGCGCATAGATTTCTCATATAAACCGTAAACTTATGTATTTTTGTATGTGGGGTAGGTCTAAGTAGGTTGTATGTAACCTTTTTGTTGCGTGCGTCGTGTTGTGTGACATTGAGTGCGATGCGCTGCGGCTTGATCCACTCGTCATAGCGCGTGTTCCAGCCCGTGTAGTGCACACGCAGCAGACCCTCACTGGACACCTCGATTACCTTCGCCTCATACGTCACCTGACAAAGGAGTTATATTGATATAGCTGTCGCTAGCGACTCCATTCGCACAAAATAAAAAAATAATTAGTTGTGTTATTTCAGACTATGATCTACATCTACACCAAATTTTATCAAAATCCATTCAGCCGTTCTGTACAACCCTTCTCACCAACAAACAACCATCCCATCCATCCCATTAGTAAGATTTAGACATGATATAATATACACAGGGTATGCTCTAAGCTCCTCATTGGAGATATATAGCTGATGATGATCACAGAGTAGATAAAAATGTACCTTTGATTCAGACTGTGTAGGGCCGTAGTAGACTTTTAGTTTATCGCCAACTTGTGCCTTGACGCTGACACCGCCGGACCGAGTGCATTCACTCATTGAAGGCCTTGAAAAATTAAATTAAATTGTTTATATACATTTTCATAATATATAACTATATAAGCATTGTACTAATATATTTCATCTTACTCTGTGCTCTTTCTCTTGCGCGGTCTCTTGCTACTGTTTGAGGCGATAGTGTTGCCACTGCTCGCCGAATTCGCGCTCTGGCTGCGACGACTTTGCATTTTTTTGGTAGGTCCACATCGACTGCAAAATAAAAAAATACGATTCATCAAATACTATATTTACATAAAAAAATATAATAGAAATAAGTGTGTAAAGAACTAAAAATGAATATAATATGGATATTAAAAAAAGAAGCTTACTAAACGACACAAAATGACCTTATAAACAGTACAATATTGATTTGAAATAATATCTGTTATTATGACTGACTAGTCGCCAGTATCCCCGACGTCGTTATAACCGGAGTTGTGTGTAGTTGTTACCTAGAAGCGCGTCCGGAACTGTCGCTATCTGTGGACGCGTGCGGGCGACGTGAGGCGCGCTGCGTGCCGGCGTTCGGACCCTCCGACACTGCAAAATATAAACCTGAGTTTCTAAACACGAAACACGTCAAATATACACAAAAATATATATGCAACTCTACTCTCTACAAGAGTTTTGTGTGACGAAAAAAAAACGGATTCCGATCTCTCACTCATTCGCAATTACCAAATTCAAGACAAAATATTCCAAGATATTGATTTCGGTAAATGAAGCAGCATCACAATGAAGTATTAAGACTTTAGTATTAAGTTCTTCAAAATCCGTTATAAAATAATCAGGATTAGAATGCAAAGTGGTACTTAGTCAAATTAACTAAACATTAATAATATTATTATTTGCTAATATTACGATAGAATAAAGTTACTAACTTTTAGGATGAAAAGGTCTCCTTTTAGGTGTTCTCTTTTCGTGCAAATCAATCTTGGCAACAGAAGAGCTTCTAGTTTTGGACTGGGAACGCGGCTTGACCACTGTCTTCTCTTCGCTAGTCCGTGTCGACGGCACTTTCTCTTTATCCTTCTCTTTTTCTTTCTCCTTTTCCTTCTCCTTTTCTTTCTCCTTCTCTTTTTCTTTCTCCTTCTCTTTTTCTTTCTCCTTTTCTTTTTCTTTCTCCTTTTCTTTTTCTTTCTCCTTCTCTTTTTCTTTATCAATTCTGTAAAAATTATAACGATTTTAAACTACTATTAGTTTAGTTCGGATTATTTGAATTTTTTCCAACAATAATCTCTTAAGAGATCTCTCTTATTAGATGCAACTCTCTTGATGAATAGGATCATGTTTTTTTGTTTAGCGAAAGATATATATAGGATTGTTTCAAAGTCAAAAAAGTAACTTTATAACATCTTACTTGGGCGCGGCAACAATAAGCGGCTGGTTGTCAGCGCTGTCGTCTTCATCGCTGGCCGGTATCTTCTCTCTTGTCTTCTCTATTTTCTCAATCTTCTCATCTTTCTCGCTCTTATCACTCTTTTCCGTCTCGCTCTTGTCCGAATCTTTATCTTTTCCGCGCTATTGTAAAACGAATAAATGTTTGTATTAAAGTACATATTTAATATTATGCAAATAAATTCAAATCAAATAAATTCTTGAAAATTATTGTATTAATTACAAATAGCGTTAAAAACATGAAACTTTTGCGGGGCTCGTCTAGTAATTTGGAAAGTAAATTCCTTCAAAGTACCCGGTTTATAACAATTTAAAAGCGCTCCGACTTAATTCCGCGAAGGAAATGAAGAATTATCGTATAGTCAGTATGCTTTGGTTCTTCAAGTGGGCGATTGGCACGTCAAAGTATAACTAATTGGGTGTATATGTTTGTTTGTTACCGGTGTGGGTGTTGGTGTGGTCGGGGTGGTGCCGGCGGGTGAGGAGGCCAGCAGCTGCTTGTCGCGGTCGCGTATGAGAGAGCGGCCGGCGGGAGGAGTGCGCGCGCCGCGAGGGTGCGCCACCAACGTTACCCCCAATTTGCGGTAGAAATCTTCGAAGCTGTGCAGAAACCTAATGTGGGGAGTAAAAGGTTATTATTGTTGTTTAAACTCTGTTAAGGATCAAAGTTGATAAAATGCATAATTTTTTTATCGTAAAATTCGACTGCCATAGCTCTTATATTGAAACACATTGTTGTACTACACTACACTATTTGTTTAAAGAGAATGTAAGGGGTTTTAATACGTGCATGTTTTGCAAAAAAAAATATACCAAACATATGAACTCAGTTCCACTTACTTCTTATATGCTTGCTTACAAAGATTAGTGATGCTCGTTGTGACTGGATGGAAGCCCATCTTGTCTGCAATCGTCTTCCATTGATTTTGATTGGTCACGCGATTATAGCCACCCAGTTTTTGTACAACCTGTTATTATTGTTTTCTTATTTACATAATCTCAAGCATAATTATATTACTAAGTATATAATAAAAGTAGAAAAATACAACTTACCCGGAACAGTCTATATAAATCGATATCCCGATTAGCGATGGTTGGATTTCTATTGAGCGGTGTACCACGGTCGTCCATGAACTTGTACAACTGAGCCACAAAGTGGTCCTTTTCTTCTCTCGGCTCGTCATCGGAACTCTAACAAACATACAACAATATTAACCTTAGAATTCCACTGCCGTTACACTTGTCTAAATACAAAGCCGGTGACAGGCGAAACGTGACAAGAGAGCTATATCGACAAGGATCTGAGGGGTTAGACAAAGTCTAACCCTGCTGACCCGCTGGGCAAAATCAAACTAAATTATAACAGGACCCTAGCTCCACCCTATTGAATGTCAAATCAAAGCTATTGTACTTATCACTTGTGTCCAGCAGGTCAGATTGTTGGCGGATTGTAGTCTTCGTTTTGTACAAGAAAATCAAAGGGATGGTTATTTATTAATGCAAATGTCACCACAGTGTAAATCTACAGTTATACATACTTTGTAACCGTGGGTTTCCACTGGCGACACATTGAACAGTGGATACCGAAGGTTGCAAAGCATAGCGCAAGCATCTTATGCTAATAAACACGGCATGTTATGTAAATATGAAATTTAGATATTTATAAATATTTCTAGTAGTGGGAGCTATGGTTTATAACTCCACGGCTGGCGCGTTATGAGTGCGCGTCCAGCGCGTGGTGAGGGTAGGTCATAAAAAAATCCATCTTTTTTTTATGTTACTACCATCTCTGCTGAAATGATTCATGCATATATTATGAAATACATATTTTACGCCATTTGGAATTATTAAAAACTTTTATAAGGAAAAGGTTTAGTGTAGGCAATTCAACTATATCAATGAAATAACTTGCTTTTTAACTTAAAACTGTTATTTTTTTGCTATAGTTTTTTATTTAATAATAAGTATTTTTTGTCTTTACTGACCTTTAACGGTTTGTTTTCCTAGGCCAGCGTGTGTGGAATATAATATTTGTTACATTTATTAGATAAATTATTTTGATAGAATAATAAAAATAATAATTGAAAGTAATAATAAAAATAACAGAGTAATAGTTGAGATGCCTAATATTTTTTGAATTAAAAATTTTAAACATGGTATCATGAGATATTTAACACGTAAATGATGAAAACAGTTAATAAAAATATTTCTAAATTAAAACAGAATCCTAATTCAAATCCTCTGTTCCTTATGCACAGAAAAGGGAATTCCTGTTTACTGTTTATCCCCTCTCTGTTGAAGTTTGGCAACACATCTGCAATTTATTAGCTACTAGCTGTTATGATATTGTCTGGTTAAACCACACATTTTTCATGAATATATCAGATAAAATGAGGCCTATTACGTTATCCAAGTATCTATATCTGTTTCAAATTTTATCCTACATCTGGATAAAATTTTAACCTTTTTGGTGTTAAGTGTTACAAAACATATGAACAATTATAAAAAACTTTCGCATTTATAAAAAAAAAATAGCATTCACATTAAAAAAAAAACCAAATACATTAAAATCATCTAAAAGAAGGTTTAATATGAAGGTGTTTGCATACATCATCGGACGTGTTGCGTGGCTCGTTGAAGAGCGTGTCCCTGTCCCAGTGCGGCGGCAGCACGCCGTGGTCCAGGTACTGCAGCGCCGCCTGCACTCCGCCCCACTCCGCCGGAGCACTGCCCCGCTTGAACTCACGCGTCTCCTTCTTGGGCACTGTGTAGCTGGAAACGAGTTTTTCTTTTCATAACCAAATACATAAAAACTATCTATATGCACAAAATTTAACGTCGGATACGAAAAGGTGCTGCTGTGAGCTGCGACTTTCCCATGCCAAAGTAAATATGACCCATATGTATTATATTTAAATTTTCGTGTAGATAAATCAAGCTTAATACTAATAAATCAATATAAATAATAAGCGGTCGCACGCGACTCCGTTCGCGTGAAATTAAAAAAAAAATGAGTAGAAGCCTATGTGTTTTTTTAGACTGTATTCTATATGTATGCCAAATTTTATCAAGATCCATTCAGCCATTCTTACAAACAACCTTCCTTACTACAAAATACCTTCAAACAAACATCCATCTATCCATCTAGAATCAAAAAAACAAAACAGAACTAATACTTTCAATACTTACTATCGTCCATCTTTAAAGGAGCGTACAAGATAATCCTCTTTGACTTTGATCTGTGCGGTGGGGGCGACGACAAGGGCAGGAAAGGCGGGCTGGTGCGGGCGCCGGCGCTCCGCCCCGCTTGTGAAATCCACGAACACCACGCGCCCCACATGCGGCTCGCTGTCAGCCTTCACACGACGTGTCACACCTTCACCTTCACTCTCCTCTGACCTGATAAGGACAACACATTCTCTTATTACAGAATAATTTTATATGACCATCTTACTATCCGATAGTCTCTACTGATACTTAATTTTGCTTTTTAGTGGACTATGAAGAATAAGTCAACGAAAGTTTATGAGAATTGGCAAGCTATAGCAAGAAGGTGAAAAATTATATGCTGGAGGACAATCATATCGGTCATGTAAAGAACATGATGATTTTTTCATAACATATGTAGGATTTTTAATTGGGAATGTAATACACAATATAATTGTATGCATAACATACTGAGCCCTCCCTCTTCTCCCTCGCCGGCCAGCTATCACAGGTGTAGAAAAATGCTCCGGATGTGTCAGTGGCAGTTGGTCCAATGTCTCACTTTCATTAAAATGACGTCCACTTTTGAGGCACAGCGCTGACCGACGTAATGTTGTTATATCACCATCATCAAATACTAAAACAATAATATAGTCTTTAATAAAACTGTTAACACATTATCTGCCATGTTGGACTATGTGTCCGACAAGCCATACTTCCATTCATATATAAATAATAAGTATATGAGCAATGTAAATAATGTATTACTATATTTTTAGGTGTTTTCAAATGGTTTTGGACAAAATTTTAAAAAAAAAAGTTTTTCGAAAAATCATTCTGGCAGCTAACATGTTAAGTTAATTATTTTAAATATGTTCCACAAAACCACTGAAACCAATAACATAATCTTATTGGCTACTAAATAACAATGAGGAAGATAGACAAGACAAAGTATGATAAGAAAGGTGCCTGTCCTTTTGAATTAGATTTAGACAATATGACCACTCTGATACAAAGAGTTACATCTTAAGCAGGATATCAATATAAGATAAAGCTTTATTCATCAGAAGAATCAAATTGTATTTTATTGAATTCATTATTGTGGTATTGCATGTTATTTAAAATAGTATAATATACCAAATCATTGAATAAGTTCTTTTAAAATAATATACTACAACTTTGAGAAGATATTTTATAGTCAATGTTCCAAAGTTAATACATTCCATGCTACTACGATATTTTCATAAAATTAAAGTTGCCAAATGAGTTGGTTGCACTGAAAATGTTAAAATATTGATACATACCCACAGTATACTGACTGCAATCTTGTATTTTTGTGATCACTGCCTCTGTTGCATCCTTTTTAGGGTCTTGCTTTACTTCGACGGTGCTGCCAATACGCAGTGTTCCTTTGATCACATCATCATTCACTGTGATCGCACCACCACCTTTTAAGGTCACCTGTAAATGAAACATTTGATAATTGATGACTGAAAGTACATTTAGGTACCCGTTAAAAATAAAACAAAACAAGATACACCTTTAATTATTACTTAAATAACTCAATTTAGAATAGCAAGGAAGAGAATTAATACAGTTTTTTATTTAGGCAGAGATGATAAATGTTACATTACTTTAATATCTTAATGTTATAGGTTATTATGAAATATTTCTTTAATACTAGATACATTTTTAAAGTCATATCTGATGTTGTTTTTATGTGTATTTTCTGATCTCCATGGATTATCATTGTTAATCATAACTAGAGTGGAACACACAGACATAGTATTATTCCATTTAAACAAATTCTAAGATAGTTTTAATTCATAATAATGATTTTATCTACCTTGCATTTTATGTTACGCACAACCTTCTTGATTTTAGCTTCACAAAAGGCACCCTTATACTTGGCGCTAACATCAGTACCGACCGTTAAGTAAGGAGGATCATCACCCTGCTGGAAAAACAAAGAACAATCAATTAAATGAATAAATATGACAACAACCACAATCAAATATACAATAAAAAAGCTCATAATAAGTAGCCATTATTTACCATATTGGGCGTGGTGATCTTTGTCCAGAAGTGAAGCTATTTATATATACTTCCTGAAAACACAAAAAAATACAAAAATGTTGATTGTACACTTATTTTAGTGCACAGAATCGAAAATTCATGAACAATAGCATAAGCACGTCACAGTCGCAAGTTACATTGTTTTATTTAATTATTGAAAGCATTTTCATTATATTTGTTGTGTTACGGTTAAAATAAATCAGAATGTAGAAAATCTATTGGAATTTATCCAAATAAACTAAATGGATTGTTAGTTGTTTTGACTGCGCGGCAAACCCAATATGATTTGATTAACAACCTGGTAAGTATATATTTAGGTGAATCCACAGAACACGTTATCACAAAAGTCATATAAACGGAATTTCATCTTATTCTTTAATATGTAGGATAGTCATAAATGTAAAAAGTACAGAACAAAACCAATCACGTACACACCAACACCATCTTCGAAATAGTGACATTTTGTTTGTTGAGTTACCACTTTATTGAAGCAATTTAAATTTTTGGCAACATTAATAGTTGTTTAAAATAATTAAACCTATTTTCTTGAAAATGCTCCCAATTTTTAATTATTTCTTTGTTTAGGTTTCTTTTATACAGTGGGTTTATTCTAGAGATCCAGTACAATCATGTCAACTCTTCGTTCTCTTGTTTAGAGAAAACAAAATAGGAAATTGCGTCAAATATTACTATGACTCATCATGTTATAAATTCCTTTTTTCTTATTTCCATTCTAGGATATCTACACAGTTTCCCCTATTTATCTATTAACTACATATTTTTTTCATTAACCATGCTCCTTTCTTTTATCACTTTAGTGTCACCTGCACTGCCGTATTGTCATTTGTTGTGATTGAGATTATACCATTTCGTATTTGTTATCTACATGAATGACACTAATGAACATTGAACACGTCAAAATTAGTTTTTTGATTCAGCGACTGAAACTAAAAGATGTTTTGAAAATGTATTTGTTGACAATTATATTGTTTTGGAGTGCTTAGAAAACCTAAGATAGATCCTATGAAAATTTTGAGTGTTTTAATGTATCGGACGTAATAAGTTATTATCAAAATGAAGGCTTTAGTTGCAACTGTAATCAGCCTTGCACTCACGACTGTGGTGATCGGCAATGCCTATTACCAAAAGAAGCAATTTTATCCATCAATAGTCTACCTAACAAATTCAAATCCTAGCATGGCTGTAAGTTGTCATTACTTTTATTGGAACTCTGACATCTATTGCATATGGTCACTGTAGTACAATGCATTTCGCAATATTCCCAACTCTTGGGATTAATATGATGAATTACCACCAAAAATATATTGATTGTTAAAATTCTAAAGAGTATTTGTATAATATTTGCAGGTTATGTATTTACAAGCTTTTATCCTTGTTTTATTACTTGGTAAAGTCTTCAGAAGAATATTTTTTGGACAACTGCGCCCAGCGGAATTTGAGGTATTTTTCGCCCATTTAAATATTTGCTTATTAATAAAATTACCCAATATCAGTAAAATTTACAGAACTTCTAGATGACTAGATAGATAATTGTGTTCACCCACCATTATTTTATTAAATTTTATTTTTTATTTAACAAATTGTTATTCACATATAAAAGTGTGATTTAATTTTGTTTAACTTTTACTTAAAATTCTTTATATAGAACTTGAATTCAGAATTTTATCAAAAATGTAAGAACTTTATTAGAAATATTAATAGATTTTTTTATTCCATTCGCAGCATTTAATAGAAAGATCTTGGTATGCGATAACTGAGACATGTCTAGCTTTCACAGTATTCAGGGATGATTTTAATCCCAAATTTATTGCTTTATTCACCGTGTTGCTGTTTCTGAAAGCATTCCATTGGTTAGCTGAAGATAGAGTGGATTATGTAAGTATATTTTACTAGCTGTAGCTCACAACTCCATTCACCTGAAACAAAAAAAACTTAATAAGTAGCCTATGTATTCTTCCAGATTAAGTTCTACGTCTGTGCCAAATTCCATTAAGATATGTTTAGCCGTTTTGAAGATACCTTTAAACAAATATTCATCCATCCAATTAAAATTTCACATTTATAATATTAATAATAAAACTTTGTAGAAATACGCTTCATGGTGTGCATGTGTGCATACTTCATGCAGTACCAAAATAATACTATTAGTCTTCTAACATGTTTGCTACAAGAGGAATCAAAATGTAGATACTACATGACTATTCAATTACAATTTATTTTAATGTTTTTTAGGCTACATACTTGCACTATTTAATTGTCCTGAAATAAAGTTTTTTTTTCTGTTTAGATGGAAAGGAGCCCAGTAATTGGCTTGTTGTTCCATTTGCGGATTCTAACTCTGCTGACGTTGTTAACACATGCAGACTTCTTCTTTATCCATCATGCCTATCAATTTACGACATCTAAAGGGCCATCGGTACAACTTGTGTTTGGATTTGAATACAGTATTTTACTGATTATGATCATCAATATTGTCATAAAGGTTTGTATATAGCAAATGTGATATGGAATTTGTTAAATAATAGTTTCTTGAAGAATTAAGTATGATGTTAACCTTTATGTTGGATTAGAAATTCTGAAGTGTTACATCTCTTAATAGATTAACTCGGAGATGAGTTTATATTGTAGCATAGTGTTTGGTAACATGAGTTATTGCAGAAGCTATCCATAGTTGTAAACAATTTTGAGTTGATTAATACTTTTTAGATGTAAGAATGTATTAATTAGCCATTCTCTGTCAACAGTACACACTGCACACTATTGACTCTCGATGGGAGGCACCTTGGGAGAGCAAAGCTGCAGTTCTACTCTACACCGAGTTGATTATAAACTTCCTGAAAGTACTACTTTATATTGGTTTCGTTGCCGTCATGGTTCGGATATATACATTGCCTCTCTTTGCCTTCCGACCAATGTATGAAACAATGAGGTAAGATATAAGTATATATTTTTTTAATTACCATAAATAAGAATACAGGATGTTGTTTGGTGTAAACGATTTATGTGAATTTGTAGGAGTTTCAAGAAAGCGTACAATGACGTGGTTCTGTCTCGTCGGGCTATCCGCAATATGAACACGCTGTACCCAGACGCCACGGCCGCGGAGCTCGCCGCCGCGGACAACGAGTGCATCATATGTCGCGAGGAGATGCACAGCGGTACACACAGATTATATTTAAATATATAAGTATAAAAGTAGCTGAATAGTACCATAATCAATGTTTGGCCTAAAATACTTAAATAACTAAACAGGAGAACTTTCTATTGAGTAACTTGTTTATTATCACAAAAGATAACCTATATAGTGAAATATTATCATCAAAATTACCATCTAACTTGTTTATTTGTAATATTTTATTATAGACTTAAGAATTAATTTTAACAGGAGCGAAGAAGCTGCCTTGCAATCACATATTCCACGCGGCGTGCCTCCGACTGTGGTTCCAGCGGCAACAGACCTGCCCAACGTGCAGGCTGAACGTGTTGCGAGCGCCCGCACCTGACACCCCGCACGCGCCCGACGGCGTTCAACCTGGCAATGTCCCGCTTGTCAATGTTCCACTCGGCAATGTGCCCCTCGGCAACGCTCCGCTTGGTAATGCACCACTCGGCAATGCTCCAGTTGGCAATGCAGCCGCTCCTCCCCCTGCACCGAACGTCGTGCCACCGCCTTTCCCGAATATGCCACCGCCACGTAAGTACTGCTGTTTATATTTGACATGTTATTCTTAAAAATCTATTTATCCTTTATATTTATCATGATATAGATGATAAAAAAAAGAATTGTCTGTCTGTTTATTATTGAAATTTCAAATGAATAAATAAAAATAATCCACATATTACATATATATACATGTTGTGAAGTATTATGTTATCAAAGTTATATCAAAATAAAAACGGGTTGCTATAAAATAAACATTCACGATAAGAAACAATTGCGTTAACCTTGCGTCGCAGTGTGTATGTTGCTCATTAAAAACGTGTTATAAACAGTTCATTTTAAAAATAAATAAGTCATATATATTTGGTATTATATAAAGTTATTATCAATTGAACACATAAGGGCCTATTTACTACGAAAGTAAGTCTATTATATGCTTTTTTCCTTATGTATACGTATTAATAACTTCAATACGATGTTATAATGAATTGATAGTTGTCAGTCGTAAACTAACTTACCTTTTGGTTTGATGGATGAATGTTTGTTAGGAGGTATCGCCGAAACACCTCAACAGATCTTGATGAAATTTGGTACACATGTAGAACAGAACCTGGAAAGTCACATAGGCTACTTATTATGTTTTTTTTTAATTTCGCGCTGACGGAGTCGCGAGCTATCTCCAGTATGAAATAGATCTTGATAATTAAAACGAGATATATTCATCATCAGTTCACTATAAGTCCCCACCGAGGGGCTCGGAGCCTACCCTAAGTTAAGGATGATTAGGCCATAGTCAACCACGCTGGCCCAGTGCGGGTTGGTATATATAACGAGATATATTATCTCTTGATAATTATCAATATGATAATGTATGACTCAATGCTTATGATTAATTAATATTCACAGCAGGTGAATGCAAACTATTTCACTTGTTACTTTAGTGTTGTGTTTATAATGCCTAGAAATAAAAATCCGATTTGGAAGAAATTTCATTGTAGTCGTAATAAAAATAGTGGACTTTGGGCGGTTTGTAAAAAGTGTAATAAAGGAATGCAAGGTATTTTATATCGCATGAATAGACATGTTCAGATTTGTGAGGCGAATGCACGAGATTCTGAAGATGCCATGCCATCCAGACCTTTGAATGGTACGTTTGCGTGTTAACAAAGTGAATTAGAGGGATGAAAATATCTTTTACCCTGGTGTTTTAGGAGGGGAAACGTACGGTTAGTGTATTTATATTACAATCCTTGTTTATAATAGAGAGTTCGATCAGGAGGGTAGGGTAAGCGTTGTGGACTAGGGACTAATCTAATCACTAACTTAGGGAAGGTTGGAACAACTCGGTATGAGTTTACGACGATATTATATGGACTGTCACCTTTTATGTAAATGACACGATGAGTGAGGTGAGTGATTGTTGCAGCGATGATGGGATGGGGTCTGCCGCCGCCGCCCCCGCGCCCCGCCTCGCTCGCAACGCTCAGCGCCGCCGAGCTGCAGCGCATGGAGGGACACGAGCGCAGGAACATCGAGGCACGACTACAGGTTAGTGGACCAACCAAACTAGATCCAGTTATGTGCTAGAGATTACGAACCCTTGAAGAGGCGTCACATCATATCGTGACAAACATTCAAATTACAATGAATTAGTAATGAGGCTTAGATGTTCTTAACCATGGAAAAAAATAATTTGTCTTACACTTAATGTGTGGAGGTGTTTTAAAATTGTAATGTAACAAAAATATTGTATTGTGAACAGCTGCTGCGTGAGATCCAAGCGATGTTGGACGCGTCAGTGCTGCTGATGCAGCAGTACTCCGCCGTCGTCGCCAACCTGCCGCAGAACAGCGCCAACGTCGCTACACAAACTGACACTATGTAAGCGCCTTTTTTTAAAACGATTACTACAGCAACATCATTTATTGAGATATATAAGTACATATAAATATTCTTTACAGTGTAAATGAACCAACTCCCGGACCGGCGCCCGTGCAGGTGAAAACGGAGCCCGAGATAGCGGCCGGTACGTCGAGTGCCACGCCCTCCACCAGCGCGGCCCCGCCCACTGCTAGCCCCGCCCACACGCAACACACTGACGTCTCCAGTTCCGACAACACTAGTTTACATGTTGATAGGTAAGCTTATATGATTTATTTATTTTTATAATGAAATAACGAACTGTGTACTGGTCTTACAGAAGTAGAAATATTGTTTTTTTTTCTCATTTTACTTACCACTCTATCTTATTACCTAGAGAGCCGAAGACTGAGACCGACGCCGACGCGGAGGAGCTGAGAAGACGCCGATTGCAGAGATTCACGACGGCCAAATAATAATTATGATGCACGGAAAAAAATTTCAGTTCAAGTTATCAACTTGATAGTAATTGTAATGTAAAAAGTGTTTTGGTATGCAAACATTGTGTATTCTAATCGAAAACAAAATGTATTTATGTTCTTGTAAATATAAAGGGTTATACACATGAATACATTTAAATAACAATTTATTTTTTTACACACTTCTTCGAATTCAACTAATTATATCTTAGTTTAAATATACTACATTTTGGACTACATTTCAGCAGTTGTAAAAAGCATTAATATATCCATATATCTTAGGGTTGTAGTTTTCTAAGACTGGCATTCCATTGAAATAACAACTCCTATCGTAAAGTTTCACATCATTTTTGCAATACCACACATTCTTTGTACCTTCAACACCGTCAACATTTAATGTGTTCAGTTCAAAAACACCAAAATGATATTTCTGTCCGTCTGTTTGTATGCAGTTCACGTATATCGGTTCCGGCAAGTCTTGAACTTCTTCCTGTGAAAAATTTATATCTGTTTTTATTTAGTAATATAACTTTGGAACTACAACTAATTATTTTGTATCCCAAAGATTTCTTTCTCGATTCAATTAATTATAGAAAAAGTATAGATTATTGTTACATTTCGTATTTTATTCTTATTATCCAATGTCTTAAAGTTGTTTAAGATCTAGTTGTGTCGAAAGAGATAAGAATTTTCTTTTAGTTTATTTTGAAGAAATTGCTTTGTCAATAAATGGGGAGAAGAAATTGCACATGAAAAGGAAGATCGATCCTCATTAACTTTAGTCTTAATTGTGTAGAGTTAATTACCGGATTTAGATATACCTTTAAATTCGAGAGTACAGTATAAATTCTATATTAGTGGCACAAAAAACAAACTGGAAGCAAAACAAATTTGTATATAAAGTAAATCCTTTTATGGTATGTAATCCTTTGGTTGTAAAACTGTGAAAACCATTAAATATATATCTACATATCTTCTTTAAGATTCATTGATATAAAATAGCTGCAGGGATATAAAAGAAAATACTTACCCCATGCAACTCTTTTGCATATGCTGAAGCCACGGTGAATGCATGTGTGAGTGCTCTGCCATATATCTGTGAGTCTGTCACTGGTGTTTCATAAATATTGTTCACTTCAGTTCTGTTGAAATGCAGCCATGTGGTGTGCGGATGTTTCCTACTTACATTTAATTGAATAGCTGCAACAAGATAATTATATTTAGTCAATTAATTATGACTATATATTTAGAAAATTATGATAATCATAGGTGCTGAATCTTATATCTTTAAATGAACAATTCTTGTATATATATATATAATTGGAATCTCGGAATCGGCTTCAACGATTTTCATAAAATTTTGTATATAGGGGGTTTTGGGGACGATAAATCGATCTAGCTAGGAATCATTTTTAGAAAATGTCATTTTATTTGTGTTTTATCGATAATCAACTTAAACATAAACTTAACTTTTTCTATCGGTAAGATCATATTATTCATATTTCATCATTTTATTAGTAATTCATACTTAAACATAATTTCCAAAAAACACAATTAAAAAATAAAAACGAGCAAAGCGGTCCAGGTATATACATAATATTGGGTGTTTATTTTCTGGAATATGTTGATGAATAACATTATTTAATGATAATTATTAAACAAATTATATATTAATTTTACAAAACAATTTTCATTGTTTTGGTGCCGAAAGTAAATGTCAAGGAGATGTCCTCCTTGGTATAAACTAAGAATTGAAATGTAATATTTAATTATGAACTTTAAACTTACGAAATATGCTTTTTTCATCATAAAAATGTTCTGGAGGCAATGTGACAGTGTGCTTTACAGGATACAGGTCTGGTATTTCAACAAATGGGATGTCCTTCTCATTCATATCATGTTTCAATGGAATATTACTTGTTACCAATATGTTGGATACATCTTGAAATTGTATCAAGTCATCATCTTTATCAAATACAGTTTTACATTGCACATCATTCAATGTATATCTTGTCTGAGTGAGTTCAAAATCACTACATCTTTCAATGAGTTGCAACAGTTTGTTGGTAATTATTTGGCTACAAGAAAAAAATAACAATTATTACACCAATAGTTCTTGTTAAACATTTTCAGTGCATCCATTTTTACAGAAATCTCTTTTCTGCAAAAAATTAGTGGCATGAAACATGTACTCATAATCTTGGGTGTCTTCAATAATTACTTTTATGAAAAACTACTTACTTGCGTCTCCGATCTGTAATCCCCAAGATTCTAGGGAAGTTATAAGCTGGTCTGACAGGGTCTTTAATCTTGGGTAGCTTTTCTTGTTCACAATCAAACACATTGGATGATAAAATTGCTTTTTTGACTCCTTCATGAACAGCTTTAGGTATAGTTATTTCAGCCAATTCTTCAATTTTATTTGGTAGTTTGTTCTTTGCTATTATAGTTTTTGTTAATACTTGAGCTTGAGCAATGCCTTCGAGTAAGACATCTTTGTTGGTGAGTGTAAGGCAGGGTCTTGTCTTGTAATCTGGGTGTGTCTCGTCTAATGGTAGTTGAGGTTCATATGGTCCAACAATATTTACTCTAAAATATAAAAGCAATGTATGAATTAAGATCATATGTTTTGTGATAAATTTTCGTTTCGTTTTTCTACTTCTATATTTTTATAAATAAACACGGCATACCTCTCTCGTGGTCCTGGTTTTTCTTTGATAAATTCAAGTGCATCTTCAACGGGAATACCCTTTTCCCTAAGAACATTCTCCGCACCAGTGTCAATTGGAACACGCTTTCCTTGCACTAACCAATGTTTTTTAAACATAAAATCTATGTGTTGTCGATTTAATACTCGTGATAGTTTCATTTTTGATCTTCGGTGATTTAAAAAATTTTGTTTCGTTAGCAATGAGGTTAGGATTTCATTTGACAATGTCAAATTGACAAACAGGTTTGAGTTTACATTGATCGACTGACATTTGATAACTGTTTCTTTTTTAATTTTATGACCTGGTTACATAGACCTTTAGGTCATAACTTATTTGGATTTGACATCTGCTTTAGTTAACGTTTACAGAATATAACCCACATACTAGGTACCTGTGAATTAAATGCGATATGATAAAAAATGATGGATTTAAACGTTTACAGAATATAACCCACATACTAGGTACCTGTGAATTAAATGCGATATGATAAAAAATGATGGATTTAGAGCTATTTCTCCTGATATTTCGCCACAATTTAACTTCATTAGTTTGTTCTATTCTAATCTGTTTGTTCTAATAAAAATAATTTTAGGTACGACGGAGCACTGACCTCTATAAATGGAGAAGTTATTAGACGTTGTATTTTGTGCCTATTTTAATTTCACCATTTTGGCGTTTATCATAGCGGTTTTTAGCGGGTGAATTAAAAGAGTAAGAAATAACTTCTAGTAACATCAACGGAGCGTTTAAGTCGGAACTTAGTAAAAGCTGTCACTTCCAGGCAATGACCTGTCCATTTATATAGGTCAGCGGAATAGAGGAAGCGGGGGAATGGCACAGCGCGGTTACTTAAACTGTCAAGATATTTGAAACAGTCTACACCAGAGGTCCCTCACACTTACTATAATCTTGCAAAGCTGGGAATGGGTATATGGGTGGTGTTCATTTAACATCGTGGACATATTTCAGAAATGTGGTAAAGCGTAGAACATTAAAGAGGAAAAACTTTGAATCTCTGTCAGAAGGTGCTAGGTGCAGGTCTACATGCGATGCTGGGTAATCAATTAAAAAAACTCTATATGATTTCGTAAATATATATATTTAATTTTATATCTTCCATCAATACATACAACGACACTTATTACATTAAAATTTGGCTGCAATTAGATGTAAAACGTAACGTTTCTTGTTTATAATATGGCTCATTAACGATTAATATAATGTGTTGAATTCACATGCTATATGAAATTTAACTTATTCATCTAAAGAAGTATTAATTTATCAAAACAAACGGGGAAGACATTCGAATTTATTATGATAATATGTAATTAACAGCACCAACGCATCGAAATCCACCGGGCGTGATGGCGATACTGTATAATATTGATGGAGGAGTAATACTTTACAAATAAAACTTATCGAAATATCTTCGGTGTATGCTAGGAGCTATAAAAATTGAAAATAATACATCTAATTAATTTCATAACTAGTTAGACATTACAATCCCTTATTACGAGATCAGCGACAAGTTGATGTCACCCGATGTTGCAGCATGTTGCTATATTATATCAGACATTTGGCGCTCGAAAGTTTTCGGTATTCTATTGTAAAAATTGATTAGATCGTTCTTTGCAATTTGCCTAACAGCGAAAGTCCCTTTGGTAATTTCACATTAGGTTCACCGTTTGGTGGGTATTTTTGATTTCCGAAATCTTTGGACCTTCCTGTTTAGAAAAAAAGAAAATAATTTTAATGTCCAACAATCTAACTATGTATTATTTTAACCGCATATTGCAACAATTGCGAATCAAACATACAACACTTAATAACTATTATAATATAATACCTAATTATCTTTATAAAGTAACAAATTAACTTATATTTACAGTATTTTTAAATCGATACCAGAATTTTACTATTTAATCTATATATGATTCATTTCAGTACTTTATAATTGAATAGATTCTTGATTTAAAAATTGAAACCGTAACATCATATTGATTAACTTTGTCAGAACGTAACAGCACTAATTTGACAGAAATTAAAAAAAAATTGACAGATAACTTTATTTAAAAAAAAATGAATTAATACTCTTTTTCTTTTTAATACTTTAATGAACGTATTCGTGATTTTATGTTTAATTATGAATGTAAATATATCCAACATAAAAGGGCTTAAATAAAGAAACTGATCGTGACAGTTATTTTTTTTTAATAATACGAAACAAAAAAAAACAACAATAAGTTGTGTAATAGTAAGGCACCGTTGGTCGTGAATGGATACTTAATATATAAGGTTTAATATGTTAATTGTATTTATAATAGAACCATCAACGCGGTCATATGTTATTTTTTTTATAAGTATAAATTCCACTGGTGGATGAAATGAGATCAAATCCGAAGTTTTACATGACACCTACTTTAGTTGATTATAAAATTTAGAGACGCAGGAAAATAAAATTATTTTAGTAACATTCGTTTCGTTAAATGTCTCCGTGTAAGAAGACGTCAAACTATCGTGAAATTTTATTCTTTGTTTTACGACACATTTATACAAACCGTAGATGTAATCAAAAGAGGTTTAAACAATATATTGAGAAACAAAGTGTAGAACCGTGTGATTACGTGTCATAAATACAGCACCAACTATAAATGTAATAAATCTTTGTTTAATTTTATAGTATGAAATCGATTTAAAAATTTCCAGTACTTGATATATCCTAAAACATAGGAAAAAACATCACAGGAGACACTTTTAAAACATAATCTATTTTGTTTTTAAATTTTATGGTTTTCTTAGCTGGAATACATATTGTTATCTCTGTTTTTTCAAAGTGAATGAAAGAGACGACTGCATACATAAACAAGTCTGTACAAATGTGTCATTTTCATTTAGATCTCTTATAATATTAAAAGGCATTGCCTTTTCTAATTACAGCCATAATAATATATGAGTATAAAATTCAAAGATAAATAAGTGATTGAAATAAAAATCGATGGTTTGAAGTAAAATGGGGTCTCATTTGTGGGTTTGCTTGTGACTTGCGCTTGGCTTCAACTCTGATGATAGTCGCTTCAATCGTCGTCCTTCTTCTCCATCTTGGGTTCGTACATCGCGTGCAATTGTTCAGGAGATATTCTGCAATAAAGGATAAAAGGCAATTTGAATATGAAAGCTAACTAGAGGAGTGCATCGACTTTGAGTCTATTATCTTACTAATATTATAAATGCGAATGTTTAGATGGATGGATGTTTGTTTGAAGGTACCTCCGGAACGGCTAAACGGATCTTGATGAAATTTGGCACAGATGTAGAGCATATTCTGGAAGAACCTAGGCTACTCACTAAGTTTTTATTTTAATTCCGTGCGGGCGACAGCTAATAATTTTATAAGTGTAACATCGATTATCGCTATTTGATAAAAAAAATACTAGAACGTTCTTTTAAAACATTAAAAAAATTAAGGTTGTAGTTAATAATATTTGAAAATGAATATGGAGGTCAATGTAACCTTTACGTTATTCTGTGTTCAAAAAATATAAAACATCAAAAAGGTGAGGTTTTTGGGAATTACGAAAATAAAAACGTCTGTATTAACGATCTTAATAAACCAATGATAAAACTAAAATGTGAAACACATAAAATTTCAAATTGTACATAAGGTGGCAGTATAATTATTCTTTGAAAATTAAGAAAAAATGAAGTCCAAATGATTGCGGCTTTATCCATTTGTCGTTTAGGTTTATCGTAATTTTGCGTAATTAAATTCTGAATCCAAAATATCACCCAAACACTAAGCAGGTAGCGTCAGGCGGGGTTTAATCAAGAATTAATAAAACTGGGATTAAGTATTTTGTTTATCCGAATTTTAAAAAAAATCTTAAATTTGTCCTCTACAGTTTGTTAACATTTTGAACATAAGTATATATGAAACATAGAGTACGTGCAAGCTATAATTCAATAAATATACGGTCACATCAGCGTTATGCTTTGCATTAAGGTTATTTTAAAAACAGAAGATGTGACCAGGGTAACCACTAATATGTTTCCATACTGGCAATGTTTTCCTGAGATATTGACATCCATGTCACCCTAATTCTTCCTGTAGCTTAAAAGACTTGACCAGTTAAAGTGTATTCTTCACTAGCAGTAGCAGTAGCAAAACCTATGTATTTTGGTTAAATTAATCTTACTAATATTATAAATGCGATTTTAGATGGATGGGTGGATGGATTTGTGTTTGAAGATATCTCCTGAACGACTGAATAGATCTAAAAAAAAATTGACATAGATCATGTTCTAATAATACTACTGTTCTGCAGAACACAAAGGCGACTCATAAACTTTTTTTATTCCGCGCGGACGGAGTCGCGGGCGACAGGTAGTTTCCAATACGATGTAATACTTACCCTAGCAGGCTCTGTAGATCGCAGACGAAGCGGTAGACGTAACGCTTGCCGGCTGTCTTGTGTATGATGTTCTTGTCGTAGTAGTAGCGCAGGCCGCGAGATAACTTCTCGTAGTTCATCTTGGGCTTGTTCTTGCGGATGCCCCAGCGCCTCGCCACCTGGTACATTCCACCACATTAGTACTGGCCACGTGCTCCGTCATCACAGGTGATAATGATAAGCAGGATCGAAGGTAAGAGATGTGTTGGAGGAGGAGGAAAAATATTAATTATGTTTAAAATATTAGAAAATGTACAGGTGTTTCCTGTTAGAAAAGAAATCGGTTAGTTAGTAAAGTTTTAGGAAAATATTCTGGATTAAATTGGTACTAGAAGAATGTAATACTGACCTCATCGGGGTCCGTGAGCTTAAACTCCCAGCCGTCGCCGGTCCAAGAGATGAAGCCCTGGCAGCTCTTGTCTGTTAGCAGCTCCAGCAAAAACTGCCACAGTTGTATAGGTCCTGAACCTGCACAGTAACCCACGCTCGCTTTACTATGTACCACTCATTTTATATAACAACACGTTATATACTTTCAACATTTCTAATATATAGCAAAGTGACAAAATCTACAAAATATATTCACAGATTAATACATAATCTTACAGCTAATAAATAGAATAAGTAGTAATTCATTTTTGTGATTATTTGTTATCTACGTGACTATTTACGATTTCTGAAAACTAGTATAGTTGGACCACTGAATCTTAGTACTAGCTCTATCGTAGAGCGTAGGGTGACCAACTAATGTTAGTACTAGATGAGTTAAAGGTTGGCGTAGTGTGTCAACCTACCGGTGAAGCAGGGCCCAGTGGCGGGGTAGGGCAGCTTGTCTTGCGGCAGCAGCGCGTGCTGCTCAGCAGGCCACTCGGCCCACTCGCACGCGCCGCCGTACTCCGCTGCATAGCCTTCGCCGTACACCTCACCGCCACCGCCGTACCGTCCTCCGCTGTCTGCAATACAATATTATACAATAAATAACTACTATTCTCATTTTAAACATAAACCGAGAACAAGGACTCTTGGAGTTACGTAGTGAAAATATTCATCGATCCATCCGTCCAGAATTTCGCATCAAAAAGTATGTACAGTAATATAGAAAAATATAAGTTCTATTTTATCTGTCCAATTAGTGCCACTAACATTATATGCTTTTAACAATTAAAAACAAAACCTTCGTCAAAATATTCATACAACACATAGTTAAAAGTATAGATGTTATAATAATATAACCGGTGGACTTCGCCTAGATTTCTACATCGCAAAAGAAACTACGGATGTGGAATTGGCGGATATGAGTCGCCGACTTGTGTCATTTACTTTAAAATATTCAGAAATTCACACACGGGATGTCGAAAGGCGAGATTCCCACTAGTCAGTTAGAGCGTGGCACTCGATATAAGCTGGTTTAAAATCTTACAATTTGTTAAAACTAACACATTCGTTCGAGTTCGAAGAACAATCGACCACAGTGAACTCAAATTAAGAACAAGCGCAAAGATCAGTGTTTTAAAGTTGTTGATAGATGAAAAAAACATTCGTATTTATGAAATTCGAACTAACACGTGAGTACAAAATAACATCCAACCTTGATTGTACCTCTTTAAATATTTTTTACGAATTGTAATGTAGTAATAATTAAAAAAAACCAAAGGTATAAAAGAATCAGAAGGAATATAAACAAATTAGTGCATTACTGTGACATTTTCGAGAAACAACACATTGAAACAAGATGAAAGGATCTGACGTTAATGATCGGCCATCTTGAAATTGAATATGTTCATTAATTATTCGTAACACAAGAAATCTCTTTGTTAATGCTATCGTTGTGTGATTTTTTCTAATGAACGAATCTACAATTACTTTACATATTGATAAGATTACATTTTTATTATTATAAAATCTGCGAACGTAACACGGATTTGTTGTATTATTTTTGTGTAAACCTAGCATAAAGTAGAAGTAGTCTGGTTAATTGGTATTTATAACATTTACTCACTTCGTGGGTATGGCTTGTTATAGGAGTGCGGTTGATATTTATGTTCGTGCGTGAGCAAGGGCTGCGCATGCGCGTGCGCATGGTGGTAGTAGTCGTCGAGGTAGGGCTGTGGCGGTGCGGCGGGCGCTCCGGACGGGTACTCCGGCGGGTAGTACTCCTCGAGGGGCGAAGCGCCCGGCGCGGAGGTCGCGCCGCTCGCTTCGGGGTAGTAGGTGCCCGCTTCCCGCGGACCGCCGGTCGTGTAGCCTCCTATAAGAGCAACAATGAATCGTTTAATAAAATCTAATATTTTCTAGACTAAAAATAAATTTCGATTACATAAACGCATCTTCAAAATTTTCCTTACGTTTCAATTTTTTATTGAAACTTCATTCTTCTATAAAATAAGATATTAATGATAGCTTATTAAATTTACATTTGTAAGTAACAGCAATACACAAGAAGTAATGTGTACTTTACACTGTGAATGAATGAGCAGTTTATATAAAGTTAAGTCTAAGTTGCGTAAGTCAGAGTCAGCTTCCGGAGGATATGTCGGGCAGGTGAGGCAATCGTCGCTATTTTGCCATTAAGCCTGACACTTGTAGAGATTTTCATTGATCGATTGATTTGTGAACTATGTATTGAGAAACAATGTTACAATTGCAAAATGAAATATTAAATATTTAGTTCTTGATAACGTAAAGTTAATGATAATGATGGATATAATGATCGTAATAAATTCTGTATTAGTCTTTTGTCTCTACAAAGTCAAAATACCTAGTGTTGACCTGACAACATCAAGCATTGTCGTAGCGACGAAGGGCGACGATTCATTTGGTAGAGGTGAGTCTTGTTCACAAATAGTAATAGTGCTCTATAAAGTAAGCCTCAGATTTGCACAGGGTTTTTAAGTAAATCTTTCAAATTTGTTGGTTATTAATTATACTGTTAAAGCATTTTATGTCAACGTCCTTTTTAACTGTTGACACCAGTTGCTAAACAATCTTTCGTAATAGACGTTTTAGCGGAAATTCTAAGTGTGTTTGTGTAACAAACCCTGTGAAAGCTATGCAAATTCGGACCTGTCTTTATCAACTTACGTTATACCTTATCTTTCTTGATTTTATAAATGATGTCAAGTTATACTTTTTTATTGATTTAACGCAAATATTAATTATAGCTTTCATATATTTATTACTTAAGATTTAATACAACGAATGCAAAGATCTTCTATTCATAATTATAATGATTATTCCGTATTCGTAATCCAACGTACTGGCTTGAAAGACATGAAAAAAATTAGCAAAGAGTTAAATCCTTTGATTTAATTTTCGAATTCGGAACATTTTAAAACAGTGTTGTGTGTGTGGTGCGTGTGCGCTGCGCGGCGTGCGGGGCCCGCGCGGCGAGGCGCGACCGTCGCGGTTCACGGCGCGCCCTTTGTTCTGCCGGACCCGCCGCCGTCACTACACACCTCGCCTCACCACTGTATTCATTACAACCTCACAAATTGCAAACTTTTTGGAATGTTTTATTTTTAAAATCAGTACTTTTCACGATCATAGGATTGTTACTTACATAGGATTACAGATAGTTTAGTTTACATCCATTTTGAGGGTTCCGTACCTCATAGGATAAAAGGGAACCCTTATAGGATCACTTTATTGTCCGTCCCTCTGTCTGTCAAGACCCTTTTTCTCAAAAACGCGTGAAGGGATCAAGCTGGAATTTATTTATGCCTCCTATCTCTGGTCATGAGCAAAATAAAATATCATTTGTGCGAATTAATTGATATTATTCGTATATCTCCTGATTTTTTTATGAAACAGCTACCACTTCTTGTAAACAAAAGCTAACGTTAAAAAATATAAACAATCAAATCTTAGTCGTATCAAATATTTAGAAGAAAAGAGACCGAAAGGTGAAAGATAAGAGAAATTAACGCTTATTAATACCAATTAATATCAGTAGTGTTTTAAAAGCTCTTTTAACTGAAACTGATCGTCTATACATTTTAAATCAGTTTAAAAGTGATATCTTTACCTTAGCCGTACAGAATTTTTTTATTAAGTTATGCGTAACAGAATCGAACACATTATCCAGGTAATTATTTAGATTATAGACTGCTTCATACAATTTCACTTGACAGCTATATCTTAAAGATTCGATGTCATCCAATTAACTGAGTAGCGCCTAATTATGTTTGAATTTTTGAAAAGAAACTTTATCTTTGTACAATAAATTAAAGCGTTAAGTGAACAAAAGGTGTTGTGTTACATCCGTAATCGATTTTTTTTTAGTCTAATCGAGTCATTCGATAGTTACTGGCTGCATAAAAATGCATATAATTCGCTCGTTTTTATTTCATCGCTTGGGCAATATCCTTTGCCACTTATCTTTGATAATTTTCCTTTTAATTAAATTTTCAAATGTAAAACAGTATTCGTTAACTTTATCGGGTTTTTAATAAAATTTAATTAATTTGGTAATTTCGATGCACGTCGATAGACGGAATCCATTTTGAGACCTTTATTGCTTTGAACTTTAGGGTACTCTATGTAACGTGTAGCCAATGAATAGGACAAATTAACTTATTAATTGAGGTTTTTTAAAACAGACAGTTTGCGATAAATGGCCGAACACATTCGTTGTAATAAATCATTGAATTGTAAATGTACATCGCTAGCAACAAACACATTTTTGCAGTGTTTTTGCAAACGTTAAAAAAATTTAGTACCTATTCTTTACTGCTGATGAAATTATTAATCGCTGTAAAATTTGTACATATTGTTAATCAATGTCAGGGTATCGGCGCAACACTATCCTTATTAAAATATCAACATTTATGTCCCCTCACTAATCAATATTACTTTGGTAACTTGACTTGGTAACGAAAACGCGCCATTCGCGCCAAAGGATTCTAACTAATAATGTCAAAAAGTATTAGAACAATTGAATATTTAAAACATCCTTTATGCTGATTATAAACTTATGGAAAATTTACAATACGGTAATGTGATAATATCACGGTCGATACCCAGTCTCAGTAGCGGTAGTCAACAACGCGGGCTATCGGTTCGATTGGGCAATTTAACAATAGAGCGATGTCTGCGGGCCGGGAGGCGGACAAGCAAGCGACCGCTGTATCTCGGGGTCATCACTCTCACGATTGTTTGACCATTTCATTGACTGCCGCTTTGATTGTGACTGAGTGTGCATCACAATATCTCTTACTGTACATACAACGTTATATCTAGTTTAGTCATAGGATTATTATCTTCAAAAGGCATGACATTTGGAATTCGTAAAGTACCTAACCTACTTTAAAATCTGCTAACGTTCAGTTTTAGCTGAATAGTCGAATTGTACTGTTAATACTGAAGTTGTAGACAAAGCTTTAACTGTACAGTTCAACTGACAGTTAAGATGTCGCTTATACACCTTAAGTTTTAACTGTACAATTGGACTGTTCAGTTTAAGGTGAATGTCTTTAGACGACACAACAAATTTAAACGTACACACTATTACTATATCGCATATAATAACATCAAATATAATAAAAATGCAGTTATTTGGATGCGCTGATTGGTCGAGGTGGTGGCGGGCCGTGACAATTAGATTGGATGCGGTCAGCTCACGACCGCTGACCGCAGTATTACACAAAGAGCTAAATATTGTCTCACTTTTTAATATAACATATGCAATATTCCATATGAGGTGGGGTGTATTGCATGGTCTTAATGTATTGAGCTTATTCGTACAACCTAAAAAACATATAATTGTCTCTGGTTTTTTTCAATAAGAGTGACAGGGATCAAAGAGGATAGATCCTTCGGCGGTAGATAACCAGGATTTAAAGACTTGAAGTGTTATAAATATCATAAATATTATTAAGCATGTAGGTATGACATAAAAGGGGTAAAGTGCAAAGTACTAGAGTGTCATAAACTATGATTGTTTTTGTTATGTTTGAGTGAATCACAATGAGTGGCAATCAATTTAAGAACGAATTGCGTGTTGCGAAGGTTCAAGGGCGCCTTGTCCGGAGGTCGACACTGACATTACAACATCGTTAATGACTTTTTGTTTTTTTTGTCCATTTTCGAAAACATGATACAACAAATTAAGTATAATTGCCAATTTGTTTTGGAGGTTGATCTTTTTATGAAGGGATTATCTGTGGTGTTATGTATTTTAGGTGCATTAGTCGAAAGCTTTAGGTACTGGTGGATGTTTCGAGATAATGTATAATTAGTTTGCTTATTTAGTTAACAGTCAATATTAAGTAGATAAACTAAGTAAGGTAAGCTAACGTGTTTTTAAAATAAATACAAAATATATTTAACTTCGTTTCAGGTAAAAAAAAAACAAACCGTAAGGGTGCTTATTTCCAAACAAAAGTTACACATTTTTTCACATGTTGGCACAAACTTTGAGTAAGAATTTGTCGAAAAATTGTAAAAAAGAAAACTATTTGGGAGTAGAAAAATAATGGGGCGCGACAAGGAAAGAACAAAGGCGTGTAAACAAATCACTGTTGGGTGTCAGGCAGACAAATAGAAATATTTTAATGAAGCGAAGTCGCCTAATTACAGCTCCCTTCGGACGTCGAGGCGACATCTATAAATCTAAGAAAGAACGTTCGAAGTAAAAAGCTCCCGCGGGATCTGACCCCGGGACCCCGTAAGTCTTCCGTCGAGCACGCTCACTCAACGTGCACGGGTAACTTCCTTTGATAAACTTTGTTTTACTTTTGTTGTCAAAATAACTTTGTGTAAATAACCGTGAGATGAGAGTTTTTTGTCTTTTATACACTGTTAAAGTATTAGATAGCAAAATATTACCTATAGATACTAAGATTTAATTTGTTACTCCTCGGAAAATAGAGTTAATTTCTGCTTACCGACAGATATTTGCTGACCCAAAATAATATTTATCATTAATTTTTACCATGGATCAGGGTAAAAGAGACATTTGTGTTTTGTAATCTGAAGAAGCAAATTTTCAACCGAAAATATATCACGTAAATTCAATAGATATTTTACTTTGTAATTGTCAATGTAATGACATAATTTTCCAGGTATCCCTGTCGGAGTATCAACGAGATCGTGATCGTGTTAAAAGCCACAGAGCAGCGAGATGAAGAAGTTTGGTGCGGGAGGCGTTGTGCGGGCGGCGGGCGGCGCGAGGCGGGGCGCGCCAATCGTACGCGGCCACGCCTCGCGCGGGTCGAAAGGTCGACCACGACCATTGGCGCGGAACGATCCCGGACCACAGATAAAACATCAACTGCCGATCTCCATTTCCAAACGTCAAACCAAAGACAACCGTTTGTTTTTTTTAGCTAATGGTTTTAATAAAAAAAAACTCTTAACGTGTAATAACAGCCAGGTAACTACTCTGTTACAAGTATTTTAGTAGTCTACTAGTCAGTTATTTTGCTTGTGATCTCTCTATGTATCAATTTGACTCTTCACTTATTTGATGATATGACATTTTAAAGATTGAGAATTGAGATTAGCTTTTTTTTTAAAAAAAGGCTACGAAAATATCAAACTAGCATCAAGAAACATGGCAAAAGGATTTTGGATTAGTCATCAATATTATTTATATAGACTGGATAATAAAAACTTTTGATTTCCTTAAACATGAAGGTCACAGGAAACTGAATGCAATTAATAATTGCCTCAAAGTTTAATGCTATTGCATAGTCGGTAAAATATACGAACAACTAGATACATTATGTATTTCCTGCGAATTATTTGACATATGTCCAAGTACATGAGAAATGCATGTATAAATAATATGCACTTAACTACCTACTGTTATGACTCACACTTTTGTACTTAATCTCCTACATTTTATGACATCTGTTGACCATAGACATCGAAAATAATCAGATGACCTGCTCATTTGCAGTGTTCGAGCTAGTGACTTCCTAGCCGAACTAGTTGCATTTTTTTTTGTAATTTTTATAGGAATAACAATAAATAAAATTTGTATTTGCAAGTAATTTAAGTAAGTATATGCACTAGGCTGAGTGGGCCACATGTGACAGTAACCCTAGCCTCACCACCAGCTGCAACTCGATTCCCGCGCTTTTTTACTTCTTTTCGGTGAAATTCGAGAGCCGCGAAATGTTCCTCTCTTCGTATAACTTTTTTTGATAAGCACGCGCTAAGCTTGCCATATGGCGTTATGACTGCCAGTACGTGCTGAGAAGTTTTTATTTTTAAATATCTTGTCAATAATTTCTGGAAAATTGCTTTTGTTTTTGGCGGAACGAAAAAAATACTATGTGAGCATGGTGCATTTTTGCTCATTTATTTTTTTAATATACAAATAACGTAACCTTAACAACGGCAATTCAGTAAACAGATTAATGTTTTTAATTAGATTAATTGATTTTATAATACATAATTTAATTGAAGATATTTCTGTAGTATGTACACTATCGATAGTAAAAAATTAAAAAACCTCAATATTGTAAAGGAAAAATGCTATCCTAAATGGTTGTTACGTGACAAAGTCCTATTTATTAGTATTTTAACAATCGTCGCATATTAATGTATTCGGCGAAAGAGTCCGCCGAAATACGCGCCAATTCCAATTCGAGAGCGGAAGTCGAAATATGATTTTTTTTAAATTTAGAAGCGACGGCGGCGCAGGTGAGCCGCGCGACGACAGCCGACGTCGGGCCAGCGACATAATGTTGCCACTTTAAATAATTTAATATTTAAATGGCGACACCAATTATCTAGTTTCTTTGTAAACAAATTTAGCGTCCCGTATGTTTGTAATCAAATGTATCATTAATATAACGTTGCTATATTTTTATTAATCTCAAAAATTACAGAGGTTATGGTTATGTTCGAAACTTATAAACTAAATATTGTATGGGTGTATACTTTTACAACTACCAATGGAAGTTTATATTTGATTTGAATTAAAAACTATAAATCGAGGATAGAAATCTCGATAAGATTTCACTTTCGAAAATTCCTACACAAAAAATGTGTTGCACAAATGTGCCAGCGCCAGGTGGAGTATGACATGTTTAAGAATTAATGAATTTACGTTGAAAAGCGAGGGTTGTTTCGCTATCTTTATTTTCTTGTAACTGACGTAAATTTGTATGAATTGCCTTATAAAATGTATACAATTCTGTAAAACATACTTTACAAAGATCAAGGTAAATTATTATGTCTAAGGATCCATAAATAAACTTCTAAAACTTAAAATTTTAATTGAAACTTTGAAAACATTACAAGGCAAAAAGACAGCCACAGCGTCGTAGCGTGTAAATCGATATTTTGCATTTGCTATAAAGGTTTCAGAAGGTTAAAGAAAAAAGGTTAAAGAGCGTCGGTGGCTCAGGGGTCAAGCACTTGACTTGCAATCTGCAGGTCCTGGGTTCGAATCTCGCCATGTACCAATGTGTTTTTCGATTCCCGATTTACATATGTATTTCGGTACGTTCTTACGGTGAAGGAAAACATCGTGATGCAACCTGCACATATCTGAGAAGAAATTCAAAGATATGTGTGAAGTCAATCAACCCGCACTTGGCCAGCGTGGTTGACTATGGCCTAATCACCCTTAACTTAGGGTAGGCTCCGAGCCCCTCGGTGGGGACGTACAGTGAGCTCAAGATGATAAAGGTTTCAGAAGAATTTTAAGCTTTATTATTTTAATCGTTGTAAATTACGTATAACATAAGAATAATTATTATATTTATTTATATAGGTATACAGCTGGTAATGAGTTGATTTATGGCCGTGTTGCATGATTGTTGCACAAGTCCGGAAAATCCATAAATATAAAAAGAAATCGTGGGAAAATGGACAGTTAAATAAGAGGAAATCGCAGTCATCGTAGCGCGTTTAAATCAAATTCAAAATTGGAGCATCTTTCGACAGGAAGTGTTAAATATACGTCGGGGACACCGCGACTTGTCACGTGACCATACTCTATCAACACCAATTATTATTTTTAATTTCTAAACGATGCCCGAAATTTATATCCCGTTTAATTCGCAGAAATAAATAAGTTCAACGTTTTCGTAATTGATTGTTTCCTTTGGTGCATAATAAACTTGTTTTTTTCTTTTTTTTACTTATTTAATTTATTTAATCTACAAGCAGCTGCTGTAAATTAAAAAAAAAGAACTAGTAGCGTGAACAAGGTCAAAGTAGAGTTTTAACATGACAGATTTCTTTTTATATTTGATAACTTTATGAGTTTGTATTTTTTTTACGTATTATGGTTAATAGTTTCTTTGTAGGACGTATTAGGTTTCAGCTTTTGATTGGAAATCACATATTTTATTATAATTAAAAAAAAATCATCCCTTTCTAATTGATGTTATACGTATGACCACAATTACAGTTATGAAATTGGTTCGATATAAGTTCCAACACCTACAATATTTTTTATAAAGCTATAATACATTTCGTATTAGGATAAATAAATTGTAAACATCGATGTAAACATTTCTTATATTCTTCACAAGCTACATTTATAACAAAAAACACATTATTTTATCTACAACATAATATTCGACCGGATGTCATTGGTGGCCGTGTTACCGTAAAACTTAAAACTTCGGTCATTTCTCCGCTCGTTTTATTTTGAGCAGGGAAGTGAGTAAAATGTTGTGTTTAATTATTCTATACGAACAGATTTTATTGGCAATAAATATCGGATCTGGTCAGAGGCGACGTGTTGGGAATCATCGTTGGGGAACCCACAGGGAACTCTTTATTTTTAGTAAGTTTAGTTCATATACTTTTATAATTTTTTTTATTTTTATGTTGGTATGATTGTGTAATTGTCTCTTTATGATACTAAACTTATATTAATTGAACTGTAACTTCTAGAGAAGCTGAACTTAGTAGATTTTACGTAGACTTTATAATTACATTCTACTTGGCAGTGGTAGTACTACAAATGTATATTAAAATCTATGTTGTATTGATCAGATACACAATAATGAAATAAAACAAATTAGTTAAGAAGTAAAATTATGTCCAAGTTTACGTAAAAATAAATAATCGATAGAAATAATGTGGGCCAAGTCTAAATTAAATCTACGTTCTAATGGCATTTTATACTCACATTACGTTCATAGTTAGAGCCATAAACAATTCTTAGAAATCCAATCGTAGATCAATAAGCGGTAAACTGTACTCGACCGAGCATTATATTGTCTAGACCTATTAAACCACAGAGTAGATAAAGTAGCAGACAGCGCGTTGTTCACGCTTCATTACACACGTGTCTATAACTTTTACATTGATTGTGTATCTGTTACATATTTGTTAATTAATAAATAAATGAATAAATAGAGTTTTAGTAAACCGTTCTATTAAATGAGGGTGAATTGACATTTGTAAGATTTTGCAGCTGTGTTTTATTACTTTTGTAATTCATGGGTAAGCTATATTTTTTTTAATTCATCAAATATTTTAATAATGAACTAATTGCCGATACATATGTTCACTATCCTTCTTGTTTACAATGTTACCTACTCTTTTACTTTCGATTGTGAGACAATTTAACTTTTACGTTTCTGTCAAAGTATCTAATGCAAGTGGTAATTTATTTATCAATGTTTAAAACTAAGTGTCAGTTGGTGTTGTATGCTGTGTCTATGGAAGCCAGTGCGCAGGCGGCAGGTGCGCGGCCACCTGCGCACGCGCCGTTCGTTACAAAAACGCCTCGCGAACAACCCGCGCCGGCCGACCCTCGCGCCGCCAGGGAAGCCGTGTCAAGACTTGCATTACTTTAATATATAAATGTTTATAAGTTATCGATCTCTTTATGATACATTCCTTCCTCAAAAAGATATCTATCTAGATAAACTGCACTGGTTTAGTCAAACCGAATAATGTCTCGTAATCGATGACTTTGACTCTCTTTTGTACATCGTGACTTCATGGGAGAATTCGTTATAATTGCTTCAAAATATGAAATACTGTTTGACATAGACCTTAGTTAGGGCTCAAACCATGTTGTCCATTTGCCACATTCAATATTTCATTTTAAAAAAAGCAAATCGTATATTTTGAGAAGTTGAAGAATCGTTGTTGTCCAATGGATATGATTTATGAATGGACTGGAGATGATACTAAAGTGTCTGCGAGTAGCGTGTGGCAGACGCTCGCCGGGCAGGATGTAGTGGCGCTATGCTCTACGGCCGGAAGCGCGGCCCATCAATGGACCTACGTGACTAGTCTTACGTCATAACGTCGTAAACTATAATTCAAGTTATATCCATGAAATACAGTTCAAAAGTACAGATTAAAATCGTCATAATTATTTAAAATTTTGAAGACATCAATCGAGTATTGATTGTTTTTTTTACTTTCCACTTAACTTTTTTTACACTTTTTAAAGTACTTGTAGCACAAAAAGTTGCACAAGAATTAAACCGCAACTGATTTCTAGGAGTGGACGATGATGGAAAAAGTAACGTGATGCATTTAAAAGATTTAAACAATAGTTTCTTACACGATTGTGTTTTTAGTTATAAAAAAAAGTTGGATTAGAGGTGCAAGGCAGTTTAACTTGGTAGAGCGGCGAGACGGCCGGAAATGGCCATTTTGTTATATCAATGAACGCCGGGTATGACGTCATCGAGTAGACAATGACGTCGTAAAGACTTGAACTGAATATTCATATGGTATTTATTATATTTATATTTAAAATATTTTATAAGAATGTATTTTGGTGCTGCTACTACTTTAAAGCTTCACTAGCTTGGATAGATAATATCAGTTATTTTCCGACATTAAAAGAATTTGAACGTCGTTTAAATATTTTATTATTGTCGTTTTCTAATATGATGATAGCAGATAAGAAAAAGTAAAGAACGTAATTTCAACGGCAATTGGAACACATAACCCACTAAATTCAAAGCAAAAAAAATCGAAGACGGTTTATCAACGAACATAATATTTTCGGTTAAAGCGTTTTAATTAAGTTATTTTTGGTTACCCAAGAAGTCGTGTAGCAGCTGCTTTACTTTCCAAGAAATGGTAAAGGAGTTAAAATTTATATAAAGAAAAATTGAACCGACATAGTCTATAGGGTGAATTCCTTTTTTCCCGACATCGTTGTGGAGCTAATAATTTTTTTCATTTATAAAACAATCAATTGTTAAATATAATAGTGAAAAGATATGTGTAAAAATTGCAAATATTAAAGATAAAGTGTGTTTTAAGTGTTAATAGTCTAATGGTTAAGGGTAAGGGTTTCAGGTCACGAGGTTGGGGGTTTGGAACCTGCTATTCGACTATTGTTGTAAATCATCTAACAAAAAAAAAAACTGATAATATTTTATTATTAAAAAATGCAAGTTGCAAATTTTCTGGTAGGTATTTTAGTGGTGCGTGAATAGTATCTATAAGATAAGCATCTACTTTCTTTTTTATGTGCAATAAATATTTATTACTATAACTAACAAAGGTGTACTTTGACACATATATGACATTCGGTTTGATACATTACATGATGACATTGTTAAAACAAATTCAGGTCATTTTCGTATTTATTTAGGGTTTGTGTATTTTATGTGTGTATTTGTGACCTAATTGTTATGTTATATTTTCCTCAATTTACATTTTATATATGAAATTTATTCAAAAACAAAAACATTTGTTGTTATATTGAAATTAAGAATAAAATTATAGATATTATAATATTAATTATGTAATATTTCCTTTCATAATTTTAATGATTCACTTGTTTACAAAAATAATGATAGAAGCAATTCAAATCAAATTAAGTTTTGAAATTACTCCATACATAAATTTGTATAACGTTAGAAAATGTTACCGGAAAAAATAATAATATGATTTTATTACTAGAATTCGTATGAGCATTGTTTATAATAGATAGAAAAAAATAGTGAAATATTTGTTTAGTTTTTTTTAATTAAAGCTACGATGTTATTTTGTAATTGGCATGTACAATAAATTCAATAAAATATATATTCAATAGTAACTTAGCTAACAAAGTTTAGGCTAAGCTGAGCGTATCATCTGCAGAACAGGTGCGTCACCACAATGTTAGACAGGTGTCTTATATTGACTTCTTATATGACTTAGAACATCCTAATTATGATATTAGACAAGAATAATATGTATTTGAGACGGCTGGTGCAAGGGCATTGCAAAGGTTAATCAATTAATAATAAAACCACGTCTTTATTTCTGTCATACCCGGATAGAGTTGGAATATGTGTATAGTGAGATAATGGTCTTTTTTTTTAAAAAAAAACGACATATTTTTACTAGCTGTCGCCCGCGACTCCGTCTGCGCGGAATTAAAAACAAACAATTAGTAACCTATGTGTTCTTTCAGACTATGTTCTATATGTATTACAAATTTCATCGAGATCCTTTCAGCTGTTATGGAGATACTTTGAAACAAACATCCATCCATCCATATAAACATAAGAATTTATAATATTAGTAAGATAAGTTGTAAAAAAACCTGTGGTTATGGAGGTAGATAATCGTGGTTAATTATATTTTAGTTAAGTATAGTAAGCGCATGTTTTCATTCATTGCAAAACTAAATTATATAATGAGAATTACTTTTTATTATATTATTGAAATATTATGTATAAAATGTTACTTCGTAGGTACAATGTCATTTGTTTTTTTTTATTATATATTTTTATTATTTGTGTTGAAATGTTATTGGCCTTTTGTGATAATTTTTACATTTATACCATAGTGTCTTATAAAAATGTAAATGCATATAAAATTAAATTTATTTTAATACAAATTATGGTAATTTACGTAGATATTATACTTTGTTTTTCACTAATGTTTTTTTTAAGAATGTTTTCCGCTGTTACAATGACAGATTTACAGCTGGCCACCACTAATAGGCTTAATTTGAGAAATAAAAATAGCGAATAGCGCATTAGGAAAGCCCAATTTTAAATTTAGTGCTTGACTACTGATAACACTATAAGTGATAATATTTATTAGCAAAAGAACAAATTTATGGTGTTAATGATCTCTTGTCAGAAGAAATTGAAATAAATTTTAAAACATACATCACCAACCATTTATGAATTCGGCCAATTTATAACCTGACTAGAAAATTGTCGACAGTTTCTAAATTGTCAATAAATCACGTGTACGTGGTAACATTGTACATACGAATTGTAAAAAAAAAGGTCAATCGGTCTGTGACTTAGCAAGTGCTATAGAGGCGTATTACAGTCACGTCGTGTATGATCGAATGAGATTTTCGTTGGCCTGTAAAAGGAAGGAAGCGATTACTGAAAGGTGAGCGACCCGAACCGTTACCTCTTATTGGTTACCATTTGTGACCGTCCGCTGTTAGACTTAGGTTTTTTATGCACGAGCGTGAAATATTTGATATATTCCAAATTCAAAATGTAAGATTTATTTCTTTAAGTTAAGAAGAAACTTCTAAAGAAATTTAATCGATATTTTTCTTAGAAATTTAATAATTCGAAGTGAGTCATATTTGCTATTAACCTTTATTTAACAATATAAAAAGAGCAAAAATTCATGCTTTTTTCATTGTTACTTCATAAAAAGTATATGGCACATAACGTTGAAAAAAAACAGTATATTAGTTACACAGTATGCATGTTTATTCGTCATTTTAGCACGTGCTGTAACATGTTCCTAGCTAGTGTGTCTC
Source organism: Papilio xuthus (assembly GCF_000836235.2). Taxonomy (NCBI): domain Eukaryota; kingdom Metazoa; phylum Arthropoda; class Insecta; order Lepidoptera; family Papilionidae; genus Papilio; species Papilio xuthus. The sequence continues at coordinate 3,041,671 of NW_013531688.1, forward strand.
CAGCCTTACAATACGCACAAAATATTCAACACCGATCCTATCTGGGCAAACAGCATGAATATTCAAGCTATCCCGTGCTTGTGCGTGACATCCATTTTCATTCTTGTTTAACCTTTGATATGTTTGTTGAAACACTAAACCGCTACATAATGTATTCAAATTTGTTAAAATAATCAATAAAAATTTTAGACCTAATGGAAATCAAAATTTTTTCTGCGGCCATTTTTGTAAAAGCTCTTAATTTTAACATTTTATTAGCATTATTTATAAAGCAAAAACTTGATATTATCTATGCCTACATCAAATTAATTTATCACATCTTTAATAGGTATTTTTTAAATTTAGGCATAATAATGTATCTATTTAGAAAGTTGTATTTCAGAAAATTCTAAAAAAATAAGTTTTTTGTATCAAAATCTCTGCACATTCTGTGAACGAATACATAAAAAATGTAATCGCTAGTAGAATATTTTATAACGACTATTGAACACAATCAATAGAAGCTTCGTCATTCACAAACAGCGATAATTGAATGTAGATGCGGTGTTCAAATTATTTTCACGTATTCTGTGTATGCAAATGTATGATTTTGTGACGTTTGTGCGGAGCTTTTTATGCGCGTCACGCGGCGGAAGCGCGAGGTGCGCCCGCGCCGGATCCAACATGGCTGCGGCGAAAGTACTTCCGCCCGGGAGCTTTGGCTATCAATCGAATCATAGTTTTTTATAATCTGGGGATGATACCACAGGTAAGCTACAAAAAAATTTTCGTCTATCGTTTTTGTAAGAACACAATGATATATTGTGGCTTTTTTAAAAATAAAACTGTTTATACATGTTTTAAGACGTAGAATATTGAAAATTATTCTGAATATAACCTTATCTCATATTATAATTAAGTTGAGTAATACGAAACTAAAAAAAAAATCGTCCGCACAAACCGTTGGAAAAATTGTATTAATTATTTATATTTTTTTTTATAAACCGTAATATAAAAATATTGCTTAAGTTATTGACCGTAGCTTACGTCGTGGTCAAGTAATATGTGGGTATGTAAATTTTATAAATTCAAATTTTTTAAACATCATTAATCTTAACAAAAAATGTACGAAATTCGCAGTTTTTAATAAAAAATACATATTTTATATCATTTATTCTTAATAGAGCGAATGTATATTGAGTAAGTGTAGAAAGGTTTGTAAGAAAATTACATTTTATTAAACTATTTAGTAATAATAATAGTTATCTGTGTTAGTTTATTCTATTGTCTAAGTTCGATGAAAGGCTAAAGCGAATATCTATTCATTATAATTAAAAGAAATTCAGTTTTATAACTATTGTTTCTATTCAAGGATTCTAACGAGCGTTCAAAGTCGGTATATAGATAAGAGAACACAAAACAACTTCGACTTCGTTAATTAACTTGCTATTTTCCTGAAATATTATTACCGAGTCTTGTTCACCATGACTGCGCGATAAGAAAAATATGTGATGGATATTTTTAACTTTGCACGAGCGCGTTCATGGAATTAATAAAAATTGAAACGGTTAAGGAAACATAAAGTCAATTTATTCAATTAAAATGTAATTAAATTATAATTTTTGAGTTTTAAAAATCTCTTTGTTTTCTATTGTATTAAATACAAAAGAAACAAACAATTACAATAAAGCTATTCTTAACTAGTTTAATTTAGTAAAAGATACATGGAAATTTTGATAGGTCTGTAAGTACCTAAGCAAATGATCTTTTTTGATTATAATTTATGCGTGTTGAAAACTCTAGGCGATTACTATAATTCTGACCTTCAACTTGAGTTTTTAGTCAGAGTTGTTGCCGTTTTGAAAAGATATGACACATAAATATAAAAAAAAAATTAGTAACCTGAAGGCAGTAGGAAGGCTGGGTCTGTATTGATGTTGTCGAAAGTCTGATCAAAAGCGAGTCTATTGTTTTCGTTATAATTTAACTTGGCAGCACCACACACTGATTGCTCGTAGCTGAGTCTCGCGGCCAGCGCGCTGTCGTACCCTCTGCTGTCCCTTTGATCACTTTCATTGTATTGTTTGTTCACTTTAGCACTGTAGTCCGTGAAGTTGAGTTTGGTGAGTGTCATCATAGGGAGGTGCAGGGGCGCGAGCGCCGGCGGCGCGCCCACTTCGCCTGGCGCCTCCACGATAAGCATAGCTGCTTTACCTTTAGTATCCGTTTTCACTACCTCATCACAATTTCGCACAGATATAAAATTATTCTCTAATAGATCAATGTTTATTTTAAAATATTTTGTTGAAATCTATTTTTAAAACTCATTTGAATTGAAAAATAAAATTTGTAGAAAATTTTATTTATTATTGATAGAACCTAAGTTTACGAAGCTACGATCGTGAATATATGCGCTTTCGAAGGTTACAGAGCACCGTTCCACTAAGCGTTTAACAGCCGACTGAGCGGAGCTTTCGGGCAGTTTGTTCGGGCGGGCCGAGAGAGGGCGGCCGCGAGCCGAGCGCCACCGAGTGGTGACGGAGTCGCACGAGGCGCGGTACAGTCGCGACCTGTCGCGCCACCTGCCGCACCGACCAACTGTTGCACGACCGTTGATTTTTTTCGGTACCCCTCTGTCATAAAAATTAGCGCAAGCACCTTCGCTGTCTAATTAACACACTTGACTATTTAAAACCGTCGCACAAACAAGATAAATCTACCACACTAACTGCCATTCTGCAATTCCTTACTTAATAATGGACATTTCATAAAACAAATAAAAAGTCCCTTAGTAACGATTAAATGACTGATGTCAGTTTGTAAGCTCGTAAATAAACGAATTGCTTAGATTGTTTATGCACATAATTTTCCTTTTGCATACAATTTAATAATTACAGGAAAAATTAGTCACATAAACAAAAATAAAGACATGTGTGATATATTTTATACGTGTAATTAAAGATATACGAATGTATGTATTAAATGTTCAAAATATTTAGTATTTAATAATGTCATCAAAGTTAAACCTAAGGTAAAAATTATTTTTGACCACTTTTAAATTAAATCTTAGATAGAAAAATTCATAATAATTTGTGTTCTTTTGTGAAACGTGCGATATTGGCAACATAAGGCGTCGTAATAACATAAAGAGAAAAGAAACAATCATAATTTCGTGTTGGTGAATTGTTCTGGCTTCCCATGGCGTTGGCGTTGGCAGTGACGAGGTAAATCGTAATTACGTATAATGATTATGAGATGCGATGTGACGCGGTGCGACCTTGACGTTGGTTAGCGTTCGGAACGTCTTGGAGACCGTTTGAATTCAAATGCTTTTTGCGCGTTGCTTAATTTTGGCAACACCGAAACAGTAACTGCTTTAAACTACGTAAATATAATCAAAATTGTAATTATTTTCTGATAGAAGATAGTATATGATTAAGTACAATAATATGCAAGAGATGTTTAAATATTAGAGACCCATATTTACTTTCAACTTAAAGATATGTTTACAATAGATGCCTCATTACATAAGGATATGAATAGACAGATGTGATGTCTTTTGGTTATGTAAGGTAAATCGCGAATTTGATTCGATGGGGCGGGAAGAATTTTCGGGGGGCGGTGCTGGGTAGAAACCAGGTCAAGTTACAAGGGGTGGACTCGGATGGTACAAAAGACAGAAGGGGACGATAAGGTCCCGCGGGATAATAGACACCTGAGCACGTCTGCAGCCGGATACAGGGGCCATTGTCTACCGGAGGAAGTGATTTTGATGTCGGAAGATCCGAATTGTTTTTTTTTTTATTGCCAAGCGAGCGTGCCTCATACGCAATACGATTGATGACTCGGATTATATTGAATAAAAGATTAATTAAGTCATTTCCGTACTATAGATGAAGTATTATAAATCTTAGGTTTTACGATATGCATACTAATCTTTATGAAATAATATGCACATTAGATTTTTAAATCGGCATGTGATTCTTAGCCTTACAATAATTTTATTTCGTCCACAACTTCATTTAGCACTCTGTTACAAAAATGAACCTTAAGTAAATAGGTATAACGTTGCGTTTATTATTTGCAAGTACGTTAGCAAAATACTGTGTCAGCGTTCGACGAAATACAATTAGCGAGGCCACTGCGATGGGAAATGACTCTGGAAATTACTTTTCCATATTTGAATAAATGGGCCACGGAAATAAACACACAAGGGATATTGTCTTTGGTAACAATCTCCCGTCACCTCGGCACACTGCTCTACACGGGAAATAGAGATATTTAAACTGGCAACATTTAAACCTTAAAAGAAGTAAAATTAAGCTACATGAAGACGGACTTATGACCTTAATATTGACATAAAGGTCATAAGGTCGTAATTAATTAAAAAATCGATTTATTTGTGTCCAGATATTTTTGTAAACAAATTTGCAATAACAAAGCATCTTTTAGCTAATACAAATTAGTTCTATAACAAAAGCCAGGTAAATCTTTATTTCCAGATAACTATAGTAATCTCTTTGTTTAGTATGCATTTCACGGCACAATTTTGTGTATGGCAATCTTGTTCACGATCGACATATGCGTTGATCATAGACAATTGAGTTTTTCTTTATTTATTATACAGCCTACATAATTTTTTATCTATTAGGAACAGAATCTGTCGGCAAAGAAAAAGGCTCGAATTACGTATGGCATTCGCGTAATGTCGATCGCAAAAAGGCAAAGTAATATTAAAATACCGACGATCGATATTCAGAGTCGAGTGTTCGTCATGGCAGCGGCCGGCGGCGTTTAAATTTAAAAATACAATTTACCGAGGAATTCCCTGCTTTGAATTACATTAAGTGTAAACAATAAAGAGCTAGTGAGCGTATCGGCCGCGGCAGGCGACGGAAGTGCCAGATAAACAATCTTTTTTAGATAAAACACTGAAAAACACTACATAAATCTGAACAGAGCCGATCACTCCGGCCAGAGATGTCAAACTGGTGGGTTGCAAAGGATTTTTTACATAAATAAATGTATGACACCATAACATAAAGTAGACTATGTTAATATTGTGTAATTTTATAAAGTGAGTAATTAAAATTAAATTTTAGGATTGTAAAGGATGGCAAAGTTATTTATCCAACATAACATATGTAAATGTTTTCAGTAAGCGCATGTATTAGTGAACAATGAATATATTAGTGACGACCGTTACTTCACTGGCGGTCTAAGACTTTTTTTCGATCCAAACATTCGAACCTTTGCACTAATTAAAAAAGTCCGAAACATCCGGCCTCTTAGATTATACAGAATCGATTGAATACTGATTTGAAATTCAATTTAATATTCTCTATTAACCCGAGACTAAGGTTAAAATATTTCGTTTCCTGCAATTTAGGGCAACGTATGGCATCGCCTTTGACAATATTTGTTTTTTTTTCTGCACTAATGTTGAATTAATGGAACATTTAAAAGCACATTTGATGGGTCTATGGAATACGAAGCCGCAATTATGTTTTTCATTGTAGAGCTGTATTGACGCAGCGCTCCCGAGAGCTCTGTTTTAAATTGAGCGCGCTCGGGACGTCACTTCCGGTACCAATAATTTATTTCTCTCGGCCTCCGTCATGTGGCGGGATGGCGCGAGATACGACATTTATCCACATTTAAATTTGGAACGATTTCTGAGAACATTATGATTGTGACATATTCTTCTTGCGCTTTGGTGAAGATTTTAGCGAATTTATAGCACTCCGTATTATCATTGACAATATCTGCATTTTCATTCATTAAAATTATCTTTAGATATAACTCATATCAAAAAATGTGAGTAGATAGTGAAAAGAGATAAGATTTGAAACTTTGTAAACGTAATCGAAAACAAATAGAATGAGTAAACAAAGATCGATAAAAGAGGAGCGAGTTGGAATGAATGAGTCGTGTTAACTGGTGACGGGTGACATTGTTGTGACAGCGATATCTCAGGGCCACCGCTGCGAAGGACAATCTGCGCCCACGGCGTCCGCCCCGCCGCGTCCCGCACCCGCCCTCACACTACTGCCTCCGATAACATATTGAGGACATTATATTGAAACAGCTATTTAAATATTGTTATTGTGCTTTTTTATTACTGGCTTGTTAGTGAAAAATGATAAAACAATCGTTGTTAACATGTATGTAGGTACATTCGTCAACCCACACGCTTAAACCAACGCATTTCTAATTTTAATATATCGAATGGTATAGAGACTTTCCTACAACGCAATTAAAGCACTACTTAGGGTGATTGAAACAGGGAACGATTAAGAACCGACCACCTAATAACGGGTAATAAATGCCCCTCAAATATTTGTTTTTGTCAAGGATTCCTACAATGAGCGTAGGGAGTACGGCAAATAAGGCAATTAATTGAATTCGGCACTTCAGAGGTGCCGCCGGCGGTCTTTGTCGGCACCTCGGGCTTCGGACTCCTTTAATAGTAATACGATATCCATTGTGCAGATTCGAGAGGATTATTAAAGGTCGAAGGATTCGCGAAAACTTCTTCGTCGCGGAGTTCCCACCGCACTAGTTCTAGTGATGTACCCCAGACAAGGTGCATCGCACCTGCGCAGCCAAAACAACGAACACTGCTTGGGTTTCAACAAAAAATCTATTTAATGTACTTATAGAGTTGTTTTCAATATTGTTCTCGAATTTCCAGTTTGTGTGAAGATTTAATATGAACAACGGTTTCATAGTATTTTATATTTAACTACTTTACCGATTTAAAAGTAGGATTCAACTGAATTCATATTACAATGTAAAGATTAGTAGTTTAACGGCCGAGCTTTGTTTTCTTGGTCATAATATAATTTAGTCTTTAACCTTTTAGTAAGAAAGTACAAATTAAATTTGTAAAACAATTGTAAAATTACGTGTGTGTTTATGGATATATTTATTTATCTACGGATTACAATACTGGCCGACAAGATAAACGGTTCTACAGAAAAAAATACTGTGTCAGAGATAAAATATTATCTGTGCTTGCAGCATTCTAAGTTCCAGGAATGCACTAAACCATCCGGCCGCAATTAAATATAAAACAAGTGTAGGACGAAATCAAGTTAACAGTTTTCATTAATAACTAAATGTGGTACTTGATAACGCCCTTCGACGCTCAAAGTGTTGATAAGCGTATAATTATATACAATTTAAATAACAATAAATAGTTTTGTAAATTTACTGGGACTACACAAAAGTTTAGTTAAAACATTTTGATTGTAATAAATCGCACCGTGCATCAAATCTAATAACAAAAAAATTCGTCAAATAAGCATTTAAAAGCGGCAGAAATATTAATACGTGATTGTCCTATATAGCTAAAAGGTATATAAACGGTTTAACTAAAGCAAGTTTACATCAAAAATACTTATGTATTCACGAGCTTTAAATCTTATTGATATGTTCCAATCTTACGCATTATGTTCGCATGCATTGTAAGGGACTCGTATCACTAGTATTGTAAATAATTGTTGCTTATTTATCATAGACTGTAAGGTAATTATTGGAAAGACTTGTAATTTGTTAGTGGATTATATACCGAGTCTTTGATATCAGTGTGTGGACACCAAAAGGTATATTACTGGTACATTAATTGCTCTATCAAGCATTATAGTTAAATATACATTCTTTTTATAAAATGATGCTTGGGGTATTGATTACTGATAAAAATAGATGATTAAATGTATACTTAAATTATAATTGCGACACACGACTCTATATTTTGTGCATAACAAACTGGAAAAACAAAACCATGGAGGATTTACTTTGTTCGTTGCAGTCTAACCTACCACAACTTGAAACTTTATATGTGAAGAAATGCTAATAAATAACAAAGAAAATACTAAATAAAATTGTTGTGACGATATCAAAGGATTTTTGATATTGAACCAAAATAAATCAAGAGCGATAAAATCTAATTTGAATATTAAAGTCCTTTGTGCCCGCCTGACCCTTCCCCTTAATTTAAAATCGGATCGACGACAATCGAATCAGATTTAGGATTCGAATCAAGGCCACGTGAAGTAGGTGAATGAAGAAAACTGATTGTATAGGCCCTCGGAGCTCCCGGAGAGTCCTTGTTAAGGGCTCATTGAAGGACAAGGGCCCCTCAGTGACGGGTTTATGTTCGTATTGTAAACGTACTCCGCAGCGCCCTTTGCTCTTTTCGTGCGCCCTCGAATGCTATTCCTTTACTTACCTGCCTTCTTTGGGTTAAGTACGTATTATGTATTTCTCGATGTTTCTCCACAATGATGAAACGGGCTGATTGTTCTTGTGTCATATTTAGATATCATTTATAAAGAACATTTTTTAACTTTGATATAGGATTTAGTTAATGAAAAAAGCAATGACTACTTTTACACAGAAAGATGTGTATTTGAATTAAGATATAACGTTTCTATAGAAAGTATTCTATAATTTTCTATCTTTCTTTACAGCAGGACATTGTTAGCTTCGTTGATTTCCTATCTTGCTCATATCCTTTGTTCCGAATTTCGTAATACGAAATTTGAAAAGGTCGCGCACGTGCGCAGGAGTGTGTATCGGGTTGCGCCGGAAGCTCGCCGCTTGAAGCACAATGGCTACCGGATGTGGCCGCTCGAAACGACACCTATCTTTTTTATCGATAACTTAGAAAGCTCGATATTTTGTCTGCGACCACTTCGCCGCGGTATTGATTTCTTCGTTTGGCGTGTGCCTCGTTAAGTGTTAACAAGCGTTTATTTTTTGCTGTATTTACATAGTCGATAAAAAATTGTCCAATTGCATACATTACGAGGTAAGGATATCTAGTGTTTACCTTGTAATAGGGCGGGGCTTCTGTACTCGTCGATAAATCACCGTAGGGCAGGACGCCGGGCGTCACCGAGTTTATTGCGACGGATTAAAGGCGCAGTATCACTAAATGGAAATAAATTATTATGATTGGTGCCACGTAAGTCACCTACTGCGCCGCTCGTAAACGTTCGCTAATAAGGATGGGCCCTGTCGCTCTCATTTAAATCTGATATGCATAGCTTTAATGACGCGTTGCGGTTAATTACAGGCTCATTAATGTCATCAGGATACTTGTGTCTTTATTGGTGTTCGTACCTTAAGCGGATTTCCATTTTCGATCATTCTTGTTTTTCTTACTGTACCATGGTATGCATGAATAGATTATCTGGACCTTAACTTAGATATATATAGAAATAACTTTATGTTTGATGAAAAACTAATATAATTTTACATAATGGAACCTAGAGCTATATTTTTTCACTTTAATATGGTAAATAACATGTTTTATGTGCTATATTACTTTATTAATACTCATATTTCAATACGAGTTCATATAAGTCTACGCAACTGCAACATTGTATCTACAATCAATTTTTTATACCTTTCTTTCAAAATTAGTAAAGAGGTTACACGTTTTGCATTACATTGCATTTATTAAAAAACTATAATAATATTCGACTATTTTCAGGAAAACGATAGTGATATTGTTTGATATTTTGAAACAAAACTTTTAATTCCATAGTGAAAGATGTCCTCAAGCGATAACAATGTTTTGGCCATGAAAGTCGCACTTTGCCAGAGTCGTAGTGCATTTCGCAAAGTTGTTCCGCGGCCAACGTCCGGCGATTAGTCGAGTGCGCAACAAGGATGCGCACCGAACGGCTTGCGACAGCGCGGATGCCTCCGAATTGCACCAATGCAGTGTGTATACGCCTTATTAATATGAGCTATTGCAAAATATTGAATACGCCGTGTGTGCGTTAACCTTGAAGCGCTCGGCCCAGTTGCATTCGTTGGCAACGCTCGAGTCGCTCCGAGGACGTGAAAATTTACAATACCAATACTCGCCACTGAAAGCCGAACACCTACAGCCTTAATGAAATCTATCATACTTTGAATACATATTCAATAGTTAATGATTGTATCAATATGATGTTTGGACATCAAAGCTTCTTCAAATAATGTAGCATATATTTGTTTTTTAGTGACTAAAATATTACATAGTTGAAGTCAATGTTTAATTATTAATAATTGAATTATTTTTTTATCCAATTAATAGTTCACGCTATAATAGTATTCATTTGTTTGAAAATGATCGAATATATAACAGATTTTATACGTCGGAAAAAGTGGCTTATATAAATAAAAAAAATGGTTTTAAATTACAACAATATATTGCAGTTTATACATGCTCACCTCTCCATACAATCAGAGGGTCCAGCTCAGTGGATTCCCTGGAGCGCGAGCTCGGATGTAAAAACATATTTTAACCCGAATCCAGGTCTCCCATATTTGTTCGCGCACTCACAACTTGCACTTAGTTCCCGCTTTTTTTCAAACACTATTATTTTAAGGTTATGATATAAAAACCTTTTTATTAAATTTAATTATAGAGCACCAGTCTCTTATAAAGACATGAGTAATTTTGAAAGGTTTTTGTTTATTTGATATAGTTAAAAGTGAAGCACAATGTATTTGTGCTTGAAGACTGAGTGCTGAATGGTGCGGTTGCTGTCGGCCGACACTGGGGGCAGTTGGTAGGGGACGTAACGCGCACGCAAACATTATTTATTTACTAATTTTCTTTTACAAGAAGCGTATTCATCAATCATGTTAAACAATAGCTGTTGCCCGCGACTCCGTCCGCCCGGAATGAAAGAAAAACTTAATAAGTAGATTATGTTCTAGATTTATACCAAATTTCAGAGGGATCTGTTCAGTCATTCTGGAGATATCTTCAAACAACCATCCATAGGTAGTAAGATTATTGCTTTTTACAATATAAATATAGTTTGTTAATGTACGTTTTAAATTTCACTCAAATTAAAAATAAATTTCCACCTAAATTAATCACTTCCCATGTACGAATTACGAATACAACTGAATTGAAAAGGGATGTTATTGCTGCATATAAGTCTCTTTTAAACAAATATAATTTGATTATACTATTAAACTTCAAAAGAATTTACTTTCAGTATCTTTCAATTGCAATTTGTGACTACAGATGTTTTGCAACAAGCAATGAAAACAGCGAAGATGACACGGTCGTAATTATGGCAGGGGCACGAGACTCTGCCAGACCTCTGATGGGCTCAAAGAGAGCGGAAAAATGGCGTCAAGGTCGCGATTGCGACACGCGCCCAGCCGACTGGAAAACTAGTGTGCGCCGTTTGTGCTGTTGGCTAGTCTACTTAGACGTTGAATAAGTGCTATTTTAGTACCTATTGTGATTTTAAATGTTCATTGTATTGTTTAAACGTTAGTCTACGATATATACAAAATATTTTTTTTGTAAATATTTTTAGCAATGCAGGGTAACGAAACATACAGACCACTAAATATTTCCATTTAAATAGCATTTGAATTTCTGCTAGGTGTACAAAAACGGTAATAAAATAAGCAGTTAATTATAAATCTTTCAACGATTAAATATATTGGATGCAAGATATGGTTTAGTTCGAGTCTTACGAGTCGAGTTGTAAATGATGTCCACGGGACCACCCGTGTTAACGAGCGTGGAAGAAGGATCTTGTCTCTTCCAGCTATTTATTATTTCGGTAGCATTCGGCCGCAGTCAAAACATCGCTCCTATGATTTACAACGCAATAAACACGCTTTACATCTAATGGAAATGAGCTTTTATACGTGATATTGTGCAGCCGCCCTACCGATTGTAAAATTTGATTCATTTTTCTCACTTCTAGATGCACGGCGCTGTAACAAATCACAACTGTCGACGTCTGTGACGATTTTCTTTATTGTTTTCAATTTAAATATTTATTTTTAATTTTAATAACGTTTAAAGTTTCGCTGACACTATACTAAAACCTTTTCAAAGAAGGTATTAAAGATACTGTTAGAAAAAAAGGAACGTTGAAGCATTTTAAGGCAGTTAAAAGAACAACTTGTAACATTCAACGGTAGTATTCAATGTGTCTGAATCTTATCTTAACTGCTCAATAAATAAGGAAAGTATTGCGGAGTTTCTCTTGCGTAGCAATGCTAATGAATACTCTACTTCGAATAATGAAATTTTAAATTCCGTTGTAACGATTCAACTAGCATAAAAGACACTGCTACAAAATTAACTACACAAAGCTTTTAAAAATATATCGATGTTAGTTCTCGATGCTATCGATAATGAAATCGAGCGACTAAATTTAATGCAGAAGTTCTGTCAAGAGATTAATCGATATACACGGTGGCCCGTGTCTAATACTTAAGCTTCTTTTCCACTAAACGTATACTCGAGCTACTCGGCCCTGCTATAACTACTTAAAGATATAGCAATCTTGTACAGCCACAGTCGTAGGGCTAGTAGTGTAGTGGATGATATTTTAGTTAGGATACTCTTGGGTGTTTATGTGGTTGACTTGTACGTGTGGTGTGGGATGAAGTAGGCGACAACATTCGAGTTTATTTTTATAGCATCGATTACATTAACCGTGGCTCGTAACTGGAACGTAATTGTTGAGTTATCGCGACTAGTAGTTTAATGAGAGTGGAGTATATTGCACCGGAGATAAGACGCCGACTCCTTTATCTTTACGACTTGATAACGACAGCGTAGATTATGCAATGGATTATGTTTAGATCAGTAGCTCGTAAATATTCTTTTCTTTATGCTCTCGAAAGTAGAAAGTTAATTCTAAGCTCTAACTAATAAAGAACTAAAAAGAGCTAATTAATTCATATATTTTCAAGTACAAGAGGTACGTAGGTAGGTACTGTTAGGAAGAAAATCCGATACCGTGCCAGGGTACTGGCGCAACATTAGCCTTACTAAAATGTCGACGTTTATGTCCCTTCACTAATCATTCTGACACTTGACTTTGTAAAGAAAGCACGTCATTCGCGCCAAATTATTCTAACTAATAATGTTTAACAGTGCGTAAGGTTAAGTACTAAAAGACTTTTGAGAATTCTAAAGTTCGTCTAAAACATTGTACTTGTTCTATGTAGGTAATCACATCTAATTTGGTTCGTCTCTAATAAGAGAATTAGGGCCAATAAAGGAGTTTCCGGTTTTGTGAAAATTCAAATTACGTAGGTTCTTAATAAATGAATATTATGAAATTTAAATACATAAGAAGTGTTGGTTAATTGAATGTTGTTTTACCTAAAACATTACAATTTTCTAAACAGACACTTACCTTTACATTACTTACCTTTTACAATCGTGCTTTGTTCTTCACTTTTTGTAGTATACAATATCAACATATGCACAAAAACACATAGAGACATATAGGTACATAACATGGTACTCACCAGTATTATTGTTGTTGTAGTGATGCGCGGGCGGGGGGATGTACTCGGCGAGCTCGGGCAAGCAAACGTTGCTCTCATACATGTTTGGCGGCACGTTCGCGATCAGAGAACGCTCCTTCTCCACATCTAAAGGAAATGTGAGAAAATGAGCTGTGATTGAGAATTATATTACTCAATGTTTAGCCGTTCCTTTCTTTCCTTTATTGCTTCTATAGATCCTAATTACAATGCTTGTAGAATGATCGGTAGTTTTAACAAGTCTTTAGGCTACCGTTTACATTTGCGTATAGGCGTCACAGCGTAATTTCTTTTCACACAATAAAGTGGAATGTTTTTTATGAAGTCAAAGGAATTACTAGAATAGATCCTTAACATACCTTTTTGTAATATTTCGAGGTGTTCCCACAGTATATCTCCCATGAAGGCGGGTGCGCGAGCTACGAACTCGTCCCGTCCCATGGCGCATATGTCCTTCCCCTGTGCGCGCGCGAACTGCTGCAGCGCAACGCCCTCTAGCGAGAACTCGCGCGCTGCCCAGCGCAGCCACGCCGCCACCGCCGCCTCGCTCCATTGACGAGGATCTGTAACACAATAGCACAGGTTAAACATAAAAAAAAGGAAATGGTATACTAACGCCACATCAATACAGCAAAATTAGATTCTTTGTCATTAGCCTAAATATTAAGATGTAATTACACAAACGGCTAAAATATGGTATAAAGTGTAAATGTACAGTCGAACCTAGATAAGCATAAGTCCAAGATACTTTTCACGGTTCTTAGGGTTTCTCGATTATTCAGGTATGACTGTATTTAGACAAGCTTTTACAGATATATTTAATGTTGATTCCAAAGTATAAACTTTTTTAATTTAGTATATTGTTCAGTAATTCTAAAATGTAAGTATCTATGTTTCTACATCAATCTAGGGCGTGGTTCCCCTAACCGCGACTCATTTCCCAAACAATCAATTGCCACACAAACACATCGATCGTGGTTTATAAACCTCGAGCCCTATTTCAAACGCGATTGGAATCCTTAGAAGCAATAAAACGTTGTGATGCAACACAAACAATTAGCCCGATGTTTCCTAACGCCGGAACTTGCCACACGCCGAACGGAAGCTCCCCGACCTTGCCTCCCTACGAACTCGATAAAAAGTGATTTCTAATCGTAAGTACATCACTACTCATTAGAATTGTGTCGGACGTGTTGATTGTTTTTCTTCGATATCCCGTTTACGAAGCTTCGTTGAAAACTCTTTTAAGTTATGTCCGGTCGATCGCCTCTCTTAATAGCTTACACGTTGAAATGTTTCCTTTAATGATATTTGAATGTTTTATGATGGTTTGAAATTGCACATTTGCCTTATTTGTGGTTGAAAAATTATGTTTAACATAACTATGCTATAAGCATGTGTACATTGTAGTTCTTGTCAAAGAGTAAACTTCAAAGCATGTTTTAAAATTATTAATAATACTTAGGTGTCTACTGAAGTGTAATTTAATAAAAAACATATATAAATATTAGTCTCCGTTGTGAATTAAACGATAGGGTTAAAGATCATTTCGAGTTATCTTTGCCACGCGTCGGTTAATAGTTTGTTTTTGTAATTATCGTCGATGTGTAAAGAGTAAAGTTAATAAATTGACTATAAGTTTATAAATCCGTAGACTCGAAATGTTTTGCATGAATTGTTTTTTTAATTATCAATACGATGTAAGAACTTAAGAGCGAGTTGTTTATGTAAAAAAGCGGTACCTATATGGGTCCTGAATAAAAAGATGAGAAGGTATAATTTTTATGAGTTGCGTTATTTGAAGTAAGAAATGTATCGGATATGCTGTTTATTTATCTTCCGTGTCCGCAAAGGAAGTTCTATCGGCTGTCTCTTTTACACTTTCCGACTCGATCAATTTATCGGAAACATATTGCAGGATGTTCATAAAGAATAAACATTTTTTAATTGTCAGAACTATTTAATACAAATGGTGAAGAGGAAACGATAGATTTTTTTTATTTGATTTATGAACACCATTGTTATGGTGGCCAGGAATATAAGAAATGTGTTTAACATATTGTAATTAAAAGAACTTTCAATCAGCACTTTCGAGGAACCGACTATAGGTACAGTTGTAGGTAGCGGCTACAAATTGCTCGAGATCGGAACTTAAGTTTTTCCTCGAGCTAAAAAGCGTCCGAGAGAGGAGCTAATAATAAATAATTAGTTTAATTACAGCTTTCAGTCGGCGGCCGCGGGACACGGCGGGTAACGTCCGCGGCAACATCGGCGCGTGGCGCGAGGCACTGTGCTCATTGTCACAAACGACACGACATTTTTATTAACACAGAAATGTATACTAGCGATTGTGATTAAATTAACTGTTGATTTGAATATAACTTTTATTTTTAATAACTTACTTATGATTTTAATTGGCGCGGCTTTTATGAATTGTATTAGAGGACTTTAGTTCGCATTCACTACGATTTTACCCCTATACTTTAGGAATTGATATAAATTAAATATTAAACTCGCAATATTTAAGTATTCAACCTCTGCTATTAACTTGACATGTGCTATTATTTTAATCGCGTGTTATACGTAACGGTTTCACTTGTTAAGGCTGGGTTTGTGACCTCGATCTAATTGTGTATCGAGCTAATTTTGTATTTTACATACATACATGTTTAATGTAATTGCAAAATACACATATATCTTTACTATTTACAAAAATTCACATTTTAGTTTTAACGTGAAATTCTGTTTGTCTTGGTCGAGTCAGTATTTTAGTATGAATTAAATTTAATAAACATACGGACTGATAAGAGACTTTTCCGTGTTTCAGTATCGACCTTGTAAAGTCATAGGATAATTTCAGTCCAGAAAAAAGAATTATATTTACTAATAAGCTTAAATGCTCATCTCTCGATTTACCATAAAAAAAAGAAAATCAATGAAATAAATCACTTATATCTATTTTAAGATAATATCGTGTCGCATATGATTATGGAAACGTATGGCGTAACAGTAGCAGGTAAGCGGAGGCATAAAATTTTTAGCTCCCGCTTCTTTATCTTGATCTGATTGATTTTTAATCTTTTTAAAAGCAGTAAAGTATTCCACTGGCTTTCACGGTATGTCATAAACAAGTCGAATGTAATATAATATGTTTATAGAATATCACTTTATAGTACCAGGAACACATAATGTTATGCTTAAAGAGATTAAAATTTTAGTTAATGATAATAATGATTAATTTTTTTTAATCATGCAGTTCTTAAAATATTTATTTAGAAGACTTTTGTTTAGTAACAGGGTAAATACATGAAAATCCTATAAACTACTATCAGTAATTTAAGTGGACTTTTATTGTTATGTCTTGAACCACCAATAAAATTTATCTAGTCCGATAAAGACATAGAAAACAGGCTCATTTATTTCTAATTAAAAAAAAACTCTCTTTTTAAATTTATTCGTAGTGTATTTGAAACAGTATAAAGTTGTTACAATCAAGGAAGACTCGAATACGAAGTGATTAAATTGGACCGTTTTAATTTTACGTTTTGAAGTACACGATGCATTAATGAGGTAAAAGGTATCGATGTACGAATGTCCGACGAAAAGGGTTACATCTTTTAAAAGATCTCGTAAGAGATATAACTCTTTTAGGTCGATGGCAGTGTGGCTGTATCGTATGTTAATAGACCAATTCCATTAACAACCGATCTCAAGATAACAGGTCTTGTTTCTTAAGAATTATCTAGTCGTCATTGTGAATGTGACTCGTTTTATGTTCGATCCGAGATCTTGACAAACAGATATACAAGAAACGGCAACTTCAATACTCTATTTACATAGTTTATTTTTACTTGAATATATTGTAATCATTGGAAACACATGTTGGATTTATGTGATTCAAGGTTTGTGTTGTTTAAAAGTTTTTTATTCTTTGTTATCAGCTCTATTTGTACTGCTTATGAAGTTTTATAGTTGAAGAAAATTTCAGTGTAATTTCACAACATTGTTTGGAATTTATTTTTGCTTAATTTTCTTTTAAACGGTTGAATCTTACAAGGATACGTTAGGTAGATAATTCTCATAATTTTATAGCTCAATTCTTCAAAGTTCTTATTCAACAGTTACATGGAAAATGATAAAGAATTTTCATTCCGTAAAGCAAATACCTCTAGTATAGTGAAATACAAGCGATGAATTATTGATTTGATCGTTTGATGTGGACTATACTTTAGCATAATGTCACTGATTGTCATTTATTTATGCTATCTGCGATGTGTACGTGCATTTCTAATACTGATTCCATCTCAATGCCTCAATTCAAGAACTGATAATAGCTATTAATAAGAAACCAGTGATTTAAAACTAAGAAAGCGTAGAAGACTAAGAAAACTAAGAATTTATCAAAGATATGTGTGCAGTGAACCATCCCGCACTGGCGGCGTGGTTGACTATGGCCTAGTCTTCCCTAACTTAGGGTAGCCTCCGTGCCCCTCAGTGGGGATGTACAGTTAACTGATGATGATGTTAAAAGAATTATTGCGATCCTTAACATTCGTAATAACGTTGATATCGAATTAAAAGATAATCTGCAATATCATTCGACGTGACATAATGATCTCATATGAGAATATTGCAAAATTACTTGAGTAATTCTTCAATTAGATTAGATTATGTCATGAGTCGTGTGCACAAGGATATGCTCTGGCTACGATGACTGCAGTAAGATATACGCGCATTAAATCCACTGATGTCCCGTTACTGAAGATTAAGTATTGGTATTATACAAGTGACACATACAAGTCCCCTTACTTACTGACTCTAATAAGCTGGTACTCCACCGTCAACTAAACTAAGTTTAGCTTAGCTCACTTAGTTACTGCAAACTATTACAACTAAATTTCGTTACTTTAAAATCCTACAAAATTACAACAAGTCAGATGCAAACATAATAAGAACACAAGTATAGCCTACAATTTCCCTTTAGGTAGATATATGTTGCAATGATAATACGATAAACATAAAGACGGCTGCAGCTAGTGACGCGTCAACTTTCCACGATGCCAATTAAACTCGGAATATAAACGAGAATATCGATAAGAACATTTACAACACTAGTTAACAACGAACCCTTTATGTGTTACAATTGTGTCGATAAAAAAGCGAGACTTGTTCTTTATTGAGCTATTCAGAATTATCTGGTACGTGAAAATGTTTGCAATAAGTTGATACTTATCTTTATTTGCCAATTTCTTTTTTTTTAATTATATAAGTAAAGCTTAAAAAATAAGTTTTTCATCCTTTTTTTTTAATTAAATAGATATATTTGCCACTCTTCGGTATAATTTAGTTAAAAATATAGACATTTTAGATTGAAAACGACATCCTGTGTGCATAGATCTTCAATCTTTGTGCACTTACAACCACCTAATGCATTTAGAAGTTATATCTAAAAATGACTTCATATATATTTTTATGTTGAATCATTGTGGTAACTATTATCGAGCCAATCAAAATGTTAAAGGATATGACTGTATTTACTTTAAATAAAAATAACTCCAAGGTAATCAAATTCAAATTTTAGGCACTCAATTGTGTATCTATTTAATTTTACGATTGTTTTTAATAAGTTGAAGTAACACTATAAAGTATATATACATAAGTTAGTTCGAGAATAATAGGTTAATTTTATCTGACTGAAGTTGGGTGTGATATTTACTATCTTACTTCTTACTAATATTATAAATGTGGATGTTTAGATGGATGGATGGATGTTTGTTTGAAGGTATCTCCGCAACGGCTACATGGATCTTGCTGAAAATTGACATAGATGTAGAACATAGTCTGGAACAACACATAGGTTTGTTTTTAAAGCTTATAAATAATATGAGCAAATACTTTAAGCCTAGTGAACATCTTGAATTGCCTAATGATCATAATTTGGATGAATCCGTTAAAATAACAAATGTAATAGCACTAAAATAGTATTGCATGGGTAAATGATTTACTAGCGCCATATCCTGCGCGCTTGTTAGATGCGCGTGCGCACCGGAAGCGCGAATAGACTCGCCGCAGACGCACGCACTTCCGTCGATCACGGGCATCGAACCCGCCACCTGTCCGCGCCCTAATACTACATAATCACATACATATAAACCTGAATTGTTCCTTAGCTTTGTTAAAGCCCTGATTATCGCATGCGTTTATACCGCGATGGTTGCTGCGCTTATTGCTCTTTTATTGTAAAACCGCAGTATTGTCATGATACACCAATACTCTGTCCCGACGTGCTATAAAACTAAGGCTATGCGTTGATCAGCCCCTTTAGTCAGTTCAAACCAATTTGGCGCGTGACTCTACATGTGTTTCAATAATGCTCGTCGTACCGAGCCCGAATATATCAATATGACTTTAACCACATATCCGTAAACATGAAAGCTGTTATAAAATCTGTATTATGTACCTTTCTTTAGTAACATATCGCAAACATTTAACGAAAGAAAATAATTTAAAAAGTAAAATAAACATTAACAACATAATAAAAGTTAGCATCATCGTATGTTAGTTGCATAAAATAATTGATGTCGATGTAACGCCGGTTGCCACCAACAAAGACGAAGTGCCGGTCTGTTCGTCTGTTCGTCGCATTACCATATGCAAATTACGGCTACACGGCCGTATCTTGTGCGTCTTTGGTAGTTTTTGCCTAGTTTACACAGTTCTTTAGTCACTTGTTTTTCTTGATTTATTTAAAAAAAGTTATGTCTTTATACGCCTTGCAGTAGCTAAGTTTTTGCTATTACTTTACATTGAATGCAGTAAGACATGATTGATGTATTTCATCGCTTTTAATAATAATTATTTTAAGTATTTTTTTTGTGAACTTGTATCAATCATGGACTTCGTCCGCGGGAATTGAAAAACTTAATAATAGCCAATGTGTTCTTACAGGCTATGCTATACATCTATGCCAAATTTCAGCGAGACCTATGCAGTCGTTCGGAAGTTACCTTCAAACAAGTATTCATTCATCCATATAAACATGCGCATTTATAATATTAGAAAGAAGTAAGAAGTAAAATGCTTTGTTACACTTATTTATAAAATACGACGCAAGAAATAGATCTGTTTAAAGACGAACATAAAAATGTAATATGAATTTTGTACTCATTTCTCATTTCAGAACCTGCGCGTTGTAAGATTTTTAATTATACTTCTGTGCATTTAGTGCGGTTTCTTCCTCGTCGTAAAACTCTACGAGCGAACGAACGAAATGTAATGGAATGAAGTTTACTCGGGTACAAAACTATTCCACAATGTACCCGTAAACATTCTCTTAATACCGAGAAGATTAAGATGATGGAAATTTAAAATGGAGCCATAATTTTACGTCATAATGCAGCCGCTATTACTCCATGGCTAAAGGTAATCGATTGTAGTGGTAACTTTTAATGGTAATTAAAGTAACCGTGTTTTATTACGCCTTTCTAGAGCGATGTTAGAACGCGGGATGTTTAATATAATTGTTTAATGTAAGATGAAAATGATTATTATATAGGCGTAAACATTTTATGACGTTTATTTAAATAAACTATAAAATAAGGAAATATAAATTTCAATAAACTCTTGAGAGATTGCTGATGCTACTAGCTAAGATTTAATACGAGAGAAAACAAGATTATGCAATTATATTTAATTGTACGAACAAGAAAATTGTAAAATTATTTGATTTTACAAATAGACGATTTCAAATTATATTAATGGGTAGCTTTTTTATTTAGCATTCATTGGAGGAAACGAACACTAAAACAGTAAAATGATTAAGGCTAACTAACTCACAGACAAACTCATAAAATTCTGACAACCGTCGTTACGTAGTACAACTAGACACTGACCAGTTACATTTTGTTTTATGTATTAGAATATATTTGACTACTTATTTTTACATATGCTCTGTATGGTACTGACCTTTGGGTACGCCGAGGCGCAGCTGCTCCTTCTCCCAGGAGGCGAAGGTGGCCTTCAGCGCCTCGGCCATCTTCTTGTTGGTGCCGGGCGTGAGCGGCGGCACCTGCGATGGGATGTCTGCAACAAAAACAAATTTTGTTATTTTACAGTGTAGTCAACAATGAGAATTTGCATATGACTAAAATTGTAAAGCTTTCCGACGGAATTACTCTTACGTATTCGTTTAGCTCCTTAATATTTATCAGATTATAGGAGCCTGAATATTTAAATCATATCAGATTATTTTTAGCGAAATTAAGAAAAGTGCAATTGTTAGTAAAACTTTATTTTTTTTCATATATAAGATTTCATAGATAAATCCAATTGGATAAGTAAAAGTCTATGATAAATTACATTTTTAACTTAATGACGTAGCTATGTATATATCTTTGTTATCAGGAGTGACATTACAATTCGGAAGTCGGTCCGCTATCTAATCGAGAGCCATCCGAATCTAACCAGATCTTTATCTATCGGATTAATATCTTTATCAACTTTATTTATATTTATCGAGCACCGAAGAACAAATTAATAGCTGATTTCTTTTCGAGGCCTGATGCCTTTGAATAATATAAATCAGAGATAAACAAGTGAGATTGTGTACGTATACGTTTGTGTGTATACGTGTGTGTAGGATCCATTCATAAGTGCGTCAGGTTTGTGTTGCATGTGTGCGTGGGCGTTGCATCAGTGTGCGTGGCTTGCACACCTGCCGACCAGTTCTGAGATGCGGAGATTTGAGCTCGTCTCCCACGGTCGCTGCCCCTTACGATCAGCTCTAGTTGAACCTTGCTTTATATCATTTAAATATAACAATTGTTTTTAGATTATTCGTATCTTAAGAAGGCATGAGAAAATGATTTTTTTATGCCTGAACGAAGAAATACTTCTACCAGTGTTTTTGCAATTGACAGCTATTTTGTATTTAATTTGTAAAATATTATTCTGTTCTAGAACTTAGTTAATTAGAATCATTTGTAAAAGGTGATTATTGATAGAGTTATGTGGTACTGAAAACATGGATTTAGCTCACAAAATATAAGTACTAAAATCTAAAAATCCACTACTCCACATTTATCACTTTGAATCACAAGTTGCCAAGTCTCCTGAAGAAAGTTTTATTTGCGGCATTTCCTATCGCAGTTGCATTGTAATTTCAGTAAATATATTGATTCCTGAATTTAAAAAACTACGATATAACACCAATATAATTATTCAAGATAACAATGTACGGGTATAAGTATAGCGAATCAGGTGTCGGTTGATTCCACAGCGGTGGCTGCGAGCACATTAATTGCGAATCGACACTGTGATTTACTCGCTACATCCCGCGCAGGTGCATCTGAATCACGATCACTATTGCACCTTACGGCCAATGATTATTTCAATCCGATTTATAAGCCACCATGATAATAACAATGATACAATTTGAGAGAATCAAACTTCTCCATGGAGTGCAATGATACTATCTAAGCACCATTTTGTTAGCAAATTTATTTTTTTATAGCATTTAATTTCAAAATATTTTGAACGTTTAAATCATCTAAATATTGAACACAAATTAACAAGCAACTAAGTAAGTCTCTTTGTCTTACAAATCTCAATAGGCATTTATTTTTTCGGTAAATCTGATGCCGACATTCAGTTTCAGTTAAAAAGATTCACAGTCTTTATGAAGTCAATGTCACTTTTATGTTCCTTTGTGCGTTCATCTTGTCTTTATTAAGTCGTGATTTTTTTGTGTTCGTAACTGGCTTATATAGGCTATTGTTTTGCAAGTGAGATAAAACATCTGCCAGTGTTACATCGCTCAGTTGCTGCTGGATTTTAACTTATATTCATACTAGCTGTTGCCCGGGACTCTGTCCGCGCGGAATAAAAAAACATAGTAGCCTACGTGTTCTTCCAGACTATGTTTTACATGTATGCCAAATTTCATCGAGATCCGTTCAGCATTCTAGAGGTACCTACAAACAAACATCTATCCATCCATCCATCGAAACATTTGCATTTATAATATTAGTAAGAGATTAGTAAGATACAAGAATGTGTAATTATTTTAATGAATAAGTCATACTTGCATCTGGTGAATAAATGGAATTATTTATTTATAGCTGTATGATTTATATTATCTTTGATTCCTTGTTATGTGGAATTTAGTATATTAGATTGCTCGATGAATAAATTAACACGTTGAGTGCCACGTCAGCCATCGGTGGCTGACACTAGACTCTCTGTTTTGGCCGCGTCAGCCATCGGTGGCTGACACTAGTTTTTCTGTTTAAGTCGCGTCAACCATCGGTGGCTGACAGCGTGTAACATGAGAACTATAAAATTTTACACGAATTTGCGGAATTGAAAAATGTAAACTATTTTGTACAGCGATCGGAAACAACGGCCCTTTAATACTATAAGCGGCGCTCGTGGCCTGAATGGGATTGTCTTTGAAATACGCGTGGCGCTCAATGTGTTAAACAGATTGCATTTATCATGATCTGTCAATTCTAGCTATAATACGCAGCTGTTGTTAAATAGAGGAAGTCTTGAATTCGCGTTGACATTTATTTATGTGAATTAAAAAATCGAGATGAAATAAAAACAAAAAAGTTGTAAAGCGGTTTCCGTTACTTTAATTACAGTAATTAGAGCTGAGTGATTTTGGTTTAATTGTCGCGTCGTTTCCGATGAGGACCATCCGTCTGATTAATCTGACTCGCTGTTCATTGAAAAAAATCGTATGTTCATGATTGTCGTATTACAGAAGAGTGGAAATATATCAAAGATTAAATACTGGGATTAATTAAAAAATAATCTTTGAATTATTTTGTATCAATTAAACTTAAGTTTTTATTCTAACTTGGATTGGCAGAGAAATTCCTATTACGATATCCTTCGTGTTCCTCCTTCATCAAAGACACAACACAATTATTTAATTTTGTTACAATTTGATAGAAATCTAAATTTTTTATCATTAGAACGCGACGGATATACTCGACAACTTATTTACTTTATATTTATTCTACTTAATAATGTATAGTCGAAATTTTATAAAATATTTTTTATGCGATTTAAAGATTATAAATATAACTCATTAGTTACCCATAACTGGAAACTCTGAAACTTTTGATGGCATTGGGAATGAAGACTTAACCTGTTTTAGAAAATTTCAAAGCAATGTTGTGTCTAATCGTGAAAGGCATGAATAAACGCGGAGATGCGGTTGATTTGCTCCTCCTAAAACATTACATACAGCCTTGAAAGGTGTCCACAGGCTTTTGATTAGTGTAATTAATTTAATTTGGAAAGCTCTTTTATTGCTGGCAATTTTAAGTGTTAGGCTTTTATATAAACTGGTTTTTAAAATTATGTGATCACTTTAAAAGAAATCGCTACGATTAGTTTTTGTTTGAGTAAGGTTTGAATAATTATACTTATAAATGTATGATTTAGATTCGATTTTATATGATTAAAATACACATCGTATGTGTTAAAGTAATTTTTTTATGTGATAAATTTTTTGCTTGTTGATAAAAATATATAATAATTTTAAGGACAATATATCATTAGTTTTAAGCCATTTGAACTAACGTCGATTTGTTGCTTATGTTTTTTAATACGCCTAAATATTATAAATGTTTGAATTTATTTAATTAAGAGTCTTTACTTGTATCATAAATATGATTACAAATTGGATTTAATATAAGTTTTTAATATATTTTTCTCTACTTTTGATCTATCTATTTTAATAATATCATTGTTGACAATATTTACATTCAAATAATAGTTTCTCTCCCCAATTAGAATCGAATATTTTACAGCAAACGGTCACCATACGAGGTATAATTTATCAATATTGCAGATATTTCATGAAATGGGTAGGAAATAAACGCCCCCGACTGCACATAGCGTAATATCGCAGGGTTTGCGTGCGTGTGCACTTTAAATGTAAATGTGTTGCGGTGTGGTCGCGGTCGGGCAACAGGTGGCGCTCGGGAGCAGGGGGCGCGAACACTTGTTGCGTTTGTACGTACCTTTACGACCGGTCAAGTGAACTGGCTTTATTTCACGTCGTGTTGGTTTTAGATTGTGATGATAATTTGCTAGGACCGTTATGAGTTGTTTTGTTTATTTTTTTTATAACAAGGCGTTTGGTTATTAAAATAAATACACGTAAGAATTTAGAATTTTATTAAAAGACACTCTTTATTTTATTACCTAAACCGTCTGTTAATACTTTTGCGAAGAATACTTTAAGATTAGACTCATGTCAGTATACGGTATATTTTGTGTTAGGTTTTTCTAGTCCCGTATTATGTGACGTGGATGAAGAGGCTTTCATAAATGTATTTGACCTGTAGTCTGTTATCTAGAGTGTGTTTACCTCTGACACCACAGCTGTGTTACAATAGCTCGCAACAAAAGCTCGCGCCATGTTGACCGCCGCCATTGTTCGCCGTTTGAAGTTGGAACGTCGCGTGACGTCAGCGGCGCGTGCGCTGTTTCGCATTCAAATAATCTCCCGCAATTATTTTGCAATTAAATATATTAAATTCACTTGAATCATGATTATTACGATTTAAAAGAAATTAGGAAAGTTACTTGATTGCAAAAAAAATATATATATTTAATAATACTAATTTGTTCCATGTGCTTCTTTGGACATAATAGATGGTAAGCCTATTGTTATCTCTACTAAGCCGTGGAAAATTATATCCTACATAAATGACTTTACTAACATATGGCTAATAACTTTTTTGTTTTAGGGAGGAACGTAGAGTAAACAACATACGGAATGTGTAGGTTTTAAATTTGTAACATTAAGTTTTCTCACGACCGCCATAATCCATTAGTCGAGTCGTTTAAAAATTGACCATTTAGAGGCCCGTATCACCGGCGAGGCCCGCGCAGTGAAGCGTACACAAGGGTGTAGTCATAATGCGGTAAAAGTGTTATTTCAAACGGTTTTTCACCCACTGATGCATAAAATAAATTAACAAAAGCTTTACATTTAATTAAGTGTAACATGACTTTTGCATTCACACGACTTTTATGAAGCATTTGTTTTGCCATTTGGCCACTTTTTACTTCTACATGGGATATAATTAGTGGTGTTAGTGCTACATATTCCTTGGCTATTGCTTCCCATTTCTTTTAAACTTCTGCTTTTATAGCTCTAATTTGTTTACTTGATCTAACGTACGTTTTTTTCAGGAGTAATCTTCCATTAAAATGTTTGTTTTAAATTTTGTTCATGGTAACATGTTCATAAGATGTAACATGCTGCAAGCAGCCCTATTTTCATGATCAGTCATTGTAAGGTTTATAATAATAGGGACGTAGTATGTAATGCGGTATAAATCTGTAGCGGTCCGCGGACGTAGGCGAGGGACCTTTGCTCAATGACAGCGACGCGGCGCATCATCTCATTGAGCGCGCACCGGATGGGCCAATCAGCGGCGTGAATGGCCGCCCCCGCGCCCGCGCCGCCCGGCCTGCGCTCGGTTATTAGCCGCCGTATCTAGTACTGCTGCCTTCTTTGTTATATCCTTCAATTGACGCTTTATTACCGTGAAGAACTCTCGAAATCTTCAAACTGAAGTTGGTTTTTAGTTCATTGTTGATTTTATTTAATGTTAGTTTCACATCGAGGTTTGATTATCAAATTATCTTTACAGTTTCCATTAAAAGTACGTAATTAAAGTTAAATAATCACTAACACCTAATTTATACTGTTATGTTCCGTTTTGAGTTTTATTCTTACAAATAATTTTCATTGTTGTGTATAAATATAAACAATCTTTGCGAACAATAACAGAAGTAACAGCATACGCAAGGTCTTCACTTTCAAGATCATCAGAGCAGCGCGAGTATCATAATTACGGTAATAACCGGCGTTGCACAACGCTCACCCTAATGCCAGGTATACACGAAAGGAGAACAGCGAGGCAGAGCAATATACATTCATTTTTCAGAATTGTATTGTCTCGACAAGTACGTAAGAGTTATTGTAGTACTGCACTTTAAACTCCTCCACCTCACATTTCAGCCCTCGTGAGAGACAAGCATAAGATGCGCACACGCGATCTTACCAAACAGGTGGCCTCACAAAACCGTCTCATCTTTTAATGCTACATAATATTACCCGACCAATTTAACGGTTGATTGACAAAAACCAAATTATCCTAATCATGTAGCACGCTACTGTACACGGGTTGCACGCAAATGTTCAAAGGTCAGAATAAATCCAAAACCATAGAAGAATTAAGTCTTTCGTAACTAAATTTTTCGTGAATGTTTTATTACCATATCTATGATCATGGTGATATAATTATGTAGAGTTTCCGTTTTTCATGAACATACTTAGACTAGAATAAATTGTCACCAACCAGCATTTCATTAGACAAAAAATGTCAAGGAAAATAAATTAAAAAAAATCCAGCTTTGGGATTTCTAATAGCAAGTTAAAAATTACATAAACGTTTCTTTAACATTTATTTGTCAAATGCGTGATTCAATTAAATTGGCATAGCTAAGCAACGCATATATTACAAAACATGAATCTACAAGGCGTCTTCGACCAAATGATACGCATCAGAAAACTAACGTTTCCATATTTTTCTAACGTCACGGCGGCTTCACATTGGGGGCAAGTGCACGCGAAACCGAGAGTCTTGCGTCACTAAGGATGATACATGCGCTTTTTCACAACCGACAAATACTGTTGCAAAGATACCAACAACAGCCAGTAACTGCGAAGGTTGCCAGTGATTGATAGAAAACAATTGAATTTCGGAATCATTTGACGTTTGCTGTCAATTAAATCACTAGACACATAGAGATAGAATTTTTTTCTGTTGTAGAGGTACGTCCATTTGCAGTAATATTTTAAGTATTATCATTTTATTGATAGAAGTACATATTGTATATTTCTTTACAATAACATTAAAAAATATATTTGGTTCTAAAACAAAGAAGTAACGCAGTAAAATGTGAGTGGTTTTACATTATTAGCAAATTTTCCATAATATGAAAATTACATTCGCATTTCACAATCTCAATAACAATTTACTAACCTTATAGAACGTCTATGATTGTGTACTTTTGTAGTGGTGTATGCAAAACTTACCCTTTGGCTTATTGAAAGCTTTCATCATGACTTTGATTCCCATGCCTGCGATTGCCACCGTCGCCGCGACGAAGAGTTGTGCGGCCTCTACACTCCAATAACTAAGCCAATACCAGCTTCACTAATATTTTTTCTTTTAGTTTATCGTTCTTTATCACTTTTATATTTACAATAATTGTTTTACTTTGTTAAATATAAATTGAGTTATACACAATATATTATCTAATTTTGAATAACTTTAAATATCACACACTAATAAATATTGTCTGTATTTCAGTCTAAACACTCTTCACTGTTTTTCATTTTGTCAAAGTTATTGTTACGTCACCGTTTAACAGTTCATTTGTTTAGTGCGCCGTTCATCGCTCACTCCTTGAAGCGACACCTGCATCGAGACACAAGTAGATATGTAAATGACTATCGTACGAATTTAGTCGCTCGTTTTTCAGCGACTCGAGAGCGTCCTTCGATAACAGTCGAACGGAACCGGTATTGTCGTAGGTGGCAGGCGAGGGAGTAATTAAGAGATAAGTAATGCGCGCAGTTACAAGGCGATGTTCTCTATTCGGCGGCGTGTTGCGCCCAAAGGGAACATTGTACAAATAGCAAACATTCTCACAGGTGCGCGGAACGATCCGGCACAGGCGTTTCCGGTCCGCCGCCCCACTCACCCTGTTGCCGCCACCCGCGCCCCGCGAGCCCCCACCCTACAGCGACCCCCTCGCTCGGGGATGTTCCCACAGTACTCGCTAGACCGTGACGAGCAATTTCGCTAACTTACGGTCAAAGTTCGTTCCTACGCTATGTAAGTTTGAAATGGTTTGTGGAATTTAATTGTTAAAATATCATCACATTTCATGTAATTGAAGTGGAGTCAATTTATCAAATAAACTGATAACATTAAAATGTTACAGCAACGTATTTAAAGCTCCAAGGCCTGTCATAATTTTGTTAAAGAAACCGAAACTATGAAAAAAATCCTATTAATAAGTATGTTAACTTTACATGAATACGAAAAAAGTAATTTTCAAAGTAAAATATATAAATATGTGATGGGACAGTGTGTCCGTAACACCATAACGAACTCACTTGTTGCACTCAGGCAACAAGTAACGAAGTTATACCGTACTGGTTGTACATTAACTGCGACATTGTCACGCACTACCCCGTATGCATAATTACAGTTTTAAACGACTTTTTATACGACACAGACTTTAACGCACTTTCTATTACATCTACAACTAATGGTTCGTTATATGAAAGTTTTAAATTGTGAATATAATAAAATAGAAGAAAGTATAGAATGAAACATTTAAAAAACATTTTGCAATTACAAAGATACATTTTCTAAAAGTAACCAAATTTTAGTTTTTTCCTAAGACACTGCATATCATAAAACTGCACTGAAACACAACCAAAAAGTTTTAATCTACTGTATTATTAGAAAATTAAGCAATAAAGCTGTTTAAAATGCGTAACAACATTTAATATAACAAATTGATAAGATTAGTGGGGTCTCTGAGTAGCAGATCAAGGGTTAAATACCAGTAAACATTTTCATTACTTTTTAATAACCATCAGAGGGGAAGGGTCGAAAATGATTAGTCAGTTGAGATTATGAAAAAGTTTATCTTGCTAACAAGTATACTATTGTTAAGGGGTTAACTATGTTTTTATTGTGTATTTTAATACTTTCACACGGTCATTGTCTTTATTCTCGGAAGGGGCAGAATATCTATTCTGAGAATTCTATTGCCAAAACTAACAATAGATTTCATACAGATACATATATTTAATAGTTAAAATGATTTCGATTCATTTTAATTTTATGTACAAAATAATGCAATCAAATTATGTAATTAATTTATTATGAAATTTTATATATATTACTAATTTAGTCCTCTTTCCCTCCCCCTCTCATTTCTTATAAGGAAAGGAAGAGAAGTGGAAATGGACTTTACAGATGAGAGGATGCATGAAAAGGGGAAATATTTTCTTTCTGTGCATACTCTCCTCCGTCGATGAAAGGTAACGTATATGCAATTGCGTATGTCTATGGGCAACGATCACTTCGCTATTTTAGCGATTTCAGGTAGCCGCTCGCTCGTTTGCCACCTTATGATATAAAAAAAAAATTCTAAAAGAAATATGAATATAAAAAGGAATAAACGTCTGAGTTCAATCTTAGTTTCTAAGTGGTCATGGGGGCAACAAATTGCGTCTAATAAAAATCAAATTTATTTCCGAAATGGTCAATATGGAAATATTATCATCAAATGTAATGTTCATATGTGATAAAAAAATAACTACGTCACATCGAAGTGAAATGTTTTTTTTTTTAAATTATATTTAAAAGTATAAGACATAAGTAGTATTTGAAATAATAAATAAGTATATAATATTGATGTGGAAAATTCCTTTCAAATATTCAGACGGTCAGTCCTTTGTCCTGTCGATTCAATAAGCCTAGCTGTCCTGTATTGGAGCACAATGGAAGAATCATCATTGGCTCTCGGCGCACTTAATAATAAATTCATTATTATTATGAATTATTTGCATTAACAGTATATTTATGAAGTATTTTATTTTTAGTAACATGAATTGTATCTTGAATATATTTAAGTAACACGCGTCACAATTTGGTAATAAATTATTTAAATATTTTAAAATATCACACAATTTACATATTTTATTATGTCAAATAGGAATTGAGGATATTTTTAATTTGTTAATTATAAGATAATTTTAATTTGTAGGAAATCCTTATGCTCTACTGCTTTATGACCATGTCATATTTTGTCAAGTAGTGATTTTTATGAATGTAAGAATTTGAAACTTTAAAGTCACTGCTTATATAAAATGTAACATAACTTAATATATTAAAGAATATACTACACAAATCCATTAGTGTATAGTGGAGGAATTTAATTTCCTTCCTATCATAGATTATATTTTAGTGAGACAATGCAATTGAAAACTTGTCATAGCAAAGTCCATGTAAGTGGAAAGCAAATTTAATTCTTTGACTGTACTCCTTACTGATCGTTAAGTCGCCTAGTGGTCTGTGGTGATTGGTCCCGGGTCAACTAACTCGATTGTCGCGCCCAATTCGTCGAGCCATCATTTTAAATAACACTGATCATGTCACATTCGACCCATTTGTTTGTGGGTCAATAAATCATAATTTTATTTAACTTTTATATAACATCCTGTGATTATTGTAAATCAACATGGGTACTGTTTCAATGGTTTTTGTCAGGAATTTAATAAAATAATCTCATTGGGTCATGAGCAAAATCAAGACGAATACTCTCGTTTTTAGCTATAAGTTCATCCCGACTTGAGCTCTTTTAAATTAAATTCAGACAGTCACTAAATATACAAGAAGAAATGAAACACTCCTAGTCGAGACAATTAAAGTCGTGTCAAATTAATTGGATAGCCCGCGGCGGAATCTCAACGACAAACGCTAGGCGTTAGACAATTATTGAGCGGGATCAGCCGGGGTCGGGGCTAATTTGTTTCATCTTCGACCCCTCTTAATAGGAAAGTGGACACCCGCATAAAATTTCGACAGTCACTACTATTATTGAGGGTTTTAGGTACACAGTTAAGCCGAGCTATTTCAATATTAATATCGAAGATTAATGTTCTTTGAAATATCATTTTTAGAATAATGGGGCAAAAAAGCACGGAGAGAAGTCATCGAATGGAACGCTAATCTTGCTCTTTATTATACTTGTACTCCAGTAATTTCCTTCAAATTAAATCATGGTACCTATATCATACGTGTATCAATATGTGATTATGATTGAATTACAAAGTAAGGCATTCCTTCGCTGAGATTTTTGTGTGGCGATTGCGTTCGAAAACACGTTCGTTCCCGCGGTTATGTTTTGACGATGCGTTCGCGAGATTTTGAGCGGTTCTGCACGGATCGCGGGCATCAACAAACATTTAGCTACAATGGAAGTGTTCGTCGAAACGCTCGTGACGGGGGAATCGTTGTTCAAATGTGGAACAATGCTTGTATAACAATTGGGCGTGTTGATGCAAGCTAACAATGTGTTAGATTGTGCAGTGTGGACGTAAGCAAAGGAGCTTTTACGCAAATTGTTGTCATGTGATGTCAATCTATTAACTGGTCGGATTTTTAGAATATAAAAGTAGCCAACAGCATCTCTCACTGTTTGACTTATAGTAAGAAATATCCTTTGAGATAAGTCATAGAATAAATATCACGTAAGTCATTACTAGATATAATAACGGCGTACCTAGTTATTGTTTAATAGCGTTGTAATCGTAGGAGTGGGTCTGTCAGCCGCAAGCGATTTGACCTCCGAGCGGTCAATTAAAACGTTACCGAGCGACGCGTCCCTCGCTCCCTGATCTGTGTCAAATGTATCATTCATCTCATTGTTCATCTGACACAACGAATGATGTGGATTTAACTGCACAGCTACAAATATCAAGTTGATAATAACTCCATTATCAAATAAAAATACTTATAAAAACGTTGACGCCCATAATATTAAACAACGGCAGTCAAAGGGTAAAAACACGACAATTTAAAAACTATATTTTTGGGAATAATATAGTTACTTTAAGTGATATATCATTACTGTGATGTTTCAAAATATCAAAATGAATTAGAATTTGAACATGATAAATTAGGAGTGCAATTTTTTACATTTGGTATTATTTTGCACAAATTGCGTCATAATATGTCTACTACAAATTACATTAACCAATATGTTTATTACGCGACAAACTAAAGTAAGCAATTACCCTAGTAGCTTAACCGCACAGTCAATGAATTGCACGCACCTAAAATAGATTCCACCTAATAACAGGCGGTCGTAGACATGCGATATTTAGACCTCTGTACGGGATTCGAGAACTGTTATAACGAAATAGGTAAGCTATAGAAAAAAATAAACTATGAAACGATAACAGTTTTTATATCTGCTATAGAAATTAAGCTCGAAATAGAAAAACCACGTTCTAAGATCTTTATGTACATAAAGTGCAATTTATCAGGGCGTATGGATTGCTGGCGCGGCCTCATTTTTTTACACCGCAAGTAAAATCAACATATTAATGAGAGTGAGTGTTACGACACGCCAATATAATCTTGAGAAGGCAATTAATGTGTTGAGAAAATGTTAAATTTGCGAGCGTACATGCGTCCGTCTGTTACTTATGGGGATCGAATTCTCGGCATATTCCATTGCTTTAATCGGTAGTTGATACTTCTCGGAATATGTAAGCTATCAAAACTTAATTGATTGCCGTGAAATTGGAAATTGGCTATCATATATAGTAATTCAATATGAAAATGGCGATAGATACATGTTAGGCAAGAGCTGTTAATACGGTTATTGGTGGATTGAAATGGTCGCATCAGTTTTGAGAGAGCTAGTAATTAGGGAGAAGCGATGGGAGCTGAGTGCACGAGGTTACCTAGGCGTCTAGTGCTGAGTTTGTGTCGTCGGGGAGTATGGATCGGCGGGGTGCAGGTGGGTGTCTTGTGATGCTGGAGCTAGCTGCAGTAAGGCGTGCCGGCGCGGCGCGGCGCGGGGCGGGCTCGCCGGCGATTGGCGAACGCCTCCCAACGCCTACGCGCATGTGCGCCGCGCCGCCCGAGAGAAAAATCATCTCGCGGAAAATCCTGCACGTTTCACGGCCCCGCATTCGATTTTCGATGTTTATTTTAAGATGTGGGCGGGATAACGGCCGCTTCAGCTCGGGATTATGACGGCACCGAGGAATATTCGCTTTTCGCATAAACATTTGGTGGCAAAAAATGCAGCCGCGGGGAAAAATCCGGCCGCCTTCCATCTTGGATGTGACTATTTAAAAATTATGATCGACACAAAGGAATGGAATGCTCTACACAATTAAATACGGAGCTATGTGTGCGTCGCAGACTCTGTGTCTTGATAAGAAATATATACTAGTGTAGAGTTCATTAGACATTCAAATGAATACGTTTTCAGTACTTTTGTATGTTAATTTAGGCGGGTAAGGTTAAGTTCAGTGTCGACGTGGCTTTATGTAACACTTCGTTTTGAGAACAAAGCGATCCCTTTAGTTAATTTGATATGCGATATGTGGACAGAGCGTCGCGGTCGTCGCTATAATGTGTCCTAATCATTATGCATTAAAAAGTGTATTTGTTGGTAATGTGTAGTAACCCTTTATAAAGAAAATTACAATTGAAAATATGTAGTTAAAACAACCTTAATGATTTATCTAAGAACGACGAAAACAAACAGCGTAATGTAAGAGTCCTTCACTTCTTGAATTAATTTGATCATTGTGTATTACGATGAACAAATAGAAAGGACAATGCTTGGGTATTTTTTTTAATTTGCGATAATTTAGCCCTAATTGTAAACGTTCGTATGTTTTAACACATATATTGTTTGTTTTATTATTATTCAAGTCTACCATTTCATCACCTCTATAATCAGAGCGGAACCGTGCTGACATTAGTGGCTATTAACAACGTGTTAAAACGAACTTTAATATTAGCAACAAAAAAACATTATACATGTGATTTGTCTTAAATAAGGTAGATTTAAAATATATTATAGCAAAGATTATTTGTATTGATAAGTTAAACCGTTTGTGTTCGAAACAAATTATTTTTAGCTTGTTGTTTTTTTTAAGTATTTGCTAACTGTTAATGTATGGATTTTATTGTCTAAATAATCATAACAATGTGACTTATACACTAGAATAAATTATAAGATAGTACATAAGATAGCAAAAAAGGAAAATGGCGATCGAAATTTTTCAGTCAAAGCTATCTGTTGGCAAAGGATACAAAGCTACCACAAAAATAAAAACTATATTCAGGAAGAGAGGGGAAGAAGAGAAGATTCAGAATGAATCTGACGACTATATTTTAGTAAGTGGAAACACTATTAGACTGCATGTCAAAATGTTCATCGTGACAAGCCTTTGTTGTATCTGTGACTCACAGCGGGGCACGCTTCGCTGCTCGGGAAAATTTGACGTTTTGCGACGCACCGTTCGATTTCTGCGCACCAATGCGAGATGTAATTTTTTACCGATTTGAAGGGAAGTATATCAATTTCTATTGTATATTAGTAACAGACTCACACAATCAAAACCAAGACCCAAGAAAAAAATAGTTTATGTAGGTGTGAAAATAATGAGAAAATTTTAATTATTTATAATTCGAGTTTCTATCGATTATTTCCTGATCATATAAATTAAATTTTAATTTATTGTGGAAAATAAATAGTGGATGGTGGTAATATTTTAAGAAAGCGATTTAAAAATGGAACATAAGGGTTCGCAAGATGGCGTTCAAAATAAACAGGGAACACCTGTATCCGTTGGGCACAGGTCCCTGTATCATGCAGCCAAATTCTCATTGACAATTCTACTCAATATCTAATATAACAACATGTAACCTTCTGAAATAAAGTCAGGCTCTATTCATTACGTTTTAATAACTTTTACACCGCTGTAATAAAATGTTTGTCAAACTAAACCATTACGAAAGTTAGAACCTAAATAAAAAATAAAACAAAACACATAGTTACAACGTAGAGTTAACATTAACACAGAGTAAAAACCCAAGCTCAATTGCTTAAAGGTAGGTACCCTAAATGGGGTCTGACGATGTTCTTATCTATATGCTATTGTTTAACGCGCTTTTTTCATTCCCACGGTCGTCGGGCGAGCGCGTCTGATAACGCGTACCTGTCGCCGACACCGACTGCGATGCTTCGCGCTTTTAAAATTCACTCACTACTCCTTTTGTTTGTTTTTAAACACACCTATTTTTTATTTAAAACAGCCGAAGTCATAACGTATAACACTCAATCAGTACCTTTAAAAATGAACGAGCGGCTTACTGGCTTATTTTGTATTAATTATTTACGAATTGGACTATAATATATACATAATATGGTAATTTATAAATACAAACATGGCAAAACCTTCAGAATTTTCCACTGAATTTTCCTGGATTACTTCGCATATTTGACTGTTATCAAAGGACGTGAACTAAAGCGAATTAAATTATAATGTTTTCGTGCAATCGTAAACTATATAGAACAATTTGGTATGCATCTCATGAAGGCAGAATACGCATACTTGAATTTAAATATTTAAATGGAACGGCATCAGACAAAGACAAGGTTCGAATCGAGTGCAAAACTCATCGGCGGCCCACGCGTTGGGATAGATATAATGTATAATTGTACAAGAGCCCGAATCCATTATTCAATGACGTGAAGCAATTACCCATTTAATGTAATTTGGGACATCATCAGTGCGTCCAAGTGCGCCTCTCGTACGTTCTCGGCATCACTCACTCAAGTAGCACCGATTAGTGGCTTTTATATATCACAAGGGGTAAGCACTGCGCGGACACAGATCGCGGGAGTTGCGTCGCGTCGTGGCGGTCATCGGAGGCCGGTTGCGTGCAGAGGGAGCGGCGAGGGCGGCCGCGCGCTGCAGCGGTCGGTGCGCGACTACGCGCTTGCCCGCTTGCCGGAGGGGCGAAGCTCCACCGTCTCACTCCCGGCGAGCTTACCCAAATCACCAATTGCAATTGTTCCTCGATTAAAAGCGCGCAGATATTCGCGATCTAGATGCACTCCACGACACCCCGATAGATAATCACGAGATTTTAGCTAGGACGAGGAGCGCGACGTTTTTTCTCGGAGCTTCCGCGGACGAGCGCCGCATCCGGTGGCACCTGCTCGCACTCGGGCTCACCGCGCGCGTTAGAAGGAGATGAAGTGAGCGATCAGCGAGCACCGGATGGCGGACTCGGTTATGAATGAATGCGCCGTCCCTCTCCGGCGTGTGGATCTCGCATATCGAGCTCTCGCTCGTGCACCTCGCCGCCGTAGAGGAAGTGAAAGGGACGGGAGGCGGCGTAGTAAATATTGCGTTCCGTGGATCCATCGGGAGTATTTCTATGGGCTTTCAGTTTTTGTGTCAACACAAAGGATAACCGTCCATTTTCATTCATAGATCCGGCGTTCGGTTCCGATGCCCTTGGCCATAAAATCTTACGCTTTCAACGCACAAGTAGTTAGTTACGTTTTTTGTATATCTGCTCATGCGCAAATACAGATTACAGGTACTAGGAAATAAGATAACATATGAAGTTGAAGTACGTAAGTATATATTTGCAACAAAAAAATTAAAGTCAGAGTAGAAGTGAGGGGAGGATAATGTATTCTGTCTGAACTTGAAAAATTAAAACCATAGCGAGTTTATGTTTCGTATTTGGATAAGAAATACAAGGATCCTTGAAAAACTAATACCGAAATCAAAATAATTACTAAAAGCTTAAGTTATAAACCAGACTAACTATAACGCCTCTTATCAATAATTTTTTTCGAGACGTTAAAAATATTGCTATTTACATATCATCATCATCACTTACGAGTAATCCTTTAAAGAAATACTGTTAATATTTATTACATTGTTCCACAATGGGAATAAAACATTGTTAACTACTCGTTCTATATGTAGATTAGAAGATTACACAACAATAACAACACAATTACGTAGACGAAGCAATTTAACGTGGCACACTCAATTGCTAATCACTCACTGTACTCCATATTGTCTTTGAAATCGTATTGTACGCGACCACAGATAAAATAAGCCGATGTGTTTAGGGTGCGGCCACACGTGACGTACCGTAGGGCAGGGTTGCATTGTTCGTACGAGGCTGGGCGCGCCGGCAAACGGCCCGTGTCAATGTTTAGCTGACTTACCTTAGCACGTGCGAGGCCCTTTGTCACGACATACTGGCATAAGAGTTCCATCGACTAGTTTTTTTTAATTATCTATCCGGCCAGTTATTTGACGCGTTTTAAAAGAGTTTACATTGACAGATTTATCTAAAATTATTTTTAATAGTCATTTCAACTTTTGATGATTTCAACTCGCAACGATCATTCGCTTGTCAGTAATTGTGGTCGTAAATTAAAAATGGATACAGATGAAAGAGAATCTAGACGTGACACCTAAAGTGCTCTCTAAATTTTAGATTTCAGACATAAACTATGAAATTTGTTTAGATTTTAACGTATGCTGGAAATAATCAGTCATGACATGATACGAAAAAAATATTCAAATATGTATTAGTTCATTTTTAATAAGAGACGATACATAATTTATCACTCTATTCTATTTATGTTTGATAAATCTGATACAAGGATAACCACATTGGAAATATTCAATACATGAATACAATATCATAAAATTGGTTAAATAAAATATTATTTAAAATTAGTTTCTATGTTTGTCTAAAACTAACTCAAACAGCTTTTTAAAATTTCTTATTCCTGTCTCGTTTCAAAGCTTCCGTACGACTTTTGCGTATCAATAAATGTGTCACACACACGGTTTAAGATATAACGACGCAACATTGCTCAATATCGGGGAGACGTGCTTTCCAAAGGTTTTGTTTAAACAAATGAAGAGCAACGCAACAATCGACTTTCGCTAAGACAAACAGAGGATGTGGCCGCCATTGTCGCCGATGGCTGAATACTCCGATAGTTTCAACACAACATTGTTTCACTGTTTTCCTAAAATTACACGTTTAGAATAAATATTAGCAATAAAATTATTCCAAGCGCGTCACCCATTCTCACTTTACCATACTACATTAATCTT
This sequence comes from Papilio xuthus, assembly GCF_000836235.2. Lineage (NCBI taxonomy): Eukaryota > Metazoa > Arthropoda > Insecta > Lepidoptera > Papilionidae > Papilio > Papilio xuthus. The sequence continues at coordinate 3,080,786 of NW_013531688.1, forward strand.
AAGGGTAAAACAAGCGATAAACTGGAAGGGACAATGGTACAATGAACAGAGACTAAATCTGAACGAGATTCTGCCACAAATCAATGAGAGGAGCCCGTCGAACGTGGCCTCCGCGCCAGGTGCTATGCGGGAAGTTCTCCCCCGCCCCCTACCCGCGACCTCCACCCCTGCACCCTCATGCACTTGTACATAAAAACGAAGGAAGTGCACACATACGTTTTGTTCGAATCGAACGCGGTGACGTAAAGCGTACGTAAAGATGTGTGTGTCAGTAATTTATTAATGACGTGCATTTGCGTATGCGCCGTTCGTTGCGCATGAAAAATGCTTGATATAAATATAAGTTTACAGTGGACGTTAATTCTGAAATCTTGTTATTGATGTGCCATCACCATGAAAGGCGTCTTGAAAGCACTTACGTTTCGGCGCTTTAGTAGTTATATTTACGGTCTTATGATGGTATGTTATATTATAATTATGAAAAAAAAAATTACAAGGTAAGTATCATTTGATGAGAGGGAAGACAATTAAAAAGAATATTTCTGTGTCACCGTAAAATTGTGATCTGTTTAGCATTTTTTCATCAATAAAGGCTTTGGTCAGTTTAGGAATGTTAAATATCTCAAACCAACATTGAATATGATTGTTAATGACAACTTACAAAGATTATTATCACCAGGTAGCGAAAGCCTACACAATAACTCCTTCCGGTATTCACTTAAGAATATCCCACACAAAAATCAACCGTAAACATAATAACAATAAAGATCAAATTTAAAATTTACACACTAAACGTTTTTTTGGACTAGTACTTTATTTGAATTAGGATAACGTTGACACTAAAGTGTGACTTATTCTATTAAAAATAAAGATGATTTTGAAAAAAAACGGCTACCCGGTTTTACATTTGATACAGGGTTACCCATCATCCGGTGTAAGTTTACACCGTGGGGAAGTGAACAGCTTTTCAACATAAAATTAACTCTTCAATGCCAAAATAATATAATGATAATATAAGATAAAAAAAAAACAATTTTGCTATATCTATATAAAGTCTAAAAAATTAAACAGTGTTCGTAAGAAAATATCTGTTATCAGAAGATCGTGTTTTAATTTTTTTCAATTAAAGTAATTAATTTAATCGAGGGTGATTTTAATCATACTGTACCGTTATATATGCTTAAAGTGTAAAGTTACAGTGATATCGAAAACAATTTTCAATCGACTACATATTAAGTTGTAAAATAATTTCACGACTATTTAACAAAAAGAGGTTACAGAAAAAGACCAATAATCCAAATAATCCGAATATTGTGTATTAGAAAAAACCTAAACTAACACAAAGCTATGTTAAAGTTCCATAGTGAATAATGAAAAAAATAGTTCCATAGTGAAAAAAAAATCATTTTTTTCTAAATGTCAAAAGTATTAAAACTCGCGTAAATCGTATGTCGGATAGTACGCCGTAGCGAGAAATGCGTTTAACTCTTTTCTATACCGGCGGAAGTGACTCTAGCCTACCTCTATAGTTCAAGTCTGAGATCTAGTTAGATTATATTTAGGATAAGTACAATAACTAACAAAGATGAAAATAAATGAATATCATTAAATTTATCCACTGATTTTTTCCAGTTCTAGGTAAATTAAAGAAAAACATTATATTGCTTAGTTAGTATTATAAATAGAAAGTCGATATGTCTGTCTGTCGCACATTCACACCAAAACTACTGAACCGATTGAAATGAGATTTGGTACACCGATAGTCATAAGCCTGAAAAAGAACATAGTCTAGATTTTTAATGCGAAAACGTGGGTGATAATATTTACGAATTTCTCATAAAACTCTACCCAAAGACAGTATTCCACGTAGATCAAGTCCCACCTAGTTCAATATATTTGCTTAAATAAATCTATCATATTAAATAAAATCTTAAAAACAAATAATTAACTAAAATATATTATTAAAAGTAGTCCCTTAAGGCAAGCTTCCGAAGATACTGGTTTCCCCTTTGAATATCTAAATAGCTAGCTTAAATTATATACAATGATTTGAAATGATCGTACTGATAAAATTTCTATTTAATATTTGCTATGTTTTATTTAATAATAATTTGAATTAACGTACGAATTAATGTAAGAGATACGGGAGTATATTTAAAAGATGGCGGCAAAACAATTTGTCATTAATAATGCTGGAAGAGCAATCAATTTTGTATGCATAATAATTTAAAAATAGCTGCTTTATTACGTTTATAACCTGTATTATAGACTCACAGATTCAATTACTCAGCGGCACATTAATATAAATGAATTTAAAACATGGAAATTGATTTAATTCGTAAAATTATACATTACGTATTTTTTGATGGGCACGGACAACACTATTAATTACCGAGGTAAAACATAATCGTATCTCAGAAGATTATTCGTAAAGGAACGTAATGTAATGAGAAAAATTACAAGCGCTCATAAATATCAGTGAGTTAATTAAAAAAAAGTCTTTAATGGCTCACCAATTCGTTTATTTTGTGAAAACCAGCGCGTGATAGTGAACCGGTTAGTTTAAATCAATTCATATCACGATGACTAAATCGTATTAACTTTGTTTCCAACAGTTTGGAAACTTTTTATATTAAAGACTTCCTTTGCGTTAAAAATTTCATCTATTATTGGAAATACGAGTAACTAAACGTATGCAAAATGTATTTAATTAAAAACATATTTATTTTGAAACAATAGGGCTTTTGATTTCACACATTCAAACTTGTTATTACCACAATGGTATTCCCTTATCTTATGTACCACAAAAGAAGGCATTTATCACGCCTCCAGTAGTACGACTGTTTTGTTCATGATCATAAAAGAACTTGCAATGGCATTCTGCCCCTCACAAACGCATCGCTCGGCATCATTCAATCCTCAATCTAGACTCCAACGAATCACAAACAGTAAAATGTCGAACGGAACTATAAAAAGTTGAGTAAAAGGCGACGAAAGGAGGCAGCGAATTTTAAACGAAACCTGTTTAATGAGGGTCGAATTTAAACACGGCATAAAGCGGTTCCCACGAGGTCGGTCGCGGGAACGGAAGCCGATGCGATGTCGCCGCGGCACCGCGCCGCCGCCGCGCACAGCCGCCCCGAGCAACAGCGCCGCCAACCGCCGACGCCTGCGGACCTCGCAAAGCAACCACCCTGAAAAGACCTACCCGCGTTGCCTTCAACAAATTCAAACACCCAATGACTACGAAACCCGATGAATGAAATCGGAGCTCGTTGTAAATTTGGCGATAAAACACGTGATCAGAGACAGGCCGTGTAATGATCCTGAATATCGTATTTTGCGAGTCCGTCGGCGGAGCGTGAGAAAACTTACGAACTGGATCGAGGATTTATTTGCTTAATCAACGACGGATTGTCGCGTTTACCGTTTTAAATATTTAAATTAGTGTCTTGCAACAACTCATTCATGTTGACAGAGCTTTGGTGGTATAATCAGGTTATACCGGAGTTTTAAAATTTACGTTGTTTATGTCTAAAATTGATACCTTGTATACAAAACATTTAAATATAAATTTATAGTATTTAGTACTTGTAGAAAAATAGGTTTATTTTCTATTTTTATTTAACAGATCTTGATCTATATAAAAATCTATATAATGGAACTACAAAGATTTTGTTTATACTCTGTATGTTAATCTGAGGAAAATAAGGTTTGAGCCTTATAACTAGATGTCCTACAAAAGTATATACTAACTTTTAATGTATCAACAAAAGCATTTAAAATGTTTCTCCCCTTGCCATAGTTCGTGGAAGTTGTTGCAATGAGTTATTTACTTTTCGAAATATACAAGTTGTAAACGCGAGGACCCCCGATCGGTTTGTTTGAGCTTGCTTTCGATAGAGTCAATATGACCTTAGTCAACGAAACTCGTCCCGCCACTTTTATTTGTGAACTTTTACACGGCCAATTTGACCGAGCGCCGGGAACAATGGACAGCAGAACACTTGTTGTCTTTCATGTATCACGAATTCAAACGCCAGTGTGACTTTGAAATGAACATGTTTTTTTTAATTTTAATGAAGCGAGTAGTAATGTATTTGTCTAGGTTGCTAGCATTGATTTTTCCATCCCCATTATGTGGTAATTTAAGCACACTGCAAGAGAAGAGAAGACCCATTTTTAGAATCCGGCGTCCCCTTTTTTTAGTGTCGTGTTAAATCTTCCATGGACAGTGTATCATATAGGGCACCAAAGGCGCCTCTTTATATACGACTATAGTACCTGCGGGGCCCCCTCATGCCCGGTCCCAGGGTCAGTCTCACCTCCTCGCGTTGCCCTAACGCCGCTACTAGATGCTTATATGTTAGGTTAGCGCTTTGATTCTAGCTAAGTTAAAAAGTTTTTTTCAGAAACCAAGGTTCTTATTCTTTGCCTCTTATGAAATCGCTCGAAATCTTGCAGGGTAACATTCTATGGAATTCTAAGAGGGTATGGGTCATCAAAACAAAAGAGTTAACAGAAATCATTAGTTAATGTGACCGTCTGGTTTCAATTGTAATCCATGACCTCAGTGGTAACAATACGTAAGCTTCGATGACCACAGGTACGTGTTTCTTATCAGTGTAAATCTCTTTGAATTACTATTTTCGGACAAAGGATTACGTCATGTCTTGTACCCTTTTCTTAGAACACTGATAGAAATACACGCTTTAGCAATACTAAGAAGATAAGATTATCTTCATAACCTTTTAAATTCTCCAAATAAACCAAAACAGCATAACATATGTTTTTGTTTTATCTTTACGATTCAATAAGGAATTCCAGAAACCGTGTATTTGCAACTGATTTGATTACTAAGGCGGGTATAACCAATACCTATAATTAAACAAATCTAAAGTTCCTACCTCTAACCACCTTATTTAGTTAATAAGATCGTGAGACTTAGATGTTTTTGTGAAGCAACTGAATTGGCAATAGTTGTATATTTAAAGTAATTTAGGCGTGGCCTATATGCATAAAAAAGTAGTGAATGGCGCACCATGTCGCAAGAATCCTAGTTCATTAAGACTCTTACATGAATGAAACGCTCTTGGAGTGCCCGAGAGTGAGCGAGGAAATACCAAATTAACGTAACTGTCTATCTGTATGTAAAAATTCTAGCCTATAAAATGTAAGACTATTTTCTTTCCTTCTAAGTGTAACACGCTTGATTTCTTGAAACTAAATGTACTTAAATCTTAATGTTTAAATGTTAATTATTACAGAATAATACGAAATATTAAAAATTAAAGTAAAAGTAGCTACATGAGACGCAGAGCGTACCACGTTTATTTTCCACGTACCCACGTTTTATTTTTAGTATACTACACAAAACATACATGGTCGTTATCTCAACAAAGTTGATATAAAATAATCCTTTAATGTCATAAATATGTTTACATATAACATTGACACAAAACAAGAACGAAAAGCTTTCACCACAATGTAACAAGACAAGCGACAATATCCTCAAGTCATTTCAAGGCGATGTTTGCAGAGACAACAAATATCCACATCGGGCCACAAATAAAAGCCAAGAGGGCCGATGATTCAATGTTGACACTTGATATAGTAACATTCAAACTTTAAGTGAAGTCGCAATTTTGATCAAGCCGAATTAGGCAATCCAATACCTTAAGTTTAGTATTTCCGAGATGGACTCTTTCGTAAGCTGTTCTTCCAACCGCAGTGGGTCTATAAGCACTTGCGAATCACGAGCCTTTATAAAATTTGAATCGTGCAATACATTCTCGTGTTCACATTGTCTACACATAAAACCTCAACCTCCTCACAATGTTATCTGCCAGTAAAGTTAATAGCGGAATACGATATCAGATAGCAATAACAATAGAAATTATTTTTACGCAATACCACGTCATTTTGTACTTAATTCATTACTTAGTATTCAATGAATAACAATATTAATTTCAATTTACGTTTTCTTCAATGATATGAAATAAACTTCAACGAAGACGATACTATTTTTACGACGTTACAAAATATCAATTTTAGGCAACAAAAGTCTTATATCACTCAAAAAGTACTAATTTTTTTTTATAAAATAAGGGGGGAAACGAACAGCGGAAACACCGAGGTGTTCAACCATGCCCATAGATATCTACTATACCAGAGGTACCGGAGATGCGTTGCTGGTCTTTGAGAAATGATACGCTCGCGTCTTGAAGATCTCATGGGATTTTTAGGAAAAATTATTCAAATAGGAATACCAGAACGTTTTATATTTTTATAATCAAGCGATAAGTATATGGTAATTCCGGATAATTCGGATAATAATCAAATAAAATATTTCATTACTTTTCAAAATAAAATCGACAACATAAACCACTTGTAAATCCAAGCGATATGGTTCAAAGGCTTACAGATTTTATGTCCATTAACATAAATCTAAAGCTCTTCCAAATATCTTTTGATTACATAATCTGTGATCTAATGTAATTAATGTATCTTAATTTAGACAAAGAATATTTTAGCTGCGTGTAGTTAGAGATAGTGCGGCGGTTAAGGCTTCGGGATAAGATCTCCGAAGTTAAGATATGGCGGCAATCGCTTGCCGATGCGTAGACATCCATAAAATTTTGAAATTAATCAGATCAAAGCAGAATGTTGAAGGGTTTAACGGTAGTGTTATCTATTATGAAGTATGTGTGGTATTAAAAAGCTTATGATGGAATGAATCTTTTGATTTTTTTCACTATTAGCAAATGAATATAAAACTTGTAGCAAATGACAGAGAGGTGTAAATCGCGACGTGAAAAAAGTTGGCATAACAAATTGGAATTTTGTGGCCAGAGAATGATCGAGGTGGAAAAAGTTGCTAAACCGAGGCTTACAAAAGGATGTAGAGCTAGGAGAAAAAGAAGAAATTACAGATGGCAAGCAAAATCCACATTACCGTGGTGACTCTGTATATCTATAGCTATACCTGTATTTTCAAGACATCCGCGATCAGAAACTTGCAGACACTATGTAATCTATGGGTTTAATTCTTAAGAAGATGTAATACTGATATTACTTCTGTGTAAAGGTAACTTGTTTAACCTTAAAGTTTTGACCCCATGTTAGGATTAGTAGAAACATAAATTATTTACAA